>NW_021703777.1:100396179-100836000 GCF_005190385.1 Monodon monoceros
CCCCCCCCCCCCCCCCCCCCCCCGGCCTGTGGCCTGCACTGGCATTAAATAGTTGTTACTTGATTGCTCTATCAATGAGCAGGTTGGAAGAAGCTACTATTAAGGTAACAGTCATTTGGCCGGAGGCAAAATGTGGAACAAGTAGATATAATGCCTGTCCACACTCCTGCCCTCAGGACAATATCCTGTCCTCAGTAAGGCTCAGGGACGGTTCATGGTGATGTTCACGCTCTCTGGAAGAGAATTCTGGAACGGAATTCTTTTTATTGAGCTCAGGATTTAAAATTAGGCCAAGCACATCCATAAATTTCTACGATTCCTCTGGGTTTGAAAACACTGGATGTAGTCTAAACCCCTCATTTTCCAGATGAGAAAACTGAGTTCCAAAAATGTGAGTGACTTTTAGAGTCACCCAGCTAGTTATTGGTAGAGCTTGAGTTTTGCTGGAAAGTTCTCTCTGTCTCTCTGTCTCTGTCTCTCGCACACACGCTCAGCCAAGCCGGGGCAGGAGTGGGTGCGGGCAGCTTCTTCTAGCGAGTAAGAATGCTCATATCTGCCTTTCTGAGTGACGCTGAGAAGTTGAAGGCTGAAGGTCTCAGCGCCCTGGAGCCCCAGGGAGTCTGTGAACACTTAGCACATTTAAACGTCAGCCCTTCAAACCATCCATCTGTGGAGATTTCCGTGGGATCGATTCCCCCATACCGCCAACGGGATCCTGATTAGAAGCACAGCAGAGCTCCAGAAGCAGCAAGGCTAGCAGGGGAGGGACTCACTTCAGAGCCGTGACACAGTGGACAGCTGAGCTGTCAAAACAGGAAACAGATTCGCGGTGCTTGATTCAGGCTGGTTGACTGCGTGTGTGAGGGAATCAGCCCGTGTGCGACAGGCTGTTTTGACAGGCTCTGGGCCGCTGGGGCGGGATTGCACTCTGTCACACATGCTTTGGGCCTGCAAATGGTCCAGACAGCTGCCCCCTTTTTCATCTTGGAGTGAACAGCTAGGTTGAGCTGATTCTGCCTAAGGACAAGTTCTGCTCCCTAAGAGAGAGGGCCCTGGGCCAGAGCCCCTGCGGTGTGCACCCAACTTCCCCACTCACTGCTGTGGAATCTTGGGCAAGTCACTGAGCCTCTCTGAGCCTCCGCTTCCTCCTCTTGAAAATGGGGACAATACTAGAGACTGAATTTAACTCACGGGTAAACAACCCATTGCTGTATCTTAGCGGACCTTAAGGCACAGTATTTAATTCACAGTTAAATAACTCATCCACTGACATTAGTGGAGGTTGAATTATGAAATTTAGAACTTGGAGCATTGCAAACGGAAGGCACTCAGCAGAGGTTGGTTGATGTTCTCACCAACATCTGACCCTGTACCTTCTGCCCTTAAGCCCAATAGAAGGGAGCTCCAGCTGCTTCAGCTTTGTCCAGGGACATCAACCCTGAGTTTCAAACCTGAGCCTCCTTACTTTCTTCCTAAAATTAACATCTGTCACTAATTGGACACCTGCCATATGCCCGGCATTGTGGTGGGCACTTGCTCACAGTACCTTATTTTACTGCAACAACAAATCTATAAAGTAATGACATCCAAATTAAAAATGGCCAATGAGTGTTATTTAAACATTCAAGGTGCACCGTGAACACTTAATATGTATTAACTTTGTTAATTAAGTTTTAGGTCTTATTTCCCCCATTTTGCAGATGGAGAAACCCGACGCTCAGAGAAGTGAGCTGCACAGACCAAGCTGCAGAATCCCAGACACTGAAGACCTTAGAAAGGCCCAATTTACTCTGGACAGAAGCAATCTATCTATCTCTCTCTCTCTCACACACACACACACATACACACTCTCACCTGTGTGCAACTGTGCACAGAAACTCCATCACCAGTGGTAGGGAAGGGGTTCCATGGGCTTATAACAGCGATCCTCACATATCTGGAAGCCTTGGTCTGTGTCTCACTTTCCTGGAGCCCAGCAGGGGCTATGGAGGTGGGCTGGAAGTACAGTTTTAAAAGCTGGACAGTGGGCTGGGTGCACCGTGTCAGTGGTCCTGCACCACAGCGATCCAGAGGCGGAATCCTGGTTCTCTGGAGGACCCACCGGGCTCCTCTCCATTTACTTCACTCGCTGGGTTCCCCCTACTCAGAACACCCCCATCGCCCACCCCCCCACCCCCCCGCCAGCCCATCTTTCCCTAGGGAACAACTAGTCATTATTCCAGATCCAGTTAGGGGGTACCTCTTCTGGGAAGCTCTGTTCCCTCCAAACAATGGTTCCCCAGATTCCCATCAGGTCCGGAACTTTCTACCACTGGAGCATCTGCTTGTAGTCTGAGTTCCCCTCTTGCCCGAAGGAGCCCTCTGGGGCATTTCATTTCTGCCCAGCCTAGCACAGGGCCTGGGACAGAGTAGGAGATGAATAAAAGTTGGTCGACTGATGAAAAAATGAAGTCTGGGGAGGATCTAAAGGGAGTTTTCAACCAAACAAATGGAAGGAGGAATTCATATAACAATCTCATTGGACCGATCAAGAGGCTGGGGCTTGGGAAGTGCTATGGGCTGAATTGTGTCCCCCCAAATTCCTAGGTTGAAGTTCTAACACCTGATACCTCAGGATGTGACATTATTTGGAGCTAGGGTCTTTACAGAGGTAATCAAGTTAAGATGAGGTTATCAGGGTAGCCCCTAATCCAATATGACTGGTGTCCTTATAGAAAAGGAGACATTTGGACACAGATTTGTATAGAGGGGTGAAGGGACATAGGGAGGGGACAGGCAAGGAGGGAGGTCTGGAACAGGGTGTCCCTCACAGCCCCCGGCAGGAACTAGCCTTGCCGACACCTTGATCTTGGGCTTCTGGCCTCCAGAACCCATTCTGAGCTACTTTGTCACGGTGGCCTTAGATAGCTAGTACAGCACAATGAAGTAACTTGCTTATTGTCACAGGCCCGTCGGTGGCAGAGCCAGGATTTGAACCTGGATCAGCTAACTCCAAGATCCATTTTGGGTGAAGACTTGCTGATTTCCCCACTCTGTACATCTGTCTTACCAGTTCTCCCATTTTCCTTTTAGAATAAGAGTTGTTCTTGGGCTTCCCTGGTGGCGCAGTGGTTGAGAGTCCGCCTGCCAATGCAGGGGACACGGGTTTGTGCCCCGGTCCAGGAAGATCCCACATGCCGCGGAGTGGCTGGGCCCGTGAGCCATGGCCGCTGAGCCTGCGCGTCCGGAGCCTGTGCTCCGCAACGGGAGAGGCCACAACAGTGAGAGGTCCACGGTACCGCAAAAAAACAAACAAACAAACAAAGAGTTGTTCTTCTGTCTACTCAATTTCTATCTACTGCTTCTCTATGCAGGGTCAATTAGATCTGGCGAGAAGGGTGAGACTGAAGAAGGTTGGTGACCAGAGGCATTAAATCAAATGAAAATCACATCCGCTTATCATTTTATGTTGATTAAACTTTCTGTTGTAGAAACCATAAACCTACACTGACGCTTTCTGTCAGTAATGAAACTTATCTCTGTAATGAAAGCCTGACTGCTGCATTGGACACACGAGGGGCTAATGAGCAGTACCTCCAGGCCTGAGGTCCAGGACCCAGACCCTGATGGTTCAGAATGCAGAGGACAGAAACAGACTGCCTGGGCTCAAACCCCACCTTCGCTGGTGTACACTCAGGCAAGGTGTTTCATCTCTCTATGCCTTAACCTCTCATCTTAAACTAGGGTCAAAAATATTATCTGTTTCTTATATTTTCTTTGTTCTCCCTGTGTGGATTAAGGGAGGTGGGTAGTAAATGCACTATGCTTTGAAGAGTGTCTGTCATACACTAAGCGCTCCATCAGTGGGGGTTATTGATAGAATATTAATAACATTATAATAGGAATTATAATAATATTATGTATAATCATATATTAGAATGCTAATTATAATGATATTGTAATATTAATAATGCGATTGTTAATTATAATATTAAAAATTAAAATAATATATTAAAATATAATATTAATAATACTATTGATACAACAGTAAAATTGTTGCTCCTACTATTACTGGTAAGCCCTCCATTGATGTGGGTTACTGTTTTGTTGTTCTTATTATTGGTATTATCAGAAGTTCCTGAAGGTCTCAACAGGTCAAAAGGGGCTACAAGGAATATTAAAATAATTTTAAAATCACTTCTTAACTGTTTATTCCATCCAACAGCCACACTTCAAATATTTGACTTTGTATTTTGCTTCCAATCATTGTTTATATGGGAATGCAGACATTTCCATGGTTATACCAGTCTCCCTATGATCACAAGCTGTGGACCATTTCTGAACCGCCTGTGTGCCTGGAGTTTTACTTGGTACCTCTTGTGTGTGATAACTTCCTTCTCAACTTCACAATGGTTCTGTAAGTCAGACAGTCCCGAGGTCCATGTCACAGTGCAGGAAAAGGCTCCGAGACTTGCCTAATGTCCAGCCTTGTTGTGAGGCAGAGGCCAAGGTATGACTCAGCTCTCACTGGCGCCAAAGCCCTTCTTAGGGATTATCACTGTAGGACCAGTTCCAGGAGTAGACAACTTCTCAACCTCACCTTCCAACCTCTGTGGCTCCTCTTGGTGCACTGAGGACATAGTAATTCCTCAAAAACCCAACATCTGGAATGAAATAATGAGCAAAACAAAGCAATGGGGCCCACTGTGGCTTGGAATGTTGAAAGTTTGTCATCTTCATGCTTTTAATCACTTAAATCAAGTGAAGTTGCGGTAGGGTCCGCGTTCAGCTTGAACAAGCTGATTCTGCATCTCTGGCTGCAGGTGGGTGCCCTGGATGGACCCCACTGTGGAAAGCTGGGCCAGGGATTTGGTTGGGGGAAAGAGTCACAGTTTTGCCTCCAACAGGCCCTCATCGTGAAGGAGAACAAGGCGCCCACCTGTTTCTGTTTCCCCAAGAGATTTTCTGTCTGTGGTTGTCATTCGTTCCTGGGACTAATTGCTCTGTTTTTCCAGGAACAGCTTGGAGATCTGACCACCTCCAGAAGCTGGGAGGACAGAGATACCTTGGATCTCTCAAGGGCAGCTACAAGGGAGTGGGGGGAAGAGATATATTTTCCATCAGTTCCCCAGAGAAACCAGGAACTGAAATGTGTGTCTCAGGGAAACGATGTGAGGATCTAAATAAGTATGGCTGTAAAGCCACCCCGGAAACCATGAAGTGCTTATAAATGATGAGAATTTCTAGTAATAGGAAATGATGGTATGGGCTAAGAGATATAGAGGAAGATATAATGAGTAAATTTAAGGGGTTTAATGATAACGGTAAAAATAACGACAACTAGGGAGATCAGCTTGGCCTGGGTTTCCTGGAACTGCCCTGGTTTTAAAACTGAAAGGCCAGTGTCCCAGGAAGCCCCTCAGTGTTGGTCACCCCAGTAATGAGCATCTCAGACAACATGAATTCGTTCAAAGAAATTAAAAAGGATCCATTTGCAACGTTTTTTGAACAATGGCTAGAACATGCGTTCTGAGTCGTTTCGGGGAGGGACTCTTTGCCGTCCTTGGTTGGTGGCACGGCGACACCTGGAAAACCTCAGTTGCTTTCAGGCTTGGCAATACGTCAGAGCCAGACTCCTCAGGGACCCACCCCTGAGATCTCAGGACTCACCAGAAACCCTGGCATTCCCATCACAGCCCCTTGCAATCTGCAAAGTGATTTCACCTATTATTTCATTTCAGTCTTCCAGCAGCCCAGGGGAGTGGAAATAGTAGGCACAATTAATTTCATTTTTCAGATTAGCAAACAGATTCAGAGAGGTTAAGCCACTCTCCCCAGGTCACACAGCTGGTGGGTGATCCAGCCAAGGGCCAGGTCTGTCTGACTCTAAAGCCTGTGGTTTTTTTACAAATACTATATGATATCACTTATAGGTGGAATCTAAAAAATACAACAAACTAGTGAATATAACAAAAAAGAAGCAAACTCACAAATACGAGAACAAACTAGTGATTACCAGTTAGGGGAGGGGGGCAATTTGCACGTGGAGGAGTGGGAGGTACAGACTATTGAGTGTAAGATCGGCTCAAGGATGCACTGTACAACACGGGGAATAGAGCCAATATTTTACAATAACTGCAAATGGAAAGTAGCCTTTTAAAATTGTACACAATTTTTTAAAATTAAAAATTATATTCCATTAAAAAAATAAAGTCTGTGGTCTTTTCCCTGTAATATCTACCACTTCTCTGAGTTATTCCCTCACGTGAAAAACGAAGATCTCAGCATCAAATAAGCCAATGCCAAGACTCCACTCCAGGGATCCCCAAAGCACGTGGCTGAGCTGAACCCCCCACACTGGTGCCAAGCCAGGGGGACAATGACATGGCTTCCAGAACCTCAGTCCTCCTGGTCTGTCACATATGCTTCATGACAGTGGCAGTGTGCAGGGGTGTGGGGTTGGGTACTAAAGAGGGAGAGTGTCTTTCGGAGTGAGATAGGGAAACGTTTAAGAGAACTAATGTAAAGCAAGATGACTGTAGTTAATAATAGTGTCTCCAATGCGGGAAATTTACTAAGAGAGTAGATTTCAGGGGCTCCCATCACACACACAAAAAGGAGAAGATAAGTTAATGAGCTTAATTAACTTCATATATTAAGTAGCTGGACTGTGGTAATCACTTCACTATGTATACGGCTGGCAAATCATCATGTTGCACACCTTTAACAATTTTTATTAAAAAATTAAAAATAAACCCGCCTCCATCTCTTACTGCCAGCCTTGATTTCCTCACCTGTAAAATGGAATTATGGTCATCTTGCAAGGTGATGGTGAGCGTGAAAAGTGATAAAGTGTTGGTACAACATGGTACAGCCAGGGGACTGAGAGCTACCGTTCATTGAGCCAGACGTGGTTTTAAGCACTTTGATGGATGAAATAATTTAATCTCCAGCATCTCTGTGAGGGAAGGGTAGTCTAGTCCATGGGTCAGATGCAGGTCAGCACACAGGGGGCTGGGGTAGGGTCGGGCACGAGCAGGGGCTGAGTAGGTTTGCCAGATCAAATTTTCTAGTCTGAGTGTGTCCCATGCAATATTTGCTACGTAATTATTTTTAGGCTACGTAATTATTTATTGTTTATCTGAAGTTCAAATCTAACTGGTCGTCTCGTATTTTTATTTGCTAAATCTGGTACCCATAGATCTGAGCCACTGCCTCCAATAAAACCAGCGTTCATGGCTCACGTGGAACATTTTTCAGGCACTGGGGGGGTGGGGTGTGGGTTGGAAGCTTACATGTACCAAGGCTGGACAGTCCTGTAACGGGAGGTGTGCATCCCCTGGGCTTCAGAGTCATCTTTGGGTCTCCTGTGACGTTGGATCCTTTGCACCTATCTCAAAGGGATCACCAGCAAAAGAGACAGGGATTCAGATGACGCAATTACTCTTTCTTTTGCTTTCTGATGTCCATAATTTGTCTAGCCCCCTCATTTTTTCTGCTAGTCTTTGCCTATATCCCACAATTATTTTGAGTGTGAATAAGGGAAGGAAATGTTCTCTTTCATTATCTTATAAGAAATGTTTTAGGGTAGTGGTTCTCAGATTGGAGTCCTAGGACCACCAACATCAGCGTCATCAACGAACTTGTTAGAAATGCAAATGAATCAGAAACTCTGGGGTAGGGCCCCAAACTCGGTTTCCACAAGGCTCTAGGGCGTGTTGATGCCTACGCAAGTTTGAGAACCTCTGGTTCAAGCCATCCGCTTTGAATTAGGAAGCAGGAGAGCTTAGAGCCCAGCTCCATGCCCCCCTGGCTGGGTGACCTTATGCAAATCACTTATTCTCTTAGACTGTTTCCTTCTGCTGAGGGTAATGGGGGAACCAAGGCCCCCAGAGCCCCATCTAGCTGTGTGTCATGTTCCCTCCCAGTCCGTCGATAAAGGCAGCCTGCTGGGGGGTCCCTGGGCACCGTGCCACAGGAGTGGGAGCAGTCTGCTAGGTCCCTGCTCCCTGCCACCCAGCCTGCGGGTCCCCAGCCAAGAACAAAACGACATGTGCTGCCACTTGGCCTGGCAAGGGAGGTGGCCCAGCGCCAGCCCCTGCTAATTGCTGATTTGCACTGAAACAGCAAACAAAGCTCCTCATGTGAATGCCCTGGTTATTTGGCCGGTTCTCCCCCAGCCTCCTTTAGTCACCACCCAGAGGACTGGCCCCATGCTCTGGAGCTATTCACCCCGGGATTCCAGGAGGCCACATGGCCAGGGGCACTCACGCAGCCCCCGGAGAAGCCAGCCTCTCTCTCAGCAGCTAATTGGAAGGAGGAGGGTTTGCTGTTGCTCTGTACTTTTTCTCTCCCATGTTTATGCTTCACCATGAAGAAAAGAATACAATGATTTCTCTCTCAGGGGCACAGAGCTTTCGAGAGAAAGCAGCAGAGGGGAGAAAAGAGCAAGAGCCCCGACTTGCAGCCTTGAGACCCTGCCAAGGCTTTCAGTCATGCTGGGACTCACTCCCATGCCTGTAACTCAGGGAGCCCTTGGTGCCTCCCCAGCGCTTGAGATCCAGGTAGGATTGCCTTGAACCTTCGTTCCACTGCCCGAGGGCACCCCAAATCTCCCCAGGGAGTCTGTTAAGCCCTGGTTTTACATTCTCAGGGCCCAGCTCCTGCATCCTCATCCTTTCTCATTCTCCCACGACACCCCGATACCCACAGCTCAGCTCCATCACCAAGTACCATAAGCAAAGAGAAAACCACAGGTCCAAACGTTCCACCATTTTGTGGCCTTGACAGAGACTTGGCGGAGGGTGGAGAGGGTTATGGGGTGAAGTTAAGTGGCACATCCCACCCTCTGGCTACCCACCACCTGCCCCCACCTCATCACATGTCAGCTTCCCTAGATCTCAGAAGCCCTGGTACCTGCTCTCACCTGGGCTTCGCAGAGCCTCCTTCACCCTGAGCAGGCCCATCATGCCAGTCTCCCAGCAAGGAACTCAGTTCCAAGAGGAGGAACTTTCCCTCATCATGTTACAAGTCATTGGTGAAAATGAACTAAGTCTCTGACCTCTGGGAGCTTACATTTCAGTGGGAGGAAAAGGGGAAAAGCACATAAACAAATAATCATAGAATGGGTCAGGTGGTGATGAGTCAATATATTTGGATTTGGAGCGATTCCCTCAATTTTCGCTTTCTTTCCGCCCACAGGTGAAGCTCCCTGAGACAAGATTTTTTTGTAAACAGCTTTATGGAGTACAATTTACACACTATAAACTGCACATAAAGTGTACAATTTGAGAAGTTTTGACAGATGTACACACTCGTGAAACCACCACCACGAACCAGATAGTGATCCAGCTCCCCCAAATGTCCTTGTGCCCCTTTGCGACTCCTCTGTTCCTTCTATTTGCCCCATCCCCACTGATGGTTGGCAACCACTGATCTCCTCTCTGTTACTACAGATTACTTTGCATTTTCTGACGTTTTATAGAAATGAAATCACACTGAAATCATACTTTGGCTTCTTTCACTCACCAAAATTATTTTGAGATTCATCACTGTGGTCGTCTTAATTAAGAGTTCATTCCTTTTTTTTTTTTTTTTTTTTGTGGTACGCGGGTCTCTCACCGCCATGGCCTCTCCCGTTGCGGAGCACAGGCTCCGGACGCACAGGCTCAGCGGCCACGGCCCACGGGCCCAGCTGCTCCGCGGCATGCGGGATCCTCCCGGACCAGGGCACGAACCCGTGTCCCCTGCATCGGCAGGCGGACTCCCAACCACTGCGCCACCAAGGAAGCCTCAGTTCATTCCTTTTTATTGCCGAGTATATCTCACTGCATGGACAGACCACAATTTGGTTGTGCTTTTACCTGCCGATGGACTTTTGGAGTGTTCCAATTTTTTGACTATTAAAAATAAAGCTGCTCTAAACATTTATATCTAAGTCTTCACACAGATGCATATTTTCCTTTATGCTGGGTAAATATCTAAGAGTGGAATGACTGGATCATATGGCAGGTTTATGTTTAACTTTTCTGAAAAACTGCTAAACTGATTTCCAAAGTAATTGCACCATTTTACTTTCTCACTAGTAGTGTACAAATGTTCTAGCTCCTAGCCAAAAGTTGCTATTACCAACCTTGAAAATTTTAGACACTTTGATAGGTATGTCTTGGTATTGTTACCGAAAGTGAGGTCCAGCTGCTTGCCGCTCTAAAGCCAATACTACAGAGACAATGTTTGTGGAAAAGAAAGTTTGCTTTATTGCGGAGGCCAGCATCCAGGGGAGGGCAGACTCGTGTCCAAAGGCCAGCTCCCCCACTGACAACCAGTGGGCAAGAGCTTTTAAAGGGGAGTGTCAGGGGTGTATAGGTGGAGGGAGGGGGCTACAGGCAGAAGCAGCACAGTCAGCTCTGACAGTCATCTGGAAACTGGTCACACAGTGGTCTGATCAACGTCATCTTGACTGTTTTAGCTACAGTTAATCTTCAGTTCCGGGGCTGGTTTGTTCCCATTTCTTTGAGTCCAGTTCTTGGAATTGCGGCAGCTTATGTCATGGCTGCAGTCTGGTCATCTTGTAGTTAACTTCTTCCACCTGGTAGGGGTTTCAGTCTCTACAGAACAGCTCACAGGATATGGCTCAGAATATCATCTATAGCCCTTGAAGAGGAACTGAAGGTCCTTGGCTTTGTTTAATGACTAGACTATTATGATTTGGTCTTGTTTGACGGTTATCCTTTGCGTCTGCATTTTCTCACTTCTCTGATTAAACTTATTCTTTGACTAAAGTTTTTCTACAGACAAAAGGCAGGTGGAGGACATGAAGGGGCAAAGGATGATAGGGTCTTGCTTCATTTCAATATCTCATTGTGGTTTAATTTGCAGTTCGTGATGACTAAGAGAGTGTTGAGCATCTTTTCATGTGTTTATTTGCCGTCCAGATAGCTTCCTGAGTGAAGTGTATGTTCAACATTTGATCGTTTAAAAAATTGGGTTGTTTGTTTTCTCATCATTGAGTCTTTAGAGTTCTTTATATGTCCGGGATGAAAGTCCTTTATTAGAGACATACTTGCTAAGATATTTTTTCCTGTCTGTGCTTTGTCTTTTTATTCTCAACAGTGTCATTTGAAGAGCCTAAGTTTTAAATTTTGACGAAGTCCAGTGTATCATTTATTTTCTCTTATGGATTGTGCTTTTGGTGTCACATCTAAAACATAGCCTTACCCATGGTCACAAAAATTTTCTTAAGTGTTTTTCTTTTAGATGATTTATGGCTTTAGGTATTAAACTCAGGTCTGTGATTTATTTTGGTTAACTATTGTATGTGGTACAAGGTAGAGATCAAAGTTCATTTTGTTGCATAAGGGTATCCAATTGTTCCAGCACTCATTGTTGAAAAGACTATCTTTGTTTCACTTAAATGGCTTTGTACCTTTGTTGAAAATCAACTGACCATTATATGAATGTCTCTGTATATGGACTCTCTATTCTGTTCCATTGGTTTATTTGCCCATCTTTACACCAGTAATGAATGTCATGATTAGTGTAGATTTATAATGTTTTGTGGTCAAGTAGTGTTAAGTCCTCCAACTTTACTCTTTCAAATTTATTTTGGCTATTTTAGGTCTTTTGTACATGAATTTTAGAATTGGTTGGTCAGTTTCTACAGAAGAACCTGCTGGGAATAAATTTGGAAAGGGTTGAATCTATAGATCAATTTGAGGAGAACTGACATCTAATGATATAGAGTTTTCCGATCCATGAACACAGTCTATTGATCAATGAACACAGTCTATCTATTTGTGTAGATTTTTGTTTAATTTCTCTCAGCAATGTTTGTAGTTTTCAATATATATAGTCTTGAACACTTTTGACAGTCCATTCTGCATTACTATTTATACTTTTAATGCTATTCTAAATGGTATTTTAATTTCAATTTCTGATTGTTAAAAACTAATATTTAGAGACACAATGGAATTTTGTATATTGATCTTATATCCTGCAAATTTGATAAACTCACTTATTAGTTCCACTAGCTTAAAAAATTTTTTTTTCCATTCCATCAGATATTCTGCAGAAAGGATCATATGATCTATGAATCAAGACAGTTTTACTTCTTACTTTCCCATCTGGATATCTTTTATTTCCTTTACTTGCCTTATTGTTACTGATTTACATCTTTAGTAAAATGTTGAATAGAAAAGGTAAAACCAAACATCCTTGTCTTGTTCTTGATCTCAGGAGAAAACCACTGGCTCTTTCCCCATTAATTACGATATTAGTTGTAGATTTTCCTAGATGTCCATTATCAGATTGAGGAAGTTCTCATATTTTGAGTTTAATAAGATTTTTAAAAATCAGAAATGGATATTGGATTTATAAAATGTGTTTTTTGCATTTATGATAATGTCATGTGTTTTTTTATTAGTCTGTTAATGTGAATTACATTGATCTTTTGAAAATGTTAAACTAACCTTGTATTCCTGAGATAAATCCTACCAGTCATGATGTATTATCATTTTTATATACTATTGGAGCCTAAAATTTGATACATTTTCTTTGCAATTATGTTTATGAGGGATATTAGTCTTTGGTTTTCTTTTCTTGCAATGTCTGTTTAGTTTTGGTATCAGGGTCATGCTGGCTGCAGAGAATGGGCTGGGCAATATTCCCTCCTATTCAATTTTCTGGAAGTTTGTATAAAATTAGTGTTATTTATTTCTTACACATTTGGTAGAATTCACCAGTGAAGACCCTGGGCATGGAGTTTCTTTATGGGAAGATTTTTCACTACAAATTCAATTTCTCTAATAGATAGAGGACTATTTAGGCTATCTATTTATTCCTTTTTTTTTTTTTTTCTTTATGGTACGCGGGCCTCTCACTGTTGTGGCCTCTCCCGTTGTGGAGCACAGGCTCCGGACGCGCAGGCTCAGTGGCCACGGCTCACGGGCCCAGCCGCTCTGTGGCACGTGGGATGTCCCCGGACCGGGGCACGAACCCGTGTCCCCTGCATCGGCAGGCGGACTCTCAGCCACTGCGCCAGCAGGGAAGCCCACCTCCCTGGACTCTTATCCCAATCAACCCAAGGTGACCACTGGACTCCATCTGCGTTATCCTTTACTGTGCCACTTCATGGAAATTCTCTCCAGGCTAGATTGAATAATGGCCCTCTAAAGATTTTCATTTCCTAAGTGCAAGAACCTGTGAATATGTTATGTTACATGGCAAAGGGGAATTAAGTTGCAGATGGAAGTAAGGTTGTCAATCAGCTGACCTAAAAATTGGAGATTACCTTGGATTATCTGGGTGGGTTCAATGGAATCACAAGGATTCTTAAAAGTAGAAAAGGAAGATAGATGTAGTAGAATCAGAGAGATGGCAGCTTGAGAAAGACAACACCCAATGTTACTGACTTTGAAGATGGAAGAGTGGGGCCCTGAGACAAGAAATGTGGGCAGTCTCTAGAAGATGGAAAAGGCCAGGCAAGGATTTTCTCCTAGAACCTGCAGAAGGGAATGCACTCCAGACAACATCTTGATTTTAGCCCAGTGAGTTCCATTTTGAACTTCTGACCTCCAGAACTATAAGATAATAGATTTGTGTAGTTTAAGTCACTAAGAATGTATTTGGCTATAGTAGCAATAGGATACTAATACAGATTTGGTACCACAAGTGGTGTGCTGCTGTAACAAATACTTTGAAATGTGGAAGTGGCTTTGAAATTGAACAATGGGCAGTGTTTAGAAGATTTTGAGGAGTATCATAGAAAATGTCTAACTTGCCTTGAACATATTTTTAGTAGAAATGGCTGTTAATGACTTAGCTGGTGAAGGCTCAAAAAGAAGTGAGGAGCATGGCAGAGAACAACCTATATTGTCTTAGAGAATATCTAAATCTTCATAAATAGGCCAGTAGTGGAAATATGGATGTGAAAGATCCTGCTAGTGAAGGCTCAGGAGGAAATGAGGAACATGTTACTGGAAACTGGAATAAAGGGATCCTTATAGTAGCAGAAAACTTAGTGGATCTGGGACCTACAGTTATGTGGAAAAGCAGAACTTGTGAACTATGAAATTGGACATATAGCTGAGGAGATTTCTAATCAAAGAGGTAATGCTCTGACCCAATAAAGATGTTAAAAAAAAAAAAAAGATGTGGCACATATATACAATGGAATATTACTCAGCCATAAAAAGAAACGAAATTGAGCTATTTGTAATGAGGTGGATGGACCTAGAGTCTGTCATACAGAGTGAAGTAAGTCAGAAAGAGAAAGTCTAGTACCATATGCGAAAACATATATATGGAATTTAAGAAAAAAATAATGTCATGAAGAACCTAGGGGTAAGACAGGAATAAAGACACAGACCTACTAGAGAATGGACTTGAGGATATGGGGAGGGGGAAGGGTGAGCTGTGACAAAGCGAGAGAGTGGCATGGACATATGTACTCTACCAAACGTAAAAAAAAAAAGAGCTAATGCTCTGACCCAGTTTCTTCTTGTGGCTTAGAGTACAATGTGAGAGGAAAGAGATAAATTAAGGGAAGAATGTTAAACTAAAGGGAAACAGGACTTTATAACTCAGAAAATTCTCAGCCTATCCAGATTGTAGAAGACACTATAATTAAGATATTCACTGTCAGGAAAGTATGCTTTAACAACCTTTTGCTAATACCTCAGAAAGATGAAAATGTCCGAATATTCAGTTACACAAAAGGCTCTTTGAAGAGATTCAAGGTGTGACTATTAGATTCCCTCAGCCATTTCAAAAGAGCCAAAAATAGATATGAGATTATCTAGGAAGAATCTGTGGAGAATATTCTTGTCTAATGGAGTGAATCCCTAAGACATACATGGGAGACCTACAAGGTCTTTTAGAATTTTACAGCAGTAGAAGTGCTACCAGCATTTCCAGTTTTAGCTATTATGAATAAAGCTGTTATAAACATTCATGAATGTATGTTTTTATTTTTATTATTTTATGTTAACTTTATGGCATTAATTGGGGAAAAGTGGGGCCTCAAGAATTGGATTATGGACATATAGGCAGATTCCAATGACAGCCTTGAACTCCTAAACTTTACCATGCCTCTTTTGACAGTAGTAGAAGCAGCCTTTCCTTCTCTATCTGAGGAGATTAGCCTCCTATTGCCTGAAACTCCAGTGAGATTTCCTGTGGAAAATTTCCTAGCTGCTAATCCAGGACCGCTGATCCTTCTGAAGACCTCCTGCAACTGCCCCTTGTTGTTTCTAAGTCAATAACCACTCTCAAATCCTGGCATTACCCAGTGGGCTAGGTGCAAAGTGTTCCCAGGAAAGAGTACCATACATAACAAACAAATTGCAGGATTCTGTCCATTTATTATTTTTTTATTTTAATTTTTTTTTGCGGTACGCGAGCCTCTCACTGTTGTGGCCTCTCCCGTTGCGGAGCACAGGCTCCAGACACGCAGGCTCAGCTGCCATGGCTCACGGGCCCAGCCGCTCCGCGGCATGTGGGAGCCTCCTGGACCGGGGCATGAACCCGTGTCCCCTGCATCGGCAGGTGGACTCTCAACCATTGCGCCACCAGGGAAGCCCTGTCAATTTATTTAAAAAAATTAAAACCCATCAAAAAATTTTTTCATATTAAGGAGTCTATGTTAATTTGGTATTAAGAGAATTTAGTGTTTTAGAGGGATAGTCTTTTAGCTCCACTGAAATGTGCAGTATTTGACTTATACTTGTGATTTTAAGTGGAAATCTTATAAGGCATGTGTGTGTGTATGTATATAAAATTATTAAACCACTGTTTTTATAAGTTTATTTGATTTATAAGAATTATTTCAGTATTGGGAGAGTTTGCCAGACCACTGAAATACTTAAAAGCAAATCAGGTATACACAATTTACAAGCATAATTCAAATTTTTGAAGAAGTTTAATTATTTAATGTGGTTAATAGGACCAAGTATTATTTTTGTATCTCTTGTGAGTGATTGTTTGCTGGTCATAAAAAGGCCTTGTAAGCTCTGGTAGAAAGTTCTGGTGGCTTAACAAGATCTGCTTCTCTTCTTCCTTGGTGGATGTTACTTTTCCCAGTCCTTTACAGTTAGTTGTGGCCAAATGACTGAGTTCTAGCCAAATGGAATCAACCAGAAGCGATGTGGGCCATTTCCAGTCTTGGCCCATGAAAACCTCTCATGGGCCTTTATTTCTTCCCATCTTCACCCATGGCTGGAATGGACCAGCTGGAATGACCAAGGCAAATTTTCAAGCCACTGGTTGGAAAGTCAAAGCCTTGGTCAGCCTGGGTCCCCTGCATGACCTCATGGACTATGGGGCATCCCTCACTTGTGCTGTCTCAGCACTGCCATGGCATGTTACATAGGCAAAAAATACACTTGTTTTGTGTTGGGCGGCTCCATATTGGGACTAGTTGTTACCTAGCCTTCTCTAACTAATATGGTTTACAGAATATTAAAGAAAAGATTAGGTGTTAGGATATTTAACTTTAATAAGTTGAAAATAAACTTTATAAAAAGCAAAACAAACTTCTGAATAGACTTTGCTTAGCCCAGGAATCTGTCTTTGCAAAGCTTCACAGTGGTAACAATTTTCAATTGAGGGTTTATAGGTAACAGATCTGTTGAAGAATGTCAAATTTTTCCTTCTTTTCCATTCTCTGCTCTCCATTTCCTCCCCATGATGGATCTAAACCCTAATACAAGGGAGTCCTTGGAAAATCAATAATGTTGAATAAAAATTTAAAATAAACCTTGTTTTTTTTAATTCTTAAAAGTAATATACACTCAAAAATTTTGGAAAATATAGAAAAGTGAGAAAAAGTCACAGAAGGACAATCACTGCTAATATTCCAGTACTTGTTTTTTCAAGCTTATGTTTAATTTTACATAGTTGATATTATATTATATACATATGTATTTAATAGATATTAAATATATATATAATAGGGGCTTCCCTGGTGGTGCAGTGGTTGAGAATCTGCCAGCCAATGCAGGGGACAAGTGTTCGAGCCCTCGTCTGGGAGGATCCCACATGCCGTGGAGCAACTAGGCCCGTGAGCCACAGCTACTGAGCCTGCGCGTCTGGAGCCTGTGCTCTGCAACCAGATGCCGCGACAGTGAGAGGCCCGCGCACCGTCATGAAGAGTGGCCCCAGCTCGCCAAAACTAGGGAAAGCCCTCGCACAGAAATGAAGACCCAAGACAGCCAAAAAAAAAAAAATATATATATATATATATAATTACCATAGTGTATATATATATATATATATTTTAAACATCTTTATTGGAGTATAATTGCTTTACAATGGTGTGTTAGTTTCTGCTTTATAACAAAGTGAATCAGCTATACATATACCTATATCCCCATATCTCCCCCCTCTTGCGTCTCCCTCCCACCCTCCCTATCCCACCCCTCTAGGTGGTCACAAAGCACCGAGCTGATCTCCCTGTGCTATGTGGCTGCTTCCCACTAGCTATCTATTTTACGTTTGGTAGTGTATATATGTCCATGCCACTCTCTCACTTTGTCACAGCTTACCCTTCCCTCTCCCCATATCCTCAAGTTAGCTGCCATTTCCTAGGTGCTTACCATCAGCCAGGTATTGAGGTTATAATGAACATACACCCTCTCAGTTAATTCTCCCAGAACTCCCACTATACAGTGCTGCTATCATTTATTTTAAAAACAAGCAAACCAAAGCATAGAGTTGAAACAACTTGCTTGAAGTCAGAAAATAAGGAATTGTTTGAACCCAGAACTCTCTGACTCCAAATCCTTGAGCCGGTCTCCTCCACCATGATGCCAAAGGCCAGGTCTTTCCATTAACTTGTTGTATGACCTTGACTGAGGCACTGAAAACCTCTGAAATTACCAGTTTGAAGTAGATGATCTCAAAACCTCTTTCCAGCTTTGCAGGCTACAGCCCAGTGACCCCAGGGTGCAAACACCCTCCCAAGCGTCCCTTCCACAGTGGGCTTGCTTGGAGCCTAGGAGATGGTTCCGCTTATGCTTCCACAGCCCTTGCAGCCCACCTTCGCCTTGGCTGCCTGCTCCACAAAGGCTGGAGCCTGAGCCCGGAAATCCACAATCCAAGCAGAGAAATGGAACGAGCTTGGGAAGAGGGCATGAGCTCCCTTAGTGGGGCCCAGTGGCACCAGGAGCCTCCTAACGTTCCAGCTCCCACTCGGGATGGCTTTTATGATTTTTGCAGAGTGGCGGATGCACCACGTGCATAAATTCAGCACAGTTCAGTACTTACTGCCACGCCAAGGCTGGGGGGTGCTATTTTATATGTCTCTGTTTGCACGGCTCTAGCATCATATAGGCTAAAATTAATTCCACGAGATGGGCTGCTCACAGGCAGAACCAAGAATTTCCTGGGAAGGGTTTCCGTCTGACTTTGGCAGCCGCTCTGTGCAGCGGTAAAGCCCTTTCAGACCATCTCACACAGCCACGGGCATCCAAGGGTATTGTATTCTTTGGCCCCCAAAGGCTATTTCTCCCTTTTCCAGAAAACGGAGTGTGGAGGGTGGGCTTGGAGTCAAGGCTGATCACAGATGGGAAACGAACCCTGGCATCCTCCCTCGTCCCACTGGATGATTTGATGGATGAGGTTAGTGAGGTCCAAACGGGTCAGCTAGCACCCCTGCCCCGGTGCACTGGAACCCATGGACCTGACCCCTTGTCCTGTTCCCCCAGCCAGACAGCAGACTACTTACTGCTCATGAGGTGGGTTTCGTTGGTCCTTTGATTTCTGAAGAACTTCCTTAGGCATCATCTTACCTGATCCTCCTCAGACCCCTGGGAGGTAGGCTCCGTGATATTATCACACCTCGTCTTCAACACAATCACAGTGGTGATGACAGAACTACTGAGCCTTGACTCTGTAGCAGTTCCTGTTGGAAGTACTTGACACCCATGAACCATGGCTTTGCAGATAGGTCCGGAGAGAACGAAATGACTTAAGGTAGAGACATTTCCTGATCCTCCAGTTCACCCCAGCCATCATCCTCCCCGGAAATTTCACAAACCGGCAATATTGCAAAGGATGCTGCTTGCCAAACACATTGTGCTCATCTCCATGGCTTTCTGCAGGCTCTTCAATTTTTCTAGTGCTCCCTGGAAAATGCCTATTCATCCCTCAAAACCCAGCTCAGGAGAAGCTTCCTCCAGTGCCATCCCTCAGACCTCATCAGCCTGATTGCATCGACCCAGTCACTGCCCACGAGCTCAGTTTAGTGGCCACTGAGTACGGTCCACTTCTCGCACAGAGCTGCACGGCTCCCTGCTCTGGGGCCAGGAGGCTGACTGTGTCGACTGGCCCCCCTCGGCCCTCCTGCTGGATTTGGTCAGCAGGAGATGCCAGGTCAGGAGGAGAGGGAGGGGTGGGCATCCGTGCCCCTGGCTCCTTCTCTGTGCTGTGCATTAACCATGTCTTTTATTTCTCTACTCTGATGCTTTGCTCACCCTGGAGGACTGGGCTAGCCATTTCCTAGAGATAATAATCAGTTCACTCACAAGTGCACTTCCCAATGCAAACCAAGCAACCCAGAGCCCACACCCTCCAACCACCTCCTTTCTGGGGCTCACACACTCTGGGCCACTATCCACCTGTCCTAATCCTCAGGTGCCAGACAGCTGGGGATAGCCACCCTGCCAGAGCCTGATGTAATCATTCAAAGCAGCCCAAGTCATCTCGCCCTGCTTCACCTGTTCCTTCCGCTGGAAACCTCAAGAAAGGCTGCTTCCCGGTTTCCCCACTCCCTCTACCCCCCGAGCAACCCTGGTGCTTCCCCGTGTGGCCCGCCATGCTGTGGCATGTCCCCTAGTTTTGGAATCTCTGAGTATAGCAAAAATCTTTTCTCTCTTGATCTGTTGGCTTTACTGTACCTACATAATAATAAAATGTAAATTAAAACATAGCTGCAGGGCTTCCCTGGTGGTGCAGTGGTTAAGAATCCTCCTGCCAATGCAGGGGACACAGGTTCAATCCTTGGTCTGGGGAGATCCCACATGTGGCGGAGCAACTAAGCCCTTGTGCCACTACTACTGAGCCTGCACTCTAGAGCCCGTGAGCCACAACTACTGAAGCCCATGCGCCTAGAGCCCGTGCTCTGCAACAAGAGAAGCCACCACAATGAGAAACCCGCACACTGCAATGAAGAGTAGCCCCCGCTTGCCACAACTAGAGAAAGCCCGCACGTAGCAATGAAGTCCCAACACAGCCAAAAATAAAATAAATTAAAAACAAAACAAAACAAAACACAGCTCCTGTGGGCTAGCTGCTTCCCTCTGCTGGAGCACTGCCCCCCTCCACCCCCCACAGCCCATGCTTCTGCCTCAAGTCCAGTCCAGTGTTCACACCTCCCCTGCACTTCAGGGCAAGGAGCCTTAGCAGCTCCCCCTACTAGCCCCCAGGTTCTGCACTGTCCACACCTTTATGAGTAGTGTTTGAATGAACATCTTCTCAGTTACACAGTTTGAGAGTGTCTGTTTCCTGCCAGGACCCTGTCTGGTACCTGGGGGTAAAACCTGGGAGCAGACAAGGTGAATGCTGTCCTTATGGTCCATCCAACCATCTTGAGAAGCATCTTAGGGTCCTTCCTGCCGCACGGTGCCTGGACTCACCTGCCTCCAAATTGTGAGATCCCTGGGCCAGGCCCCTGCTCCCCGCATCTCGGCATCCCCACCTGCACAGCAGGCGCCATCCTGCGGGAAGCCGGGACAAGAATACCAAGGACAGATACCAGGACAGGAGGGTGAGCACTTGTGGCTGGTTGAAGGAGAAGTCACAGATGACACCCAGGTTTCTAATGTCACCAATGGTGTTGCCAGGCAGAGCAGTGGGCTTGGGGGAGGGCGAGGTTATTACTGGACGTATATTGGGTTGGAGGGGCCTGTGGTGTCCCGTGGCCCGTGGATCAGGGAACGGTGAAGCTATGGTGTGGAGAGACCCTCCAGGGACTGTGCGGAGAGAGACCAAAGTGGGCCCAGGGAAGTTGGGCTACATTTGGAAGCAGGGGTGGGAGGCCATCGCTGGGGGGCATGGGAGGAGGGCTCTGCACAAAGGTGCAGAGCCAGAGGGGTGGGCTCCAAAGGGGACGCGGCAGGGACGTGGGCTGAGAGGGGCCTTTGGATTTGCTAGCTGCAGTGTCCCCTTGGGCTGAGGCTTTGTGGTGAGGGGGCAGAGGGGAGTCTGCAGGGGTTAGGATGGCAGGGGGTGGTGGTGAGCCCGACCTCACTGCACTCAGAGGACAGGAGGGTGTGAGGGAGACATTCTGGGAAGGGTGAGGCCCCCCACCCCGCCCAAGTTGGGGTCAGGCAAGGATGGGACGCAGGAGCAGAGAGCTGAAGGGTGAGGCCAAGAGGAGGGGCTGAAGGGGTGGGAAGAGCATTCCAGGCAGAGGGAACAGCGTGGCCAGAGCGGGACATGGAGGACATGTGGCTCATTTACGTGGCTGAAGAAGGCAGTTTAGAGTCAGATGTGCTTTATGTATGAGAGTGTGAGTGTGTGTGTGAGTGTGTGTGTGTATGTGTAGGTGTGTGTGAGTAAGTGAGTGTTTAGAGTTCTTTTCCTTTCTTGTTGGCCCTCAGGTGCAGATGTCGAGGTGGTCAGATCTTCAATACCTGACACCTCACTTCATCTGGCTGGGAAAGTCTTTTCATCAAGTTTTTCCCTTTTAGCCTCATACCCCACTTCCAACTCCTTCTGTATGTACATGTGTGCACGTGTGTATGTAGTCTTATTTGCATGTTCTTATAAAATATGCGTTGTAATTTGCATGGATATAGTTTTAATTTTTTGTGAGATGTACTGGGTCATGGGTCACAATTTCTTCCTCCTTCCTTTCTTTTTCTTTCTCCCTCCATCCTTCCTCCCTCCCCTCTGTCTTTCTCCCTCCCCTCCCTTGCTCTCTTTCCTTCACAGCCCTGGATTTTACTGCGTAGTCACTACACAGTAGTGGGTTCATCCCTTCCGGCTGCTACATTATGCTCCAGGGGTGCCCAACTTGCATTTCCCCCTCTCTTCCCCCAGGGGTGGACCCCCAGGGTGCCTTCATTTCCCTGTCCTGGGAGCTGATTTGTAAAGAGTCTGATGAACAAGGGAGGGAGACGGGAGGCCAGGAGCCCAGGGGCCACAGAATGGGAGAAGAAGGAGGTACAGAGGTTCTATGTTTGCTGACTCTCTTGGGGGAGAGCATGAGGGGGCGTTGGAAACGGCCAGGCCCCAAGGGGTGATCAGGAAGGAGCAGGTGCCGGAGTCTCAGAGTCTTTTTTTTTTTTTTTTTTTTTGTGGTACGCGGGCCTCTCACTGTTGTGGCCTCTCCCGTTGCGGAGCACAGGCTCCGGATGCGCAGGCTTAGCGGCCGTGGCTCGCGGGCCAAGCCACTCCGCGGCATGTGGGATCCTCCCGGACCGGGGCATGAACCCGTGTCCCCTGCATCGGCAGGCGGACTCTCAACCACTGCGCCACCAGGGAAGCCCCTCTGAGTCTTGCAGACACATTTCCATTACCCCCCAAAGAGCTTGTGAGCAGGAGGGGCTAAGCTGAGCCTGGCCTGCTGACCGGGCATTTGCTGGATGCTTATTTGGTGGGGGGAGGAGAGAAACATTTTCTATTAATAAAAATTGCATGCCTCTCTCTGTTCAAAATAACATATTTATTATGTGCATTTATCATAGGTGATTTTCTGAACCAGACGGCATCTTGGGAGGCATATTAAAAAGTTTAAAATGTAGATAATAAAAGAAAGCCCTCAAAAAGTTTAAAATGTAGTTTAAATGTTTAAAAGAAAGCCCTCGTTTGGGGGTAAGCAGTGCTACATAATACCTCGTTCTGTTTCTGGATCTCAGTTGGCTGGGATTTGCAACCTCACAGTCCCTCCCGTTGGCTGGAGCCTGGTGCAGAAATACTCAGCAGGGGATGGTCATCCACCGGCAGAGACATGGGTTTCTTTCCACTCCAGGCAGCATCCAATTTAGCAGGGCCAGGGCTTAAGTTCCCATTCTGCCACCTCTGTACGGACTCCTGCAGAGACCTTCGCTAACTGGCACTGGTTTCTGGTTTATGACAGTGATGTTTTCATGCCCTTATTGGTCAGTGCCCGAGGCGGATGCCCGGCTGGTCCCACTTAATATGCCACTAGAGGCAGCTACTGCAATCCTCATTGTACAGCCAAGGGATGCTAAGTCACTGGCTAAAAGTCATATAACTAGTAAGAGATGGGGCTGGGCTTTAAACTCTTCCAGAGCTCTATTTTGCCCTGGGCCTCAGGCTGTGTTAACCATATCTTCTATTTTCTGTATTCTGATGTGTTCACCTCTGGGGTCTTGCTGACTCTGGAGGGACTGCCCCTCCCAGGACTAGCCAATTACTACAGATAATAAACAATTCACTCACAAGTGCACTTTCTAAATTCAAATCCACAAACGCAGAGCTCACAAGCACACCCCCTCCTCTATCTGTTTCTCACATTCAGGGCCATTATCCCTCGCTGTCTTCCTCATCACCCCAGGCTGGGTACCAGACAGCCGGGGACAGCCCTGCCCCTGAGCCTGCTGAAATGATTCAGACCAGCCACTCCCAAGCCTGCTTACTCCGCCTCCCTGTTCCTTCTCATGAGAACCTCAGTAAAGGTTCTTGGCGCCCCCATTCTCCCTGCCTCCTGACCCACGCTGGCGCTCCTTCAAGTGGCCCTGCATGGCATGGCATGTCTCACGTCTCCAGAATAAAAACTTCTTCCCTCAGGAGAGCTATTTCTGCATCTGCATGTCTCACCACACCCATTAAAACAAATACTGGTGCCCTTAAAACACACGGGTTTCCTAACATTCAATAGCCAGGAGCTCAGATTTCGGCTGTCACTTTACCTTTTTCTTTTAAGTATAAATACATTCAGTAAAAAGCCACACGTGTGTTATCCCCATCAGTTCCTGCCACTTCTTCATCCTGCCCATCTTACCCACGAGGGGATTGGATACTCTCTGCCTTGAGGTCTGCTGGTTGGTCACATTTTCTCAGGGAGATCTGGAAAGAGATCCCAAGGTGTGCCGGTACCGAGTTTAGTCCTCACTCAGCCAGGGGAAGGGAGTGTTATTAACAACTTCACTTAACCGGCAAGGAAACCCAGACTTCACCTTGACCACATACAGTGGGTGGCCGAGAGGGGTTCATGGCCACAGCATCCTGGCTTTGCTCCACACGGGCGGTGGCAATGGGTTCTGATTTCTTGGAAGTTGAGGCCCGTCTGGGCTCCCTGCCATTCTGCCTGCAGTTAAAGGGCTCTTGCAAACAAGGACACGCACCTTAGTTACAAGGCTGTCCAGCTCTGCGTTGTAAACCACTGCAAAACTTTAAAAACAACCTAAGTGGCCAACTGAAAGGGAATGGTTAGAAAATGTCTTGCTGTAGCCATGCAATGAAGCACCCTACTGCCATTAGATATGCTGCCCAGAATATTAACTTGTGGGGAGCTGTGCATCGTAGTTATTGACCAAAAAAAACTTACAAAGTATAATATACATGATGATCCATTTGATATAAATATCTAGAAACATATGCAGCTATGTCTTTGGGTTAGGATTCAGGTGATCTTAATTTTCCTTGAGTTCATCTGTGGTATTCTCTACTTCTATAAGAAGAGGTGTTACCTAAAATAATACTTTTATTTGAAACAGTCTCTTTAATATCTACGGAGTCTGTCTTCTCTGGCACAGAGATGAGCCTGGAAGAAGAGAGATCCTAGGAATAAATGGAATTTTCCCAGGAGCTGGGGATCTGATTGCCCACCCTGTTCCCTAGGCTGGGCTAGGAACCCTGACACGGCCTCCTACGGGGTGTGGGAGATGCCCACACACAGCCTCTGCAGTAGAGGTTTATCTCTAAAACAGACACCATAGTCTCCACTGTCCTGGTGTGAGGACAGAACGGCTATAAAAGTGTGAAGCACCCAGCCTGGCACAGAGCAAGGCCCAGGTCTCATTTACTCTAACTGGGCTTCTTCTCCACATCGGCCTGTGCCTCTCTGTTTGTCTTTCTCATTTTCCATCACCCTGCTTCTTCTCACCTCTCCTGTCTCCTCCTTCCTCCCATAACCCCTCCTCCATTTCGCTCTCAGGCAGGAAGCGACCCCGTCTGTCTGGGCTTCAGCCCAGCCATCTTCTCAGAGCTGCTTTTCACCAGCGAACGCTCACTGAAGCCTCAGAACCTCCCAGGGAAACAGAGTCATCATGCCTGTTTTACAGAATGACGCTGGGGCGCAAGGTAATGAGCTGGACCAGGGAGAATCAGTGCAACGATGGTGGGAAAGAGTGTTGCCCCACTGTAGACAGGGTGGTTGGACCTCAGCACCAACGACTAGGTTCAGACAGGGCTCCCCACCTCCAAGCCAGCTTTTCCCCTCTGTAAACTGGGGATAACAATAGTCCCATGCCCCATGGGCTGTTGTGATGATTAAATGAGAAAACCCACAAAAGCGGTTTCACGGGGTAGCCTGCCCGGCAGGAGCGGGGCTCCGGACTTGGAGACAGGGGCCCGGGGCAGGGCTCTGGGTTGGGCAGCATGAGGATTGGGTGGGCGCCTCACCCGGGGCAGTGACCCTCCCCCCAGCCTTTCCAGCCTTACATTCTAGGGGAGAGAAATGCGTGGGGTTGAGGGCTTCGCAGCAAGTTCATTTCCAGTCCGTCTCTCAGACCATCCGCTGACCCCTTTCTCACCAGGACCCATGAAAATCCAGCCGCATTTTTTCTTTGCTCCTAATGAACCAATAACCTTGAAAATTTGAAAATAAAATGTCTACGGCCACACAGCTGACTAAGGCTGTGTGGCTTTGCAGACATTATAAAACATCAAATTAGATGGAAAATTGCCCAGGGTCCCTGTAAATGAAAATTACTCTTTTTATAGGGGGAAAATGACCCTTATGATAGCAACAAACAATTTTGGGCTCTTCCTTTTGTTAGCCGGCTCACAGGGAGAACAGGCTTTGTTCATTCCACTGCCCTGGCCCCGGTCAACACTTTTACAAAGTTTTTACAACACTTTGCTTTGCACATTTTCACAGCATTATAACAGGAAAATGAGGTTCTGCCTGTGTCTCTCCTGTTGGGATAGAACTTTTTGCCCCCCTCCCCAAAGTTTATGCCTCCTGACTGGTGCTGGCTGGATCCAGGCTTGCTGTGGGGCAGTGGAAAGAGTCCTGGGTGGGGAATGAGACAAGGAAGTCCGCTGTGTGACTTCAGGCTGGTCGCTTACCCTCTCTGGGCCACATTTCCTTCCTCCATGAAAGGTAAAGGTTGGACTGGATCAGGGACACTCAATGCCTCTAGGAGCTGGCACAGTGATGGCCTTGTGTGATGGCCAGGCGGGGAAGTGCTACCCCAGAGTCACGCCAGGGCCTGTGTCACCCATTAATGTGCATGTTCTAACATTAAACTTAACAATATGTTTTTTCCTGCTCCAGGACCTCACAAGAATATTTTGGGGGCAAGGCAAAGAGGGAAGATGCCACTGGTCCTAGCTTAGTGGTTCTCAACCGGAGGGTGATTTTTGCCTCCACCATAAGACATGCGAGAGTGTCTGAGACGTTTTGATTATCATGAGTGGGAGATCATCTGGTGATGCTCCTGGCATTAGTGGGTGGAGGCCAGGGCTGCTGCCAAACATCCTAGAATGCACAGGAGGCTCACCCATGACAAAGGATTAACCAGCCCCAGGTGTCCACGTGCCCAGGCCGAGGCAGGCACCCTGCACAGAGGATTTGAATGGAGCGTTGAGACTGGCTGGTCACAGACTGGTCCCCACCACTGGCCCTACTCCCCACGATGCAAAGCAGTGCCTGTGGGACCCTGCAGCGCTGGCTGTCAACCCAGGAGTCACCGCGCCCTACTACATGCCTGTGGCCTGACCTTTGTCGGGGGTGAGAGAGCTGCCGTCTGCCGCCAAGCCGGAAGCAAGGCCTGGAGAACTGGGTGAGGGGTCAGTGTTGAGGGTCCAGGGACGAAGCCCCAGAGGTGAAGGTGGCACCTGGAGACCGCAAGCTGATTTTGATGAGTTCTAGCTCTCTCTCCTCCCAGATTCTCATATGGGGAGAAAAAAACCTCAGTGGAAACAGCCACCCCCATTCACCCTGTCACATTGGCTTCCTTCTTGCAGGTAAGAGGAAATACACTGACCTTTTAAAACCTCAAAAGTGGAGCCTAAGGAGGCCGAGCGAGCAGGGTCCTGGGCATCAGGGACCTTGGGCTTGAGCTCACGTGGACGTGTCTGTGGACGTCCACCATGCTCTCTGACCCACTGTTTTCCCGTCTGTAAAGTGAGCAAGTGGACACAGGCTCCTTGAGTCCTGCAAATGGAAGGGTTTAGACGTTTCCTGATGCAGAGTGGGAATCCAGTCTGGGGACTGGCATACCTGGTGTTTCCCAGGTACCGCTCTGGTCTTCCTACTTTGGGTCATCTGAGTCATGAATTATGGATCTGCGATTTGGGCAGTAAGGATTGCCTTGTCCTACAACAAGGCTCTACTGTACAGCAGAGGGAACTATATTCAATATCTTATAATAACCTATAATGGAAAAGAACCTGAAAAAGAATGTATATATATATATATATATATATATATATATAAAACTGAGTCACTGCTGTACACTTGAAACTAACACAACATTGTAAGTTAACTACACTTCAATTAAAAAGAAAAAAAGGACATGCAGATGGTGACATGCTGAACGAGGAAACACAAACCACCTACACAGGGTCCAATGGGAGCTCCCCCTGCATACAATCTCCCACTCTCGGGAAGTGAAAACCCTGGGTTGTTTCGATCAAAGGCGGAGTTTCAGTACATCCACACAAAGGAAGACAAGACACAAGATTTATCACTTATACATCCCAGAAACGGGGGTGGGGAACACAGTGAGCTGGGGGAAGGGCCGTCCTCCGTCCCAGGTCAAGGGCGGGCAGAACATGGATAGAGAACAGAGTGGCAAGCACCTCTTACAAGATGTTTGGGGTGGAGGTCACCAACTTCTCAGGCTCAACTCTAAGTGGTTCTTTTAATTTTAAAAATGTATTGTTTATTTTTAATTGAGGTAACATTAATTTACAGCATTGTATGTTTTATGTATACAGCACTGTATTCCCTCTCCTGCGCGCCCTACAACATGCTCACCACCAAAAACTTAGTGCTCATCCGTGACCATATAGTTGACCCCCTTTACCCATTTAACCCTCTCCCCCAGCGCCCTCCCTCCTGATAACCACTATTCTGTTCTCTGTATCTACCTGTTTGTTTTTGTTTAGTTTGGTTTGTTCACTTATTTCGGTTTTGTTCATTTCTTTGTTTTGTTTGTCAGTTTTTTATATTCCGCCTACTGTGTTTGTATTTCTCCATCTGGCTTATTTTACTTAGCATAATGCCCTCAAGGTACATCCATGTTGTCACAAATGTCAAGATTTCATCTTTTTTGTGGTTGAGTAGTATTTCAGTGTGTGTGTGTGTGTGTGTGTGTGTAGTAGCTTCTTTAGCCATCCATCTGTTGATGGACACCTAGGTTGTCTCCATGTCTTGGTTATTGTAAATAATGTCATGATGAACATGGGAGTGCAGGTATCATTTTGGATTAGTGTTTTCACATTCTTTGGATAAATACCCAGAGTGGGATAGCTGGAGCATATGGGTTCTGTTCTTCATTTTTTGTTGAATAGCCATACTGTTTTCCACAGTGGCTGCACTGTTTTACATTCTCCCCAACAGTGCACAAGGGTTTCCTTTTCTCCAAATCCTCAACAACACTTATTTCTTGCCTTTTTGATGTTAGCCATTCTGACAGGTGTGAAGTGATATCTCATTGTGGTTTTGATTTGCATGTCCCTAATAATTAGTGATGTTGAACATCTTTTCATGTGCTTTTTGGTAATCTGCATGTCTTTGGAAAAGTGTCTTTTCAGCTCCACTGACCATTTTATAATCTGTTCTTTTTTGTTTTTGAGTTGTATGAGTTCTTTATATAATTTGGGTATTAACCCCTTATCTGATATATCACTTGCAAATATCTTCTCCCATTTGGTAGGTTGCCTTTTTGTTTTATTGATGGTTTCCTTTGCTGTGCAGAAGTTTTTAGTTTGACGTAATCCCATTTGTTTACTTTTGCTTTTGTTTCCCTGGCCTGAGGAGACATATCGAGAAAGATATTGTAAAGACTGATGTCAAAGAATGTACTGCCCATGTTTTCTTCTAGGAGTTTTATGATTTCAGGTCTTATATGCAAATCTTTAATCCATTTCAACTTACGTTTGTGTATGGTGTGAGACAGCAGTCTAGTTTCATTTTGAAGACCTGAAAATTATAAGATATGGTTGATAGCAATTGAAGAAGACACAAATAATTGGAAAGATATCCTGTACTCATGGATTGGATGAATGAACATTGTCAAAATGTCCTTATTACCTAAAGAAATCTAGAGATTCAATGCAATCCCTATCAAAATCCCAAGGACATTTTTCAAAGAAATAGAACAAAAAATTATACAGAACCATGAAAAACTCTGAATAGCCAATGCAATCCTGAGAAAAAAGAACAAAGCTAGAGGTATCATACTCCCTGATTTCAAACTATACTACAAAGCCACAGTAATCAAAACTGCATGGTACTGGTCCCCAAACAGATACACATATGGAACAGAACTGAGAGCCCAGAAATAAAGCCACACATATATGAACAATAGATTTACAACAAAGGAGCAAAGAACACACAATGGGGAAAGGATAGTCTCTTCAATAAATGGTGTTGGGAAAACTGGACAGCCACATGCAAAAATAGAAAAAGAAAACTAAGTGGTTATTTTAAAAGGTGTCCCAGGAAAAGCAAAGTGGGAGTTTGTGGCAGGAGTCCTAAGCTCAGGTCCTTATTTAAGTATCCAGGCTCTGGGTGTGAGCTGATGTTATACTGTAAAATGCCCAAATCATTCTCAGGGAGAAATGCTGGTGGCTTGGTCCCATGTGAGAGCTGTGGGTATGGTGAGAAGGGGCTGAATTGGGGACATAGGTAGGTAGTTATGATGGCTAGCTGCAGCTAGGAAGACATTTGATTTTTAGCCCAATTTTCATGATGAAATGGAGACCAAAAAAAAGGTTAAGAAATGTGCCCAAGCTCACAGAGCTAAAGGTTATGTATGAATCCATAGAGTCCACGAATCTGTGCCCTTGAGGGATGAACTTGATGGAGTGGGGCATGTCTGACCCATCACTGAGTCCTGGTACACAGCAGAGACTCAGTGCCATCAAATGTGAATTTCGCTGCATCCTTCAGGGAGCCCTCTGGGTGCAGCCATAGTTCATTCTGGCCAGTGGCCACTAGAGGGCAGCAGTGCTTTTTCCTGTGGGCAAAGTTTCAGGACATCAGCTTCAGCTGAGTCAACCCCATCTGGTCCCAGGTCACCTGGAACTGAGAAATTTTGGGACGGAAGGGCCCCACTGATGACCATCCCTCCACCAACCCCAGCCTCCTACCCAAGCCAGAGGAAAAGAACACGCTCGAGGACCCTGGCGGGAGACTGGACAGGACCATCAAGACCTGCGTCGCTACCCCTCTCCCTGGCCCCCACCTCACATCTGAGAAAGGGAGGCCAGGAAGGGGAAGGGACTTGCCCAGGTCACACAGAGACTTGGTGTCATGTGATCACCCTGTTCTCTGAGACCCGCTCCAGCCCTTCTCTCCTGTGACCCCAGGGTCCTCCGTCAGTCCAGCTGACACTGGGAGGCCGTTGGGGGGTGGTGGTGGTGTGCGTGTGCACACGATCAGATTAGTGTCCCAAGGAGGCAGCAAGGGCTGGAGGGCCAGTCAGGGAGGAGGCCTGCTCCAGCAGCCTGCTGACCCTTTCCTGGTCTACATTTTCAGTCCACAGACCGGAGAGCAGTAATCGTGAGAGGCAAATGATGCTAAGTTTCTCAGCCTCGGGTATCCTGGCATCAGCCGAGTGTGGACTGATTTTTAAGCATCTACACACCACTGCAGCTTGACCTTTGAGAATCCTCTCTTGCTTCAGACATGCACATAGAAAGGTCACATTGATTGTTTCCCAAATCCCCGCATAAATATTTGCTTGGCTGGCTGAGAACCTCGTTCGCCTGTGTAAATTAATATAATTTATAATTAATTTATAATTAATTGCATTTATAATTAATTTATAAATTAATTAATTTATAATTAATTGCATTTGGCAGGGCTTCCTGTCCACAGCCTGATGCCAGCTTCGGAGGCTCTGGCTTTTCCTGTTGATGGTCAGCACGTCCAGGCAAAGCTTTCAGGCTTCTCCAAGCAGTGCCCCCTTTCCCTGACTCATGTCCACAGGTGAGGCCTGTGAAGGCCCCGCCCTGCCCTCCAGTCCCATCTCCCCGCTCCCTTGATGTGTCCTAGTCTTGGCGGTTGCTCACACCTATCGAGCACCATTGATGGCTGACGTAACACTTGCTGTGAGCCAGCCTCTTTCCCAAGTGTTTTCTACACCATCACTCATCCACACAACTCTTGGCAGAGCCCTATTCGGTAGTTGTTATTATTAACCCCATTTTACAGATGTAAAGACTGAGGCCAAGAGATGCTTGTGAGGGACAGAAATAAGATTGGAACGAGGCATCTGGCTGGAGAGTGTATCTCCTTTACCTGTACATGGTACGCTGTTGGGCACTGAGCCATCTGACAGTGTCCTGGATGCTTTGGTGTGGGTCATGCCACCACACCTCTGCTGGAGCTGTTCTCTCTTCCTGACGCCTCCTTGCCCTTCCTCTCTTCATCTGGCAACTCTTCCACGTTTCTTCTTAGACCCTCTATTCCAGAAGTCTTCCTAGGATGGGGCCCCTCGCTGGTAACTGTGGGGAATTCTCAGTTTGCACCCAGGGTTCGTCCACCGTTGGAGGAAGATTGCTTCTCATCACTGCTTTTGGCCAAGCATCCGCATCCCTTTGCTTTTGTCCACGGCAGACCTTCCCTCTGTCTTCCCCAGGTCCCACCCCTTCCCTCTGGTTGGCCACCCCAGCTCCCTGCGTGAGACTGGAGCATAGTCCATGGGTTTATCCTGTTTGCTTATTTTAGCAGGAGAGTAATCAGAGGTGGGGTGACTTCAAGATCAAAACAAATCCCACTTTGTGAGCAGCCAGGACGTTTGCTCTGGGGCCCTGCCAAGTACCTCCACCCCACCTCTGCTCCCACTTCCAGCCTAGGACTGGTAGTATCTGACCATTTCATTCCCCAAACAAAAGCCATGAGAGAACTTTGCCAAACAATATTTTAAAAACATGAAACCACAAGGAAGGAGGATTATTCTACAGCGGAGAGTCCCGGGTGCTGCTGAGAAGCCGGTCACGTGACCCCAAGTGCAGGGGCTGGTCCAAGGCTGTTTCTGCCCGACTACCTGCGTTTTCAGGTAGTTCACCTAATCTTTGAAGACTCCCCTTTGTCATCTTTTTTTTTTTTTTGCGGTACGCGGGCCTCTCACTGTTGTGGCCTCTCGCGCTGCGGAGCACAGGCCCCGGACGCGCAGGCTCAGCGGTCATGGCTCACGGGCCCAGCCGCTCTGCGGCATGTGGTATCTTCCCGGACCGGGCCACGAACCCGTGTCCCTTGCATCAGCAAGCGGACTCTCAACCACTGCGCCACCAGGGAAGCCCCCCTTTGTCATCTTAAAGATGGAAGAAATCATTTTGTTCTGAATGCATCTCAGGGTTGTTTTGAAACACAACGTGTGTCGTGGGTCAGTTGTGTCCCCTGGGCTCTGTCAACTGCAGAGCATCACAGAAAATACGGGGGCCGTGAGAATGGGGGCGACCCCAGGTCTGAGGTGGGACGGAGAGAGTTGGACTCCCTCTTCAGATGGATCCTTCGGCTGTGTCCACGCTCTGAAGGGGACACATTCCAGGGCCCAGTATCCTCGGAGGAAGCACAACCTGTGGCCGGAGATAAGCAAGAGCTATAAATCCATTTTATGAGGCCTGGAATCACTGTCTGCACAGGCGGCATCCTGGCTGCAGCGAGGGAGGCTTATCAGTGATTTCAGGAGGCCTGTGACACCGATAAGATGGAAACCAGGGCTGTGAGCTGCCTGTGACAGCAGCGGGGCCTGCGCTGGGTGCCTGGGATCCACAGCTCAGCAGTGCCAACGACAGTCAAGAGCATCCTTTCCCAGGGCCGTGATCCTCCGCCGGGATGCCCCTCGGAACTGGGTTTTCAGTTTGTCAGCGTGGTACTGTGGTTCCGCATAAATTTTCCAGCATTGAAAACTGTGCATCCGAATTTATTATTATTATTTTGCTCATATGTGTCATAACCATGGGCCTTCCAGAAAACGAGCAGGATCTAATTTTACAGTAATGATTCCTTCATTATCTCTTCACTTTAAATCAAAACCACACCATTCTTTGTCTTATAAATATGTTGCTCCAGGGGGTGAACTTGCTGAATCACTCCAGAACTTTCCATTTGAAACTGGAGGGAAGAGGAAGAGGTTTGGGAGGGACGAGGCGTGAGGAGTTGGCAGTCTGGGGAGTCTAAGAGGCAGGAAACCTCGAGGTACCCAGTGGGAGACCCAGAGGAGCTGGTCTAGAAATGTGAGTTCAGGGATGGGGGCCAGGGCAGGAAGAGAGGAAGGAGGGATGGAGGCTGATCTGCCTGGTGGGAACTTTCTATTGAGTCCGTGGCCTGGAGCAGAGTATTTTCTGAAGATGCCAACAAGAAAGGAACACAAGGAATAAAGACTATGTGGAACAGAAAGCACAAATCACCAGATAGACATTTGAAGGGATGGCAAAACAAGAAAAGATGCCAGGGACATCACTCCTGGGCCTGAGACCCTTCTACCTTTATTTTTTCCTTTTCTCAGAGAGCAGATAGGATTGCCAGGTGAGGAGTCGTGAGGATATCAGATAATGTTCTTCCATCAGGTTGCCAGGAGATGGGCTTCCCACACAGATGTCTTCTTCTGATACTTGGAGTAGATCAGCATACAGTTCCTGCTGGGGTACAGTGGGTAGTGGGGGACCCGGACCTCCTCCAGGCCCTGGCCAGCAGCTGGGGTGTGGGGTGTGGGACTGTGCTGCTGTGGACTAGCCCAGAGCACTCTGCTGGGAGTGGGGAGTGCAGACCAGGGAGGGGAGTATTCAGACTTTGGAGGTTCTGCAATGAAGCAGTTGTGTGGCCCCGGCCAGTCTCTTTCCCTCTCTGAGCCTTTTGAGCAAATGTCTAAGCTCCCGCCTCACCCCTTGAGCTCCCACTTGCACAATGCAAGCCCTGAAATGTTCTCCAAGGGAGTCTTGTCAGGTAATTCCTCCATCAATGGAAAGAGCAGTGGGCTGGTGTTTGGAACCCTTGGTGTGAGCACCAATCCTGCCACTTCTTGGCTGGGTTACCTTTGGCAAGTTACTAAACCTCTCTGAGTATGGTTTTCTGCCAAAAGTTCTCTCTGGCTCTGCGTTAAACTGCAATGTTCAGCTATACTCTTCACAGTAGGAAATTGTACCTTATGCTAGAAAAGCTGGGGGAAAAGTAATAATTGAATCATTTATTGGAAGGGGATTTCAGTTATTCCAATGAATAGAATGGTTATATTCACATTTTAAATTCTGGAATATTGGAAACATACAGAAAATAAGACAGAAAATTATAAATAAACAGCACAACTCTGATTCAGTAAATGTTAACCTTTTGTCCTGCATGCCTAAGCTTTTAAAAAAATCCAGCATTACTGATAAAGGTGAAGTTCTGTTTCCTGCCCTGTGCTGCTTCCTCTTCCCCATTCCCAGAAGCAACTAGTCACATGAATGCGATGTGTTTCCAGTCCATTCTCCTATGCTTCTAAGGAGTTTTTGATAGTCTTAAGTACATACAGCTATTTTGGGGAGCATACACTCCTGAAACTTCTTTTCTTATTAGACAATAGGGTTTGTTTGTTTGTTTGTTTTTGCGGTACGTGGGCCTCTCACTGTTGTGGCCTCTCCCGTTGCGGAGCACAGGCTCCGGACGCGCAGGCTCAGCGGCCATGGCTCACGGGCCCAGCCGCTCTGCGGCATGTGGGATCCTCCCGGACCGGGGCACGAACCCGTGTCCCCTGCATCGGCAGGTGGACCCTCAACCACCGCGCCACCAGGGAAGCCTGAGACAATAGGTTTTGAGATCAGGGCTTGTTGAATCATGGGCAGCTGATTCATTCACATTAACAGCTGTGTAATATTTCATGGAATGAATATATCAGAGTTTACTCATTTTTCTGAGGGACTTTTAGGATCCTTCTTTTTCTTTTTTCCATTATAGCCAATAATGAGGTGGTAGTGAACATCCTCGTTTATATCTCCTTGTGAGAGTTTGCCTGAGATATATTCCCAGGAAAGAAATAGCTTGACCAAATATCATGAAATTGCTCTTTAAATAATTTGTATCAATTTACACTTCTGAAAGCAGCCCACGAGAGGTCCTGTTTCTCCTTGTCCACACTAACCATTGGTATTATGAGACTTCATGTTTCTTCCTATTTGATAGGTATAAAACTGTATCATATTGCTTTTTTTTTTTTTTTTTTTTTTTGCGGTACGTGGGCCTTTCACTGCTGTGGCCTCTCCCGTTGCAGAGCACAGGCTTCGGACGCGCAGGCTCAGCGGCCATGGCTCACGGGCCCAGCCGCTCTGCGGCATGTGGGATCTTCCCAGACCGGGGCACGAACCCGTGTCCCCTGCATCGGCAGGCGGACTCTCAACCACTGCGCCACCAGGGAAGCCCTCACATTACTGTTTTAACGTGCCTCTCTCTGGTCGCTAGAAAGGTTCAACATCTTTTCATATACTTAAATGGCCATTATGGTTTCCTGTTCCAGATTATTCAGTCCACATCCTGTCCATCTTTCTATATCTTTCTTATTGATCTGTAGGCAATTTGGATAAGATTAGTTATTAGTTAACATACTATTTTTCCAATCGACAGGGCTTTTCTTTAGCTTTGTTTATTGTGTCTCTTAAAATCTTATATTTTTTAATGTCTTCTTTATTGAATATATTCTTTGGATCTTGTTTAAGAATTATTTCCTTATCCTAATAACACAACGATAGTCTGCCATGTGTTGTTCTAAATATTTTAAAATATTGCTTTACTTATTAAGTCTGTCATCCCTCTCAAATTTATTTTTGTGTATGAGATAAAATTTCCATTTTTTCTAAGTGGATATCCTATTATCCCAGCAGCATTTATTGTACTGCTTATTATTTTCCCACTGATTTGTCATGTATTCCCAGCAATACACCAAATTTCATTTGTTCTGTTCCACTGGTTATTTTTTTTCCCTGCATCAATAGGCCAGCATACTAATTTCTACAATATTATTACAAGTCTTGATGCCTGGTAGGGAAATTTCCCTTCTTCCCTTTTTCTTTTTCAAAATTTAATCTTTTACTTTTTTCTATAAATTTTAGGCTCAGCATATCAAGATCTGTCCTGTTGGGATGTTCACTGAATACATTGAATTTAAGTTGAGATTCATAATCATGGCTTATCTCTTTATCTATATAGGACATTCTTTTATGTCCTTCAATAAAGTTTTAGAATTTTCTCCATAAAGCCTGTACACATGTTTACTTATATTTATTCCCAGTTGCCTTATGGTTTTTGCTGCTATTGTAAATGGGATTGGTTTTTAAACTACATTTTCCAATTCGTTTTTGATGTCACTGCTATCCATTTTTATTTATTAAATATTGACTAAATAATAATATTTTTTCTAAAAAGGCCTATCTTCTGTCCTGAATTTTATCTTAAGCACTTTCATGAACTAAAAAGCTTTATCCCATATGTTTCTATCCCCCAAAATATATTTTATGCTTTTCTTGCTTTTGTCCATTACATAAACGAAATCATTCTGCATGTTTTCTGCTACTTATGTTTCCTCCTCCCTGTAGATACCTGAGATTCAGCCATGTTATTATGTGCCATTGTAATATATTCTGTATCATTATCGTTATCATTATATGACTCTACAACACTTTATTTTTCCATTGATGGACTTTTGGGTTGTTTCCAGATTTGCTATTGTAAATATTCTGTCATAAACTTAGATATATTTGTGGCACACTTGTGCAAGAATTCCTCTAGGGTATATTCTAGGGTTAAAATTGCTGGGTCATAGGGTATACACATCTTCAAATTTACTAGGTAACATCAAGTTGTTTTTCCAAATATCTGTCCCACCAGCAGTATGTCAGTTGCCTCGTGTCCTCACCTACACTTGATATTGTCATATTTAAAATTTTTAGGCATGTTTGTAGATACAACAGGTATTTAATCAAAGACTTGCTTTTAAATCTATAAACGGAGATCACTTGTCCTAATCCACCCATCCTTCAATGTTGGCATAAGAACTAAAGTTAACAGAGGGGAAAATAGATTTGAAAATATTTTGTAAATTACAAAGCTTTCCACATACTTAAGACGTTATCATCACCAGTAAATTGAGAGTATCCTAGAGAATCAATAGACAATGTTACAGCACAACTCCAGACCCTTCCCCTCTCGAGCTAAATGATTTACAAGCTCAGAATGTCTGTAGACCTGTAGGCCAGAGGAAGGATGCCCATTGTGGTGACAGTGACAGTGATCTGAGCCCATCTTCTGAATAAGGAACACCTTCCAATTTTATAGCATCTTCAGCTGGGTTGATTCTGGAACCTTGGGATCAAGATGAAGTGAATTAAGAAGCCATAACTTGAGCATGTTTTCTTGTTTTTGGGTGGCAGCCAGAAAATTCTTGAAAAATAAGTGGTGCTTGCATTTTAGGAACTTGATTACAAACGTTTTGGAAATGTATATCCAATGCTTAAATAATTCCTGGGATTCTTTCACTATGAAGGAATGTAAACCTAAGTTATGACTGCTGACCTGGCCATTTTCTGCACATTGTGCTCTATTTTTCTGTTCTTCCTTCTCCTCCAACACTTAATTGATTTCAAGGGCAGTTCATTACTCTACCTTGTAAGTTCTTTTTTTTTTAAATTTATTTTATCCAAGTATAATTGACTCACAATGTTGTGTTAATTCCCGCTGTACAGCAAAGTGATTCAGTGTTTTATATATATATATACACATACACATTCTTTTTCATGTTCTTTTCCATTACGGTTTATTACAGGATATTGAATATAGTTCCCTGTGCTATACAGTAAGAGATTGTTTATCCATCCTATATATAATAGTTTGCATCTGCTAATTCCAAACTCCCACTCCATCCCTTCCCCACCCCCATCCCCCCTGGCAACCACAAGTCTGTTCCCTATGAGCCTGTTTTGTAGATAAGTTCATTTGTGTCACATTTTAGATTCCACATATAAGTAATATCATATTATCCTGTGAGTTCTTGATCTATGTCTAGACCTGAATATCCTGCAAAGGCAGAAGGTGATTTCACATTATTAGCACTTTTGCAAATCAACGAGGCTTAAACTATGAGGACTTTTGCCTAATAATTCTCAGTTGGTTGACATCGCCAACCAACTGGTGTGAAGGTGCAATGCTGATGTCAGCAAATTGCTCCAAGACAGCACTTCCCTGGTGGTCCAGTAGTAAAGAATCTGCCTTCCAATGCAGGGGACATGGGTTCGATCCCTGGTTGGGGAAATAAGATCCCACATGCCACGGGGCAACTAAGCCCTTGTGCCACAACTAGAGAGAAGCCTGCGCGCGGCAAGGAAAGATCCCACATGCCCCAACGAAGATCCCGTATGCTGCAACTAAGACCCAACACAGCTGATCAGTCAGTCAATCAATAAAGAAATAAATTGCTCTGAGACAGCCGAGACTAATGACTAAGCTTTCTTTCTTTTTTCTAATTTTTATTGGAGTATAGTTGACTTACAACGTTGTGTTAGTTTCAGATGCACAGCAAAGTGAATCAGTCATACATAACATATATCCACTCTTTTTTTTTTTTAGGTTCTTTTCCATATAGGCCATTAAAAGAAAGACAAGGTTCTGTTCACGTCTCTGCTGCTGGCTCCAGTCCAGACAGTTATGTTTTATGGAAGACCTTGGTCAGAGCCCTGTGAGAATGAGTGTCGGCAAGAGGTGGGTCTGTGTGTGTGTGTGTGTGTGTGTGTGTGTGTGTGTGTGTGTGTGTGACAGAGATAGAGACAGAGACAGAGAGTTACAGAGGTTTTGAAGTTGACCAAACAGTGAGAATCACAAAAGCATAGGGACCAGGCCTCCAAGCCTGTGAATATATCAGTGCTGTAAGTAGCATATACTTTATGAAGAAAGAATGGGCTTGGACCACTTGGAATTGCCAAATCTTAACTTCTGACTTTTCTTGGTCTTCCCAATAACCAGTATCCAGTCTCCATAAACATCCAAAACATAGTTACTGAGTATCTACTAAGTGTCAGGAATGGTGCTAGGTGGGGGATAAAGTGATGAAACAAAATGACGTGGTCCCTGCCTTCCTGGAGCTTACAGTCTAGTGGGAAAGACAAAGAATATGACAATAAACAAATGAACATATGATCAAGTACTGTAATGTCATAGGATGCTTTGCAGAGACTGATGGTGGTGATGGTCAATAAGGGGTTTGTAGACCAAGGTGAGAACTTCAAATTTCATTCAAAGTGGGAAGCTGTAGAAAGTTTTTCAACAAGGGAAGGACATGGTCTAATTGATGTTTTAAAGTAGATGATTCTGGCTGCTGAGTGGAAATTGGATGGAAGGGGGCCAGAGTGAAAGCTGGGAGGCAATTGCAGTCCAGGTAAGAGGTCATGATGACCTTGACCAGGATATGGATAACAGGTATGGAGAAAAGAGCACAGGTTCCAGATATTAATCAGGGTTGTCCAGAACCCTGGATATAGTTATACATTTACAGATATAATATATCATATTTATTTGAAAAAGAATTTGTTATCAGGAATTAGCTGACACAGTTATGGAGGCTTAGAAGTCCCATGATGTGTCATTTATAGGCTGGAGACCTGAGAAAGTTGATGGTATGTTTCCAGTCTGAGTCCAGAGGTCTGAGAAATGGAAAGTCAATGGTATAATTTCTGGTCTGAATCTGAAGGCCTGAGGACTAACAGTGACGTTGGTGTAAGCTTCTGTCCCAGGGCAGGAGAACACCAACGTCTCAGCTCAGCAGTCAGGCAGAGAGAACAAATTCTCTCTTACTCAGTCTTTGTTCTATTCAGGCGTCCAGTGGATTGGCTGAGGCCCACCCACATTGGGGAGGGCAATCTCTTTACTCAGACCATTAACTCACATGTTAACGTCTTCTGGAAACATCCTCACAGACACAACTAGGATAATGTTTAATCCAGTATTCTGCACACTCTCTGGCCCAGTGAAGTTGACACATAAAGTGCTTTGGAGGCAGAAAGTACAGGACTTGCTTCTTAGTTGCAAAGGTGAGGAAAAAAAAATCAGGGGACACAAGGCCACGTTTTTCATGGAAGCAAATTGTGAATGATGGGGCAATTTTACTGAGACAGGAAAGGCCAATGGGCAAGAAAAGCAAGAGTTGCCTTTAGAGAAGTCAATTCTGAGGTACTTGTGGGGACTCTAAGAGAAAATGTAATAACAAGGTAGTTGGAAAATTAGCCTAAGCCTCCTCGGAAAGTCTGAGTAGGAGGTGTGAATTTGGGGGTCCTTTCACTAGGTGGGTTAAATCAGTTGAAGAAAGAACATGGGCTCTAACAGTTAACAAGCACGTGAGAAAAAATAAAAAACAACCTTCTGTTGGGGAAGCCTCAGGGGAGAAGGATCAGTGATTGTCAGAACCTCACTTGGGACAAAAAGAGCTAATGGTGAGTGAGTATAAGGGGACAGAGTTCTCACCTTGGTCTACAAAGCCCTTATTTAGCATCACCAGCATCAGTCTCTGCAAAGCATCCTATTACAGTACCTCACCATTAGCTCCATCCTCCATCAGAGAAAGGAGTCCTGGGCAAAGGTTGGATGTCATGTTCTGAGAAGGTTCTGAACTAATGTTGAGGTGGTAAAGAGCAAATGGTGAAGTCAAGAGATGCAAAGAAGGTGGGGTTGACCAGTTGGCTATAGACAAAGGAGAAGGAGCCCAGGCTGGTACCCAAATGTCTGGCTTGGCAATGGGCTGGTTCACAGGGGAGGAGCCGTGTCCTCATTTTGTTATTTTTGAAATCCAAAGCAGAGGGACCCCTTCAGGAATTGACAACTTCCAACCATTGGGTCCCAGTCTTTCTGCCTAGAAAGGGATTCTCCTTTATGTAACCCTGGTTATTACACAACTGGGGTCAGGACAGACACCCTCTGCCTGTGTGTCCCTGCCAGGCCTCACCATGGTCCACACTGATTACATTCTTTTTTTTTTTTTTTAATAAATGTATTTATTTATGGCTGCGTTGGGTCTTTGTTGCTGTGCGCGGGCTTTCTCTAGTTGCAGCCAGCGGGGGCTACTCTTCGTTGTGGCACGCAGGCTTCTCATTGCAGTGGCTTCTCTTGTTGTGGAGCACGCATCTAGGTGTGCAGGCTTCAGTAGTTGCTGTGTGTGGGCTCAGTAGTTGTGGCACATGGGCTTAGTTGCTCCGCGGCATGTGGAATCTTCCCGGACTAGAGATCGAATCCCGGTCCCCTGCACTGGTAGGCGGATTCTTAACCACTGTGCCACCAGGGAAGTCCCGGTAGTTCTATTTTTAATTTTTTGAAGACCCTCCATACTGTTTTCCGTAATGGCTGTACCAATTTACACTTCCACCAACAGTGTACAAGGATTCCCTTTTCTCCGCATCTTCGCAATACTTACCTGTTGCCTTTTTTATAAAACCCATCCTAACAGGTATGAGGTGATTTTTCATGGTGTTTTGTTCTTTTTTTTTTTTTTTTTTCCGGTACGCGGGCCTCTCACTATCCTGGCTTCTCCCGTTGTGGAGCACAGGCTCCGGACGCGCAGGCTCAGCGGCCATGGCTCACGGACCCAGCCGCTCCGCGGCATGTGGGATCTTCCCGGACCAGGGCACGAACCCATGTCCCCTGCATCGGCAGGCAGACTCTCAACCACTGCGCCACCAGGGAAGCCCTTCATGGTGGTTTTGATTTGCATTTCCCTGATGGTTAGTGATATTGAGCACATTTTTCATGTACCTGTTGTCCATTTGTATGTCTTCTTTGGCAAAACATCTATTCAGATCCGTTGCCCGTCTTAAAATCAGATTTGGGATTTTTTGCTATGAGTTTTAAAGATTTCTTATGTACTTTGGATATTAACCCCTTATCAGATACATGGTGCACATATTTTCTCACATTCCGTAAGTTGCCTTTTTTTTTTCATGGTTTCCTTTGCTGTGCAGAAGCTTTTAAGTTTGATGTAGTCCCACTTGTTTACTTGCTTTTGTTGCCTGTGCTTTAAGTGTCATATCCAAAAAATCATTGCTGGGACTTCCCTGGCAGTCCGGTGGTTGGGACTCCGTGCTTCCACTGCAGGGGCACAGGTTCAATCCCTGGTTGGGGAACTAAGATACCACGTGACACAGCCAAAAAAATAAAAATAAATAAATTTAACCATTCAAAAAATATTTAAAATAAACAAACAAAATCATTGCTAAGATCAATGTTAGGGAGATTTTTCCCTATGTTTTCTTCTAGTAGCTGTATGATTTCAAGTCTTACATTTAAGTCTAATCCAGTTTTGTGAGCGGTGTAAGACAGAGGTCTAGTTTCTTTTGCGTGTGAATACCAATTTTCCCAGCACCACTGATCGAAGAGACTATCCTTTCCCTATTGTGTGTTCTTGGTGTCCATGTCAAAGTTATGCATGAGTATATATCTGGGTTCTCCTTTTATATCTGGGCTCTCCGTTCTCTTCCACTGTTCTATGTGTTCTGATCCATGTGCCAGTACCATCTCGTTTTGACTATAGCTTTTAGTATAATTTGAAATGATGTGATACTTTGAGCTTTGTTCTTTGTCAAGATTGCTTTGGCTATTTGAGGTCTTTTGTGGTTCCATATGAATTTTAGGATTGCTTTTTTCTGTTTCTGTTAAAAATGCCAGGGGGAATTTTGATAGGGATTAAGTTGAATCTGCAGATCACTTTGGGCAGTATGGACAATACTTTTATTTTAATGGTATTAATTCTTCTAATCCATGAAAAGGGGATAGCTTTCCATTTATTTGTGTCTTCCTCATTTTCTTTCATCAATGTCTCATAGTTTTCAGTGTGCAGGTATTTTACCTCCTTGGTTAAATTAATTCCTATGTATTTTATACTTTTTGATACTATTGTAAATGGGATTTTTTCTTAATTTCTCTTTCTGAAAGTTTGTTGTTAGTGTATAGAAATGCAACTGATTTTTGTATATTGATTTTCTCTCCTGCAACTTTACTTAATTCTAACAGGTTTTCTTTGGTGGAGTGTTTAACATTTTCTGTATATAAGATCATGTCATCTGCAAACAGAGATAATTTACTTCAAGAAGAGGGAATTTTGGACACAGGGATACAGACGCCAGGTAAATACCATGTGTTGATGGGGACAGAGATTGAATCGATGTGTCTATAGCCAAGGAATGACAAGGATTACCAGTAGCCACCAGAAGCTAGGAAGATGCAAGGAAGGATCCTCTATCCTAAAGCCTTCAGGGAGAGGATGACCCTGCCAACACTTAGATTTCAGAACTTCTAACCTCTAGAACTATGAGGCAATAAATTTCTCTTAACTTTAAGCCCAGTTTATGGTACCCTGTTATGGCGCCCTAGGAAACCAGTACTGTGATGCTCTGGTCTTGTGCTTCTAGATATAAAAGCATAAGCTACTAAATCATTCTCATAAATCATCTAAGTCAAAGACACCTAAGAACAGGGAGGGAAAGTATGGCCCACGTGTACAGAAGGGAGTAAAGGAAACAAAAAGACCACAGTGGAGCATGTGAACTTTTAAAAAATCAATATTTGAAATCTTTTTCAACAATCCAGTTACTTAACTGAGATGTTACTGTTGTGTTCATGAATTAGTTAAACAAGCATGCTTCACCTGCAGAGAGCCAGTGTGGGACACAGGGGAGAGTGCGGGCTTTGGAGCTCTTTGAGTTCAATCCAGCCTCCCCACTTAGCAGCTGGTGACCTTGGTCAAGTTACCTAATCTACATGAGCCTCAGCCTCCTACGATGCCTGTCTCTAGGTTTGTTATGGTGACTCAGTGAACTGATGTTTATGACGTGTCAGATACTGCACTGCCATGGGTACGATGCAGGATACAGTCTGTCCCCAAACATAAATTAGAGCAACTTCGGACGCTTTAAAGACAGACATTCACACAGGTGGTTTGAAGCAGACCCAGAAACACCTGTGCTCGATGGAAAGAGGAAGAAAGACATATCTTGCTAAAAGCAGCAACTTGCAGAAAGAGCATGAAATAAACACCCTGACACCCACCTTGGACAAATACAGCAGGACACGTGTTTCTCACTGTAATGATAGTCTTTATTTGATTTTCATCACCTTTCAATGAAAGAGTGGTTCCCATCAGCACTATGTAATTATGATCCTCGCAAATACATCTTATAGATAATGAAATTTCCTTAAAAATGAAAGATAAGTGTAAGGAAAATTTGTAGAGAGAGAAGGTATAAAATAGAAGCTTGGTTAAATGTAAAGCAGGTTTTTATCAAGAAAGAAAAATGGTACCACTACTCTGTTAAAGTGGTGCTGCAAACATACTATTTTGCTTGTTCTCAGGCTAGTTGTTCATAAAAAGGAAGCTGGTTTGCCCTTTTCTTCTTAGTGATCAAATCAACATGCTTGTGTGCCTCACCATCCTGGTGAGACAAAACCAAGGGGAAGGAGAAGCAAGGCTTCTAACTATGTTAAAAATCGTTTCTAGGGTAGGAGCACAAGCCTTGCTTTCCAGAAGGTGGAGAGACACATGACAGTTTCAGGGAGACCTGTGGGGGCCATGGCTTTAGCCCATTGTGTCTGGGCAGCTGACATAACTTCAGTCCCCCTGGGGTCTCTCTCTGGTCTGAGCTGCCTTAGCTCTGATGATCTGGCAGGACCGTGGTCACTAGGATTGGGTATTCCAAGGCATTGCAGTCGTCCAACAGGAACACCAAATCCTGGAAAAGATGTGCAATGAGCAGGAATGTCACTGAAGGTGGCCACAGAGCCCATGCACAACTATAGGACTCCTGGTTATCCTCAAAGACTGTTCAATTGTTCCCCTTTGTGTGAAAATTCTCCAACCTTCATTCCCCCAAGGAGAGATGGTTACGTCTTTCTTCACCTTCCCATTGAATCTCATATAGTCTTTGACTATTGAATTCAGTTGTACGTTGGTTGACCAGATGGATGGATGGATAGATGGGCAAGGGAGTGAATAAATGAATAAATCTCAATTACTGAGCAAAAACTCTGGGCCAGACATCGGGGATACCATGAGTAACAGCACCAGGTCTCACCTTCAAACACTTTAGAGCCAACAGCAGCACTTTTCAGACTGTATTATGTCTTCTTCTTGTCTCCCCTCCATGACCAAGGGGAGAGGGGAATGAGGAGGGGAATGGGTGTGGGACAAAATGCTTGGCTCATCTTTGATGCATAGTAACAAACAAATCTTAATAAAACTTAAAGCTAAAAAACCTAATAGCTAATTATTAGTTTCCTGGGCCAGGCCTGGTGTTCGGTATTCTATGTTTAGTCACCTTGATAGAGATCTTAGGACCAAGGGAGTTACTACAGCGCCCAGCACACACAGGGTCAGGTTGTAAGTAGTATTATCCTCCCAATGCTCTCCTGACATGGGTATCATTCAGGAATGAGGAAACTGTGGCTCAGAGAGAGGAGGGGACACTGGGATTTAGGAAGCAGGGAGGTGAAGACAGGGGCTCAGGTCTGCCTGATGCTGAAGCGTGTGCCCCTAGGACCACACAACTCTGCTTTCTACATCTTAACCAGTGCTGATTCTGTGTTTTTCCCGTCTCCCTCCCCTCTGCTGCCAGATTCTTCCCAACACAGAGCACACCAGAAGCCCCTCCTCCAGGAAGTCTCCCCTGATCCCAGGGCTCTGGGAATTCTCGGAATTCCAGAGTCCTCTACCCGCAATCCCAGCCCCATTTGACTCGCAGCCTGTGGTCTTGGGTGTTGGACATGGAGCTGGAGGACAGGAGGAGTCTTGTCCCGAGTCCCCCAGCACTCAGCGAGAGCTATAGGGTTGAGGAAGGGCTTTGTGACCTGGAAGCACCCCACAAGCTTTTGTTTTCCTCCTCATCATCTCCCTCTTCTCCTAACCCTTCTCTTAAGTTCTTGGCTGATGACAAGCAGAAAAAGAATGTTCAATGGCATCACTTACCCTCCTGCAGAACGAGTTCATGATGATGTACAGTTTCCGCACTTTGTCCTTCAAGGCATCTACCCGGGCCACCTTCCAACACTGGGGCGATGCCACAAAGTCCCGCAGCTTGGCCAGCACACAGTAATTCTGTGAGTGGACAACAGGGACGGGTCTCGTGGTGGAAGTCAGTAGCCAGAGACGCGGGAGCTGGGGACTCCTGGCCCTTCTGCACAGTCTCTCCCCATTCCCACTCCAAGCCCTCCCGCAGGCAGGCAGACCCCTCTTACGTGTATATCCAGGTACAGCCTGGGCAGGTATCTCACACACGGCTCCTGCAGAAAGGGAAACGGGTTTCTGTGTTGCTCACAGGGACACACCCTCAGCCTGGCCACAGAAGGCTCTCTGCCAGCCTCCCCAAAACCAGAGCAGCCCCAGATCCCTGGGGCCTTCCTTGATGCTGCCATGCACAATACTTTCTTGTACCATATGCCACATTCCCCCAAAGTAAACTGCTCTTCTAGAATTCGACTTTTAGAATGCAACCATTTTATCATTGACTATGAGCTAGGGAACAGTTTTATATATATATATATATATACACACACACACATATACATACATATATATGTAGAGAGAGAGAGAGAGAAAGAGAGAGATACATACATATAAATATGTGTGTCTATATATGTATATATATTAAAACAGTTCTATAACTGTAATCTAGACATAGTAATATATACAGTATATACTTTAGTAATATAAAACAGTATATATATGTACACTTTTATATTACTATATTTCACTTTTGCTTCTGTGTTGGCCTGAAGGTCAGAAGACCCAGATTCTGGTCCCTCCCGACCAGTGATTCCCTGTGTGACGTGGGGTAGGTCTCCTTCTTCTTTGTGACTCGGTTTCCCAGTTGTGAGATTAGAGAGTTAGAACACATAACCTCCACCTCCTTCCAGCTCTGAGCCTATGCATTATTTTAAGCTTTAAAATCATATATTTTTAAAAGATGATTGCTCTACATATTTAATAGCAAGGAATTTGCGGATACATTGGGGCGCAAAAATACAACCAAATGTTGTTACAAAGAAATATTAATTTATTTGACAGAGTCACTGAAAAGTAAATTGCAGAACTGCTGTGTTGTTTGATCCAATTTGTCTACACACTTGGATAACTATGTACAGACCCAGAGCTGAAATCCTATCCTCTGAATGTGATGGCAGCAGGTCACCTCTAGGTGGTAGAATTGCAGTAATATTTATTTTCTTCTTTGTCTTTTGTGCCTTTTCCAACCATTTTCAAAGTATATGACTTTCATAAGTTGAAAAAAATACTCATCATTTAAGTTTCAAAAAGAAAATACAAAGGAGGTGTTAGGGTATCGTAAGCCCCACATCTGAGAATGGTGCATTTTAGTTGAAGTGGTAAAGGGATACTTTTAAATTTTACCAGAGCTTTGAAGTTTAATTTGTTTTGTTTCTACACTGGACGAGCTGTCAGGAGGCCAGATTCTAGTTCTGAGTGGCCCCTGGCTCCGAGCCCCTGGGTCCTCCTCTTAACACAGTGTTGAGAACAGTGCAGACATCCTGGGTTGTCCTCTGTGCAGGCTGTGTCTGCATCCAAGTCTTCAACCCTCCAGCTGCCCGAAGCCGGTGAGGGGCTCAGCCATCCCCTCTCACAGGTGAGGATGCTGAGACTCAGGGCTGAGTAATTTGCTCAGGGTCCTACAGCAGGTTAGGGGTGGGGCTGATTCTGGGAGTTGCCCCCTTAGCTCCTGCTGGCTAGTGGAGAGAAGAAATAAGCAGGACTCTTTGGTCCTCCTTAAGTTGGAGCTCTAAACTCTATGGGAGCTTCTCTTCTCCTGTTCCCTTCTCTTCTCTTCTCTTCTCTCTCTTTCTCTCTCTCTTTTTACATTTTAAAACAGATCCTCTGATATTTTCTAGCTAGTTAAAACAAAAATTGTGATGTCTTTGATTATATTTTCTTTGTATTTAAAAGGAAGTGCAAACCATTGGTATTTAATAAGATGGGAATAAAACACAAATACCCTTGAAATTAACATTGACCAGAAAAGAAAAATAGTGACTTTTCCCTGGTCCAAAGGCAAATTTTTGAGAACTGGGTCTCCCAGTCCTCAGGGGGGCCGAGGGCACTCACCGAAGGCTCCGTGACCTGCAGGCTCCGGGAGTCAGCGGTGATCTCCCGGCTCAGGGCCAGCATCCTGGAGTAGCAGGTCGGGGGAGCCGGCTGAGCAGCGGGGGGGCCGGCCAGAAGCAGCATCAGCAGGGGAAGCAGCTGGGGGGTCATGGTGCAAAGGCGGCCTGACTGCAGCCCGAGGCCAGCCGCCCCTTTAAGCAGAGGCTTGGGGGTGGTCCTCCACGCCTCCGTTTCCTGTGGTGCCCAGCCAAGGCCAAGAGCACGCCCACCTGGCCTGTGGACACTGGAGCCTTTCAGACCTAAAGGTCCCCCTTGTTGAGAGGAGGTGCTTCCTGGCAGGGGCGGGGAGGGGGAGATGCCAGGCACCTGGAAGGGAACAGGGTCTTCCTCTCACACAACTTGCAATAGAACTTTCTCTCTTGGCAGGGGCTCTTCCTGAAGTGGCAGGATTGGCAGATGAGGGGGGCAGAGGACAAGAGGGAGACAGGAGGGATGGTGGTTCAGCCAGAGGGGCGGGAGTGAGCATTCAGCCCCTTCAGTTAGAATGGGGACCGTTTGGTAAAACTGGCTGATCTCTTGGAGCAGAACTGGGGGAGGGAAAGGGACCAGAAGTGATGGATTGAGGACCAGTGATCCGGGGTTTTGGGGTCAGGCAGCCTGGGTATCACTATCCACCCACCACTGACTGGCCAGGGGAACCTTGGGAAATCCCTTGCCTTCTGAGCAGCTGCGCCTCTGCATCTGGAAGATGGGCTTGTGCTAGGGCCTGTGATGAGGGATGCGGGAGCATTCCCCTAGCTGGTCCACTTCAAGCTCCCAGCACAAGTCCTGGTACAGAGCAGACCCACTGGAAGGGTTCGTTCTCCATATGTGGGTCTCTTTTAGAAATGATGCTCTGCAGGCTGCTCTCCTGTAAATACAGGAGCATGGGTACCAGTTAGAAGAGTAAGCTCTGCCCTTAGGTGCTCGGTGCATCGCATGGTCACCCACTTCTGTGATGACCTTGGGCAAGTTTCTTAACTCTTTCTTCCCTCTCCTTATCTGTGAAATGGGGATGATAAGAGCATAGTGAGGAATAGAAGATGCTGAGCTATTATCACAGTCAGAGCTAATGCCACTGTCTCCTTTCCTACAAGCATCCCTGTGAGGCAGGTACTGCAGAAAACAGTCCAGTTTTCCATGTGGGAAAATTGAGACTCGCAGAGTTCCAGCAACTTGTACAAGGTCATAAAGCTGGAGGCAAATGGGTCCAGTGGGGCTTTCTGCCTTGTCTTCATTCCGTCCTCCCATTCTGCAGTGTGGAACTGGGGAAGAGCAGGACTCTTGCAGCCAGAGATGAGTTTGAGCTCTTGGGCTGCCCAAGACCAAGGAACAAGCAACGCGAAGGAGCTGTCAAAAGAGAGGAAGGTTCTTACTTAACACCAAGTATCACATATGCTCCAGCAGTGATGCATGAAGCTCATTTATACAACTACACAGCTGTTGTCACAAATGCCGTGAGCTTCACAGAAAGCCAGTGAAGTGGGTGGGGTTATTCCCATTTCCCAGATGAGGAAACTGAGGCTCTCAGGGCATATGAAACTGTCTGGGGTCACAAGGCTTATAAGGGGAGGCAGAGCTGTGCACCTGGGTCTGCCTGTCTCCAAAGCCTGTCTCACTGCAGGGGAGGGCAGAAGAGCGGCCCAGGCCGGCACACCTTCCCAGAACAAAACAACCAAAGTGGAGGACCAGAAGGTTAAGGGAAAGGAGCGTGGTGTCCTAGATATGGGGCAGCATCGAGGATCAACAGCAGGGATGAAAGTTCAGCTCCAGCCTCCCCCTGTCTCTGCCCACAAAAATCCCTTCCTGACAGGTGCCATTCCCTGTCCGTAAACAGAGCAGCACCACCCCAGGCAGCGGGAGGTCTCTTCCCGGCCTGATGTTCTATTTTGCTACTTTTCTGTGTTCAAGCCCTGGGCAGGGATCACAGCCTTGCCTTCCTGTTTTGCAGGTGAGAGCATGTTCTCTAAACACCTTTAGCAAGATGGCCTGGGGACCGCCTTTTGGGTGCCCTCTCAGGCAGGGCAGAACTGTGTGTGTTTGGAGGTGCAAGCAGCAAACACAGATGTGTTTTTCTTCTGGACCAAGGGGTCTCCCCACTTTCTGTGGCAGTGCCTGGGGCATGGGCTGCCCTGGCAGACAAACCGGCCCCAGTCAGGGACTCCGGACTCCTTTGAAATGCTCCAGTGTTTCTGGATGTGCTCATCGAAGGAGCTTCAAATTCAGGACAGGGAGGAAAAACCAGCCCAAGCAGCAAAACAAGTCCTTGGACCATCCGATCGAGGAGGCATTGCTGTGCTGAAAAAGCCGGCTTTTCTGTGCACTTGATGGTGAGATAAATGTGTCGCTGGGAGACCTGGCCTCGTTCCACCCTGGACACGTGTGTGGTTTTTGATAGGACTCCCTGGGCAAATCAGAAGCCTCCTCTGCGCCCTAAGCACCAGACATCCCGCTAACCGGATCCCATCTGCCTTCCCGCCCACCGTGCTTGCCTTCTGCATCTGGGCTTGTCAGCACCCAGCACCCAGCCGGGCAGAGCAGATGCTCTGGAAAGCTTTGCTGAATTAACCTGATGGCTGTTAATCTTGTTACTCAGAGTGAGACACAAACCCATTAAGAAACCCACAGAGCACAGCCGGAGTCATGCCAGAGAGACCCTGCCCTCGATGAAGGAGGTCTCAGGGGACGCACGTGTGTATTTGCTCACAAAGTTCTCCTTTGACACTGCCGTCCCCCTGGGCCCCCAATAGCTCCCTTCCCTGGCCCCTTCCCTGGCTCCTTCCCTGGCATCAGGCTACTCAGTATGGAACGTGAATGCTAAAAACCCAGGCGGGAATTTCCGCACAGACTGAAGCCTCTGTCTTCCTCCAGAGGTTTCTCCCAACCCCCGTAGTGCGTGAGAAGAGCAGGGGTCCCATCAAGCCATGGTACCTCATTATGTCAGGAGAGCTGAGCAGCCAGAGCTAAAGAGTGAGTGAATGCTTCTCAGCTGGAATGGTAGCTACCAGCCATTCTCTTTGAATGGATTCTTCATTCATTCTCCAGACACTTCTTTATTTATTGAGAATCTATTGTGTGCAGGCCTGAGATGGACAATACGGATAAAACAGTGAATGAGAGATGCTGTCCTCTGAGGAGAGTAAAGAGGGTAATTAACTCATCGAACACACAGGGTAAGTGGCATGACAGTGGGAACCCTGGTGCCTCAGGAGCCTCTCCCTGGCGGTGGCTCCATCAGCAAGTGGAGGAACATTGTGGGGATGTGGGATGGGCACGGGGATGTGGGCGGGGGCAGTGTATGAAGGAGAGAGAGAATTTGGAAGCTGCTATGCTGTCGGCTTTGAATGTGGAGGAAGAGGCCACAAGCCAAGAGATGCAGGAAGCCTCTAGAAAGGCAAAAAAAAAAAAAAAAAAAAAAAAGATTCTCCCCTAGACCCTCCAGAAAGGAACACAGCCCCGCCAAGACTTTGATTTTAGTCCAGTGGGACTCATGGTGGACTTCTGACCTCTAAAACTGTGAGAGAATAAATGTGTGTTGTTTTAAGCCATTCTGCTGGTGGTTATTTGTTACAGCAGCAAGAGGAAACTAATACACCATCTCTCTGGGGTTCAGTAGGATAACAGAGATCGTGGTTGTGAGGAACTTGGAAATGATCTGCATCAACTTGCCTGGTGCTTGTGCTTCTTTTACAGCTTCCCTGTCAAGCATTCATCCAGAGTCTGTTTGCATACCTCCCTGGATGGGGAGCTCATTGCCCTTTAAGACTGCCCTCCAGTCTCTGGGCAGCTGTGAACAATACAAATTCTTCCCAAGGTGAAGGTGAGATGTGCTGACTCCCTGGAGCTACCACCTGTGACCTAAATCTCTGTTACCTTCTTCCACAGAACAGCCCTGCGTGATTCTCAGCCGTCAGCCTATCTACCACTACTCATCCCTGCCCCCCAGACAGAGTCAGCTCTCTTTCTGAGCAAACACCCCAGTTTCTTGAAACTTTTTCCATGGGAAGTGGCTTCAACATCCTTTTCCACAATTACATTACGATTACCATCTCTCTGCCCAGAATTCTTTCTCCTCCCAGTAGACATTTCTAAAGCAGAAATCCACGCTTGCCTGTTTCACATTCTTCCCTGGTTCCGTGAGGCCTGGAAGCTAGTCTGAGGTCTGTGGCCTGGTCCCAGACTACCTCTCCAGCTATCTCTGCCTGTCCTTTCCTGCACTTTTATCAAGGAATGACAATGATGATGGTGATGGTAGCTAACCCTGAAATGTGGCCTTGCTCCAAGCCCTGTACCAGGCTTAATGCATTCATTCTAGTATCATCATCGGAGGGCACTGAGGCGCAGAGAGGTGAAGTGACTTGCTCCAAATCACACAGCATTAGCAATCCCTAGTGTTTGTACTTATAACACCCAAGTGGCCTTTGGCCTTCATACATGCCGTTCCTGCTTCTTGGAATGTCTTTTCCTCACCTTGTTTGTTCCTGGTTCATTCCTTCTCACCCTTCCAGACTGAGCTGAAATGTCACTTTCTCCAGGAAGCCTGCCTTGCTGGATTGGGTCCCCTCCACCTGCCTGCACCGGCTCCCATGGCCCCTGCTTTGACACGGCATTGTCCACTCTGGCCTTTGTCTGTTTGCTTGTCTGCCCCCTACAGGCAGAGCGAGTGTCCTCTTTGTCTTTGTGTCCACAGCATGGAGGCCAGGTCCAACACAGAGTAGGTGTTCAGTAAACATCTCCCTGCTGAATGGAAGTGACTGCCCCTTTATCCCTGTTGTGTGTCAATGTGTCTCCCACTAGCTGGAACCCAGATTGGAACACAGCCCTCCTTGAGAGGTCTAGTCAGAACTGTTAACCTCCTTGGTTTGGGCCCCTGTTGTGTCAGTTAGGACTAAAGGTTGTGAGTTACAGAAAACACGGTTTGAGATACCCATGGCCAGATTTTCTGGAAAGTTCAACTGGAACATGTAGTGGTAGTGTGGCGCTCAGGAATGGTTTGATCTAGGAGCTCAATGAAGTCACCAAGAAATTATTCTGTCCCCCTCTTCCATACTGTGATGGTCTTTTGATGTGTCAACTGTGCCAGGCTATAGTCCCTGGTTATTCAATCAAATGCTACTCCAGGTGCTACTGTGAACGTATTTGTAGATGTGATTAAAGTCCATAACCAGTTGACTCGAAGGACAGGAGATTATTCTAGATATTCTGGGTGGGCCTGATTCAGTCAGTTGAAAAATGTTAAGAGCAGAGCTGATGAAGAAGAATTTCCCTGAGGAAGAAGAAATTCTGCCTGTGGAGTAGCTTCGACCCATCACCCTGAGTTCTAGTTTGCCCTTCCTGACAGCCTGCCTTGCTGTTTTGGACTTTCTTGGCCATGCCGGCCTCCACGACCATGTCAGCCAATTCCTTACAATAAAATAATCTCTTACTATGCCTCTGCTTCTGGTTCTGCATCTTTGGTTGAACCTGAACTGACACGTATGTCACTGACTCCATCCTAAAGCCAGGTCTCCTTGTGGTCGCAATGTGGCTGCTGGTAGAGTCCAGCACACACGCTATCCCATCCCTGTCTGGAGAGGACACATGCCATCTCATCCCCTGACCATTGAAGGAAGTCCTGAGCTTTGTGCTGCTGACAGATCCTGCCATGTCTGTCTCGTGACCTCGTATTTTCATAGTCTGGGACTCCTTTTTAGCATTTTTAGATAAAGATCACTTAACCTTTTCCTTCTGGCTATTCAGACTGGCACATTCCTGTAAGTGATACAGGTAACCAGGGAAACACTTTTTTGTTCCCAGCCCTACGGGGTTATGGGAAATTCCTGAACAGACCATAAGAAATAAGAACTCTTTCATTACTTGGCTCAAACTCAGAATCACACCTTTCCCCCGAATATTCCCTGTGTTCCTGTCCTGTGCCTGTTTGCAATGGCAGCCAAGGTTGAAAGGGCCATGGCCAATCTCAGATCTCCTCGGCTACCCAAAGTCTAGCCAGTAGCTGTTTTCACCAGAGATCGGAAGAGCCCTGCGGCAGTTTCCATCCTTGGAAAACATCACACTGGACACACAAGGAGTCTGAGATGCTGACATCAGGGGCTGGTGGTAGAGGCCACTTCTCTAGCAAAGAGACTACCTCTGAGTCCCCCTTCCTGCCTGCATTTGAGGTCAGAATCCAGGGCCAGTGATGCCTGTGCTGTCCTGACACAGCAGTAACAGCCAGGAGGTATTTGAGCAAGGGGTGTAGGTTGAACAACTAGCCGGAATGTTGCCTCCAGGGTGTCCTGTCAACAGCAGTGTTCCTTTGGTTAAAAGCCACACATCTCCCCCTGTTTATGTGATGTGTTTTGAGCTTGTTACTTGCGCTCTTGGCAAACCCAACTGGAAAGTTGGCCCACATAGTCCAGAGTAAAGGAATGAAGACAAACAACAAGGCCAGGTTTTGCTTTGGGGCAGTGATTCTGAAAATAATCCCACGTTTTAGAATAGAGACCCCTCTATAATCCTTGAAACATGGATTCAAATTTTAATAGGAAACAGTGTGCAGGACAAATTCTCTCAAACATTTTCCTTGGGCCTGTTTATGCAGAAAGGACTCAGAAAAAGTCTTTCAGAAGGGTCCCAGCTTGGCTTCTCAGAAAGAACACAGGCTTTGGAGTGATAGAGGCTTCAGTTTAAATCTCACTTCTGTTGTGATGTGACTGTGCAAATCTTGTCACCCCTTGTCTTCCTCTGATGTATGGGATTTATAACGTTTATTGCCCAGAGTTCTTGTGAAGATGAAATAAACATGAAATAGCCAGTGTGACTGTGGGGACTGTGGTTTTCATTTTCTTTATCTTTTCTTTCTTTTCATTTTTTTTTCCTGGTTGTGGACCTTGTTCATTCACTCCATCTTAGGCCAGTTCTAACCTTCCCACAATGGTTATGGTGAAGGGCACATGGCCCAGGAGGGACCAATCAGCTTCCTTCCCTGGAATGAACTAATGGGTACAGGAAGAAAGTCGCTCTCTCATTCCACAAATGTCCCTACATGGTTGCCAACAGTTATGTCTCCTGACCTGGAGTGGGCTTCTCTGCTGGAGGAGCAGGCAAGGCCAGAAGCAGAGCTGGGAGATGGATGGAGAAGAGAGTCTGGATGGAGCTCCATCCCTGATTCTGTTCTCTGAGGCCCAGTCCTGGAATTCCTCCTTGGACTCTGTAAGCTGTCCTGGGGTCATTTCTAGCTATAGACTTAGTATTTCCTTTTGGCTAGAGCTGGTTTCAGTGAGTTGTTTTTCTATCTCTTAAAAATAAAGGAGCTCTGAACAAGACAGGACCCAGCGCGGCGCCCAGCACAGAGCTGGTGCTCACAGCCATTGCCTTCTCTTTGATGATTCACTATTTGTGGCAATCATTGGTGCTGATCATCAAATACATCCAGTCTCCTCTCTCCTGGTTCCAAGCCAGCACTGAGCTTCCCTGCTCCCTTGAAATTTTGCATGGCCACGTGAGTCATTTCATGCAATGACACATGAGAGGACATGATGGGTTTTGCTTCTGGGCAGAAGCTTTAAGAGCCCGTGCATGCGTTGCCACTTTCCCCTCCTCTCTGCTATGGGACCGCTGGGTCAGAGATAGTGGCGGCTCTGCTGGCCTCACCCCGAGGTGGAGACCTAGAGCTATACCCCAGCCCACCTCTGGCTTGTTTGTTATGACGGTAGAACCTAGCCCAGCCTGACTGTGGTAGGCAGAATTCTACCATGACCTCCAGGCCCCTGTAGAACCCCATCCCCTTGAGTGTGGGTGGAGCCCACGTAGGAGACATCATCCCTGTGGTTTAGTTAGTTATATGGCAAAAAGGATCTTGCAGCTGTCCTGGAGGTTACTGATCATTTGACTTTGAGTTACTCATAAGGGAGACTACCCAGGGATCTACCAAGTGTGGAAAGGATTTGACCTACACTGCTGGTCTGAAGGTGGAGGGAGAAACACAGGAAGGAATGGGGCAGCCTCTAGGAGCAAAGAGTGGCCCCTCTGGCCTCCAGCACAGAAATGGGAACCTCAGACATACAGCCACGAGGAACTGGGTCGGTCAGTAACCTGAATGAGCTTGGGAGCAGATCCTTCCCCAGAGCCCCCAGATATGAGACATGGCCAGTGAGACGCACAGCAGAGAACCCAGCTGGTTTCACCCCGACTGCCCTCCACAGCCAGTAGCTGATAATGGATGTTGTTGTTTTCCTTTAGTGATGTTAATTTTATTTATTTAAAAATTTTTTTTATTTAAGTAGAGTTGATTTACAATGTTGTGTTAATTTCTGCTGTACAGCAAAGTGATTCAGTTATACATATACACATTTTTTCAATTCTTTTCCATCATGGTTATCACAGGATATTGAATATGGTTCCCTGTGCTATAGAGTAGGACCTTGTTGTTTATCCATGCTATAGATAATAGTTTGTATCTGCTCATCCCAAACTCCCAATCCACCCCTCCCCCACTCTTCCTCCCCCTTGGCAACCACAAGTCTGTTCTCCGTGTCTGTGAGTCTGTTTCTGTTTCATAAATAAGTTCATTTGTCTCATATATTAGATTCCACATATAAGTGACGTCATATGGTATTTGCCTTTCTCGTCTGACTTACTCACTTAGTAGGATAACCTCTAGGTCCATCCATGTGGTTGCAGATGGCATCATTTTGTTCTTTTTTATGGCTGAGTAGTATTCCGTTGTGTGTATATGTGTGTGTGTGTGTGTGTGTGTGTGTGTGTGTACCACATCTTCTTTATCCATTCACCTGCTGATGGACATTTAGGATGGTTCCATGTCTTGGCTATTGTGAATAGTGCTGCTATGAACATAGGGGTGCATGTGTCTTTTTGAATTATAGTTTTGTCAGGATATATGTCCAGGAGTGGAATTGCTGGATCATATGGTAGCTCTATTTTTAGTTTTTTGAGGAACTTCTATACTGTTTTCCATAGTGGCTGCACCAATTTACTTTCCCACCAACAGTGGAGGAGGGTTCAAATGGGTGTTGTTTTCAGCCTTCACGTTTGTGGTACAGTAATTTATTACACAACAATAGACAACAAACACACCGGACAATACATTATTACCTGAGGTTATTCCTTGAGGATTATAATTTTTCAATTTAATAACACGTGTGACATCCCCCAGGCTGCCTTCCAGTGGTTTGTTTGCCAATGTCTGTGTCAGACTCAGGATCTTCTGGTGGAGGAGCTGAGTTGGTCATCTCTGTGTCCCCGGGCTGAGCAAAGGCCCCGGAGAGACACTCTAAGATGAGGTAGAGGTGACACTTGGCAAAATTGTGACGTTGATGTAATGTTTTGCACCAAATGTCCACATCCCATCATGCCTGGTTTGGGGACCTTGAAACTAATAACAGCTAATGTGGATACAGAGCTGGCTGAGGGTCTGGTGCTTTTCTTAGGGTGTTGTGCACGTGAACCAGGGCCATCCTCGTAAGAACCCTACCAGGTTGGTGCTGGTACCATCACATCCCCCCTTCACAGATGAGGCAAGAAGTTACATAACTTGCTCAAGGTCACACAATTCATTAAAGTGAAGCCCAGGTTCAAACCAGACAGGTTGGCTCAAATCGGAGTTCCTAACACCCCACTACCCTGCCAACTAAGAGAAAGGGCTCAATAAAAATTTGTTGAGGGATGGAGAGAAGGCAAGAAGGAAAAAAATAATTTCTTTATACGCTAACAAGCTGTGTGATACTGGGCAGCTCACTACCCTATCTCTGAACTTTAATTTCCTCAGAAAATGAGGGGAGACTCTATTTAAGGTGCTGTTTTGCATTTCTCTCCATTCTAGATGTGGTGGCTTGTTGCTTTTAAGAGGTCCATCACGAGCATGGCGAGTCCTCTCTGCCCTGGGCAGGACCAGCCTACCGGCTGCAGCGGCCTGAGTGTGGGCTCACGGGCACATCAGGCTCTGGACCACCATTCTGCAATGTGCTTGATCCCCATGTTCTCAGTGTCCTGAGGTTCCTCATGGGGACGTGGTCGTGAGGATTGAAGTGGGGTACTTGTTTCAGGCAGAACGGGCGATGCTCACTTATGAGTAATCTCCCTTCCCAGACCCTGTCTCCAGGGAACCTGGAAAATTCCCTGGTTGTTAGCAGATAGCATGTTGTATTAGAGATTGTATTTGGAGGCCCAGATTTTTTTCCATTTTGTTGTGTTTGTTTTGTTTATAGGATGCTAAATGATTCACTTAACTGATTCTTTTCAATAAATTAACAGAATTGACTCAGCTGAACAAATATGCTTGTTGCTTTGGTGTCACACATATACAACCAGAATTCTTTTAAATTTAGAACCTCAGACCAGTCGCTGGTTTTGGCTCCTGACCTATGAAAAATCTATACAACCGTTTCCATCTTTAATGATTTCTTTTATAATGAAAGATGATCCATTTCTCCTGCAATGTGATGAGTATTTCTAGAGCTATTCTGTCTTCCCCTGAACCTATGAAAAAAAAATTATTGTCGTAAAATATACACAAGATAATTTTTTGAAATATTTAAACCTTTTTTTTTTTTTTTTTTTTTTTGCAGTACGCGGGCCTCTCGCTGCTGTGGCTTCTCCCGCTGCGGACCACAGGCTCCGGATGCGCAGGCTCAGCGGCCATGGCTCACGGGTCCAGCCGCTCTGCGGCATATGGGATCTTCCCGGACCGGGGCACGAACCCGTGTCTCCTGCATCGGCAGGCGGACTCCCAACCACTGCGCCACCAGGGAAGTCCCATTTTAAACCATTTTTAAGTGGCATTAAGTTCAGTGGCATTAAGTACATTCACATTGTTGTACAACCATCACCACAATCCATCTCCAGAATCTTTTCATCCTCCCCAGCTGAAACTCTGTACCCCCTAAACACTACCCTCCACTTCCTCTCCCCCAGCTCCTGGCACCTACCGTTCTATTTTCTTTTCGAGGGCCAGCTTGATTTAGAGGTTTCAACTCAAACCACAGATCTAAGCTCTGTCATTTTCTTGCCGTGTGACTTTCTCTACTGCCTTAACTGTAAAATGGAGACAATGGTGGTTGTCCCCCTTATGCTCGGGGCCAGAGGGGATGAAATGGTTAAGATATGCAAAGCCTTTAGACCACCAGTGCCAGGGGTAGACAGAGCATTGTGGGTTTGGTATTATTGTTATTTATGTGATTTCCAGCCCTCAAAATACGGTTGCCACCCCCAACTCCCCAACACATTGGACGATGAGGGGCTCGGGAGCTAGGACACACCATCTCCACCCCCAGGCGCTGGCCCAGGGCTTGAGCCTGGTACAAGGACAGAGAACGTGGGTGGAATGAACGAATCAGTGATGCTCCAGTCACTTCCTCCCATAGCATGAAGCCCTGGGAAGCCAGCGCCCCAGCACAGCCACCATAAACAAGGGCCCCCTGAAACCCCCATTCATCTTTCCGGTCCCGTGGATTCCAGCTTCTGAGGTGAAGGCTTCCTCCCTCGGGAAGCGCTTTGAGTGTTTTGGCCTCCATCCTTTCAGGAAGCCTCGTAGCCAACACACACCCAGGGCAGGAAGTTGGTGAGAAGGACTTAAACCTTGGGTGGAAAGCATCTCACCTCTTCAGAAACCATTTCAGAAGCTGGCTGCACATCCATGTTCCTGGCACGTTCCTGGCACAGGGAGCCGGGTTAAGTGTGACCTCCTAAGTTTTTTTCTTTTTTCGTTGAATAGTTCCTTTTTTCCTTCATGAAGAGGCCATAGTTTCTGAGTGAGGCTCGCTTATGGCACAGAATCAGGAAGGCAAAGGGGGTACAAACAGGTCCTGAGCACTTACGGCTGTAGCTCTCAATACTTTCTGAGCAAACAACCACCCTGAGAGATGGGTATAAATCCTCATTTTACACTTGAAGCTCTTAGGTTCAAAGGGGCTATGTGTCTTGCCAAAAATACGCCGCTGGTACTTGATGGGCTGGTAATAAAACCTAGATGATCTGGGTCCCAGAGCTGATGCTCCGCATGGGATGGGATGTCTCTAAACCATCTTCATTGGCTGGGGGTATCCAGATACGCCAAATACACTCACATGGGCTGTGTTTACTTATCACAGACTTTCAGGGTGTTTTTAAAATTGAGCTGCATTCACTGATACACAGCAGATGTAGGGCCCTAAACATAGTATAAAATTATATCCTTGAAACATTTCAAAATAAAGGAGAAAAGGCAAAAGAGCAGGTGGAGGAATATCACATATGTTTCCAGACAGGTCATGCTGATTTCACACTGTCATGTAGTTCTTCCTAATTCTATTTCAAATATAGGAGCTTTGGATTCTTATTATTTGCTTATCCATCTGTTCATCAGAGACTTGAGCAGCAATTGGGCTTCTTACAACTACAGAATTAGTCATTTGAAAAATGAACCAGAAGATGTATGGAAATTAATCTAGCCTTTCTCAACGAATACACTGTAATAATAACCTCTTATACACGGGCATCACATGTTTATAAAACATGTGCCCCTTACAAATGAACTTATATACTAAACAGAAATAGACCCACAGACGTAGAAAACAAGCTTATAGTTACCAAAGAGGGAAGGAGGGGAGAGGGATAAGTTAGGAGTTTGGGATTAACAGATACAAAACTACTATATATAAAATAGATAACCAACAAGGACCTACTGTATAGCACAGGGAACTCTACTCAATATTTTGTAATAACATATAAGGGAAAAGAATCTGAAAAGGGACATATACATATGTATGTATGCATAGGGGTGTGTGCATATCTATATCTATCTATCTATCTATCTATCTGAATCACTTTGCTATACACCTGAAACCAACACAGTATTGTAAGTCAACTATACTTCAGTTTTTTAAAAATGTGCCTCAAATGTGTCATTTTCCCTCTGATGCCTGGGCTTCTGACCACACTGTTCCCCTGCCTGGAACACTATTCCTTCTCCCAGCCCTACTGCAGTCAGGCTCAGACTACTGAGTGTCTGGACTGTCCTTTCCCTGACAAAGCATTTTCTCACCCCAGGCAAGATGAGCTGCCTGCTCTGTTCTCTCTCCTAGATTCTCATGCTTACCTGTCCAGACATTAGCCACAGATCATTGCTTGTTTACTGTTCTTCTTTCCTGTACACCTTCTATGTTGCTCACAGCTGGACTGTGAGCAACCAGCACAGTGACTGACTCCAGAAATATTCTACATGCTCTCCTCCTCCCCCGTATTTGATGAATGAATGGCAGATTGAGCAAACTTTATCGATAGCTGTTGTAAGTGCCACACACCTACAGGGCACCCTGTGACAGCTCTGTCATCATCGTTATTCACGTCATGACAGTTTTGCCTGATGCTTTGCAAATTGATCGGTGTGCTTAAAAAACAACTTTATCTGTTGTGTACGTGTCAGGTGTTTTCCAGAAAAATCTTCCCATTTTCCTGCTTGAACTACTGTTCAAAAATAAGCAAAATAAAACTATCCTCACATCCTTCCACTCATTCAGCTGATTCTTAAGCTGGTCTCAGCACTTGAGTAAATTTGTCAGGTAGCTTGAGGGGCATCTTGGGTTTTCTCAAGCTCCATCATCAGACATGGGTTCTAGATGCACTTTCGTGGCAGCCTTGCCACACAAGTCCTGCAAGAGTCAGTAGCAAGAGTCTTAATGGACTTTTCCATTAATGGCTGATGTCTGCTTTCCCCCCACTGGCCATCAGTGACTTCCTTTGAATGATGGTAAAAATGCATTTTCGTGGTTAGATGTAAATTTCATTCCAGAGTTCCACAGATGTCTGGAAAACTCTGCTCCCATTTGCAGATTCTACTGGGGGTGGGGTGGATTTTAGCGCATGGCCGAACGCTTGGAGTTTGCAGCCTGACAGCCTCTGCTGGATGTGCTTGGCTCAATCTCTCACCAGCGATGGCATTTCAGAACCACGCACTTCCATATTGCCATTAAATTGTATGCACTACACTTCCTTCCTTCTTTATTTTACTTGTAACACCCAGCAGTGACCATTTCATAGGAGGTCTTGATACATTTTCATCAAAGAAATGAATAGATAAATCTGTTCTGAGCCTTACTGTTCATGTATTAAAAATGAAAAATATAATCTTTATAGGAGACTTAATTAAATGAATGTTTGTAACATGCTTTTTATACTAAATGGCATATAGTAATTGCTCAATAAATGAGTAAATGGTGACTTACGTTTTTAGTCCTTGTGGGGACTGAAGGGGTAGGCATATCATGCAGACAAGAAGAGGGAGTTATGTAAAGGGGGACAATTCATTCAACGCTGCTTCCTTCCCCAATATTTCAGGCGACCCCTTCCCATGTACATAGTGCCTGACCATGGGATGTCCTAAGGGCTGCAGGAAGGTAGAGGAGGAACTCTTCACTTTGTCAGGGTTGAGCAGTAAGCAGGGGGCATTTCCAGATGAGGAGATGGCTCAGCTGGACCCTAGAGGCTTGTCAGGGGTCCCCATGTAGGGAGGAGGGGTTGGGCATTCTCAGCAAAAACTTGGACTCATACTCAGAGGGCTAAAAGATCTTTGAGAACATTTACATTCCAAGTTAACAAACTTAGAATTGTTACCTACAAATTGGCACCTGCCATCTACCTCTACAAGGATCAAATCATGGGCCACTGCAGCCCTGACCTTCAACACCCCCTGAGGGGAGTTCAGGGTGGAGATCAGGAATGAGGCCCTCCGTGCTCTGGCAAGAACTGGCAGAACAGGTCTTCAAATAGTTAGGTATCTTCAGGAGAAGATTTTATGAGCCCAATTCTTGCATCTCCTCGTATCTAGAAAAGCACTAAAATCTTTCATGATGACTTCTGCGCCTCGTGACTAGTAACCTTCACGAGAGTAGCAGCAACCTTCTGCAAAAAGTATGTGCTTGACCACATGTACTCCCCCTTCACTAGAATCACATATATACTGACCTCCCCGCTACCTCTCTGGAGCAGTTTCTCAGAGCTATCTGAAATGCTGTCTCCTGGGCTATAGCCTCATTTTGCCCCAAATAAGATGTAACTCACAACTCTCACGTTGTACATTTTTTTAGTTGACAGAATGTATTTGCATCAGAAACACAAATTAATTGTAAAAATGTTTTTAAAATTATTCTTCGTGCATGTTTTCAAAAACATTTTTCTTCTATCATATTCAAAATTATTAAACTAAAAGAATATAAATTAGAATATAAATTGATATATATAATTAATAATTATACATTATAATAGAAGAAAATTTTAAATAAAAATTCTTTAAACCAATCAAAAATGATTTATTACTTTGAAAATATGATGAAAATACGATGAAATATGAAAATATGATGAAATCTCATTGACTACTTTTGAAAATATGATGAAATCTCATTAACTACTTTTACAAAATAAAACGATTTTGATTTCAGTGTTCAACATCCACCTAGTTGCTAATATAAAGAATCTGTATCACGCTTCAGACAAGTTCTATCTAGACTTACACACATCGAAATAAGCACAAAATGAATATTTAGTAATGGAAAATGTTCCTCAGCCACACCATGCAATTCTTGCCAATAGCCGGTGGTTCATGAGTGCCTCTGGATCTACCTATTGGAGCCAAAAGGAAGCTAGAAATGGATACTCAGCCCTGCCGGGAAACGATACCCTGTTATACAGGAATCTGACGGTTCATGCGCTCTAGAGCAGGGATGCCACGTGTTAACTCCTTTGTCTTTTCTGGTACCCAAACCCTCTGGCTGCTCAAATCCTCCTTACTCTTGGAAGCAGTGTCTGTCTCTAACATCAGCAGTGAATCAACTTACAAATCTTGGAAGCACTAGCATGCAATCACATTTTGTTTTTAGGAGATAATGTCGGAGATGCAGAGAAGTGTTCCCGGGTTTCTGACCCATCTTTAGGGTTATGGGGCATTCTGTGCCAGCTCCCCTGAGGAGGAAGCCCCAGAAGTTCTAACAAATTGCAGGTGTGTTTATGATTTGCCAGACCTTCTAATAGTGGGGGACCCAGTGCAGGAGCCCCTCATGTCTTGATCTAAGAGGGATACACTCTTTTGTATTAGAGTCTGATTGAGGGTAGTTTCTGTATCCTAGATCAGTTTATTTCAGTTTGAGTTTAAGGGCAATTTCAATTCTTTAGAGTACTGATCACTTCCTGAAATATTTTGTTTTTTTTTAAAAAAGCATGCTTTCTTGCCTATTTTCCTACTTAGAACGTAAACTCTGCAAAGGGAGATTTTTTTCTGTTTTCTTCCCTGCCTTGAGCAGCATGTTGTAAGATCTTGAAGAATAAGCAGTGAATGACTGCAAAGCTAAACAAAGGTACCTTGATGGCCCACCACATGCCAAGGTGTCGGGGCCACTTAGGAGCCCACACATAGCCTGGCATAGCGGAGGACAGCTGATTCTAAAACAGACTCAGACCTGCTTTGCCTCCCCTTCACTCACTCACTCACTCACTCACTGCATTTGCCAGTGTAATACGAAGAGTGGTACACAAAACTGACCCTGAGGGCTGTTAGGCTGCTTGGGCAAGGAGATAGCAGGGGGTAGGGGGTCCCCTATCCTGGATGGAGGCTGTACTTTCTCTCCACTTCCTATGACCCAGAGGGACTTTTTTTTTTTTTTTTTTACTGTGTATTCCATCCTCACAATGTATCTCATATCTTTATGTAAATTTTTATTTTTTTATTGAAGTGTAGTTAGTTTACAATGTTGTGTTAGTTTCTGGTGTACAGCAAAGTGATTCAGTTAAATATATATATATATATATATAAATTCTTTTTCATACTCTTTTCCATTACAGTTTATTACAGGATATTGAATATTTTTCCCTGTGCTATACAGTAGGACCTTGTTGTCTACCTATTTTATACATAGTAGTTTGTATCTGCTAATCCAGAACTCCTAATCTATCCCTCTCCCACAGTTTCTCCTTTTGTAACCCTAAGTCTGTTTTCTAAGTCTGTTTCTGTTTTGTAAATAAGTTCATTTGTACTATTTTTTAGATTCCACATATAAGTGCTATCATATGATATTTGTCCAACTTACTTCAGACTTACTTACTTATTTCTCTGACTTACTTCACTTATTATGATAATCTTTAGGTCCAACCATGTTGCTGCAAATGGCATTATTTCGTTCTTTTTTATGGCTAATATTCCACTGTATACATGTACCACATCTTCTTTATGTTGATGGACATTTAGGTTACTTCCATGTCTTGACTATTGTAAATAGTGCAGCTATGAACATTGGGGTGCACGTATCTTTTCGAATTAGAGTTTTCTCAGGATATATGCCCAGGAGTGGGATTGCTGGATCACATGGCAACTCTATTTTTAGTTTTTTAAGGAACCTCCATACTGTTCTCCACTGTGGCTGCACCAATTTACATTCCCACCAATAGCATAGGAGGGTTCCCTTTTCTCCACCAGAGGGACTACTACTTCTAATGGACAACTCCAAGGTGCCCAGATGCCAGGCAGATGGCTTTCCCAGACAGCTGTAAGAGCTGGCACCAAAATCCAAATTGGCGCCAAAAGGCTCAAATTATTCCTGCATTTGAAAAGTTTCCATTCTGATTGTCCTGCACAAAAGGAGAGCAATAGGGGTGGGGTCCCTTTACTGGATGGTAGACCTAGTCTGGACACCCAGCAGAGTACCCTGGCCCAGCACACCTCTCCAGCGGAGGGTGGGAGGATGCCACCCCGCCGACCTTGGCCTTATAAGATTTGCTTTCTCCAATAAAGCCTATTCCTTCACCTAAATCACATGGCTTTGTAGAGTTTAGTTAGAAACCAGGTGCATGGCATTCAAGATCACATTGGTATGATAGTCTGTCCATCATTAACCCCACTGTCTTCTCTACTGTCTTGAGAATTTAAAAAGAAAATGCTCTTCAAGAATTTAGGCTAATGGGGAGGCACTACGTAAAGCTACACATTCTAGACAGAATGATAAATTCTATAATATGGGAAAGAACACATCTCCGGGGAAGCACTGAACTTGAGATAAGGATTAACTCTGCCTTGGTCCATCAGAGAAGGTTTCACCAAGGAGGTGATACTTGAGTGTATCAACCTGGCCACTTCTCTTCCCCAGTTCACTTCCTTATTCCCCTGTGACTGTTTTCTGGGGTCACCTCTCCAATAAGCTGCTGCATTCACATCCTTTTTGGGGGGTTGCTTCTGCGGGACCCAGCCTAAGACTTATGGTTTCTTAAACACCAAATTTATGTCATGACTTACCTATTACCACCCTCCAGAACTGTGCTCCAGGAATTCCAGTTTGGGGAACACTAGGGTGGGTTGATCTCTGAAATCTTCCTGCTCCAACACCCCAGACTAACTCTTCACCGTGCAAGGCAGGTGGGACAAGGTTATGTTAAGGGCATGGGCTTTTAAGTAAAGCAGATACTGTTACTGAGTCCAAGCTTGTACTGCTCACCGAATGACAGGCCAATAAATCAAGAGATTGCGGCAACGAATAGAGACTTTATTCAGAAAGCCAGCAGACCGAGATGATGGTGGACTACTGTCCCAAAGAACCAACTTCCCCAAGTTAGAATTCAGGCTTCTTTTATACGGGGGTAGTGGGGGCAGGGGATGTGTTTGGTTGTTGCAGTCCTCTTGGTGTCAGAATCCTTTGTTCTTGCAGTTGTCCACTAGGTCAGGTCATGACGTTCCTATAAACCTCCAACAAGACAAATGTTCTTCTCTGTTCTGAAGCTTTTTATCCCTATGTGAATGGAAAAGTGTTGTACCTTTAAAGGTCAGAGCCTTGAGAATGGGCTATCCTGTATAATTCAGGCTGTAGGCAACTTTCTTAACTTGTAGCAAAAGGAATAGAACACAAAGGTTAAAGCAAAAGAAACTGATCCAATATGGAGTCAGATTTGTTCTTCCCTATTACAATATGCATTTAAGTTTAGTCTACCCGTCCTACTAGTTAGTGTGACCTTGGGCAATATATTCATCTCCTGTGGTAGCCATAAAAGTATCACAAACTAGGTGGCTTAAAACAGAGTCTTATTTTCTCACAGTTCTGGAGGCCAGAAGTAAGTCTAAATCAAGGTGTCAGCAGGATTGGTCCATTTTGGAGGTTTCTGAGGGAGAATCTGTTCCATGCATCCCTCAGCTTCAGGCAGTTCTTGGTAATCCTTGGTGTTCCTGATTTGTAGATGCATCACTCCAATCTCTGCCTCTGTCGTCATGTAACATTCTCCCTGTGCGTCTTTTTCTCTGCATTTCCCTCTATTATAAGAACAGTCATTGGATTAGGCCCATTCTAATCCAGTATGACCTCAGTTTGCAGTTGATTACAACTGCGAAGACCTTATTTCCAAATAAGGTCACATTTACAGATTGCAGGTGTTAAGACTTGGACATTACCTTTTTGGAGGACAAAGTTCTACCTATCAAGGTGAGTTGCCTAACCTCTCTGGATACACTGTCCTGTTTGGTTAGACAGGGATGAAAATAAGGTCAAGAGGATTAAATGCTTAAAATATGTGTCAGATGCTTAGCCGAGGCCCTGGCACATATTATACACTTAGTAAATGGTGGCTGGGATTATTGGTGAGTCGAGGTGATCAGCCAGAGAGGCCAGAGCCCTGGGTCTACCAGATGGCCTCGGATATTTCTAAGGCTTTGCAATAAATGAACTGTCATTTACAGAGATGGAGGCTCAGGTGTTGTCACATGCACATGGGGCTCGGAGAAATGTCACCAACAACAAAGGAAAAGCTTGAGGTTTCCCCAATTTTAATTGGGAAATGGGGCCCAGAAGGGAAGACCTGGAGCTCATTCCCATGTATTCCCAGAGGAATAACCAAGGTTCTCATGGAGAGAAAAAGGCACGGAATATGGATCAAAGAGTTCAGGGTTTGACTCTCCATCCCCCCATTTACTGGCTACATGCACTTGGGCTCGTAGCACCTCTGAGCCCTGGCTTCTTCCATTTCCTAGTCCCTCCCTCCCATACCTGTGATATTCTTGTCACTAATCTCATTATCTCTATGCTATTATTACCCAATATATTGTTACTCTTATTACTTTAAACAAATGGTTCTTTTCCAGATCAATTAAGAATAAGAAAAGTAAAAGATTTTATTTATCTTCATTTGTTCCTTCTCTAATCCCCTCCCTTCCCTTAGGTAGATCCAAATTTCTGACCTATAACATTTTCCTTCTCCCTGAAGATCTTCTTTCAAGATATTTTGTAGGGCAGGTCTGAATTTCCTCAGTTTTGGTTTGAGAAAGTCTTATTTCTCCTTCATTTTGAAGGATAAGTTCACTAGATATAGAATTCCAGGTTGGTGGGGGTGGGAATGCAGAAAGGCAAAAACAGATTGGAGGCCATTACTGCAATAATCTACCTACTTAATCCACTAATGGTCCATGCCTTGCTCATCGTAGGATTTGGGCCTCTGCATTGTGGCTGCCCAGCAATTGGACATATGTCATCGTGGTGTCTGCCCTTTATCTTTTGAATGGATTTTTTATTTTAGGGAAGGAAATTTCCACTTCGTGAATCCTGCTTACCTCTGCAATGGAGAATCAGAATTCGATTTTCCTAGCTTCCCTTGCAGCTAGGACAAAGGACGTGACCTAGATAGCAGCAATCAGATGCAACTAAAGGAGATTTGGCTCCAGAAGAGAGAAATTGTCTGCCGTGTTGCAACTTCTGATCAGCATCTCCAATGCTAGTGCCTAGAAGTAGTGGGATTATGCCTGCAGCCTGTCCAATGGGGAGTTATGATCTTGGTTACTGGCTGCATCATGCCCTGTTCAATTCTCTGGCCATCACAGGGATTGTGTAAGCTAATAAATATCCTTTAATACTTTCCTTTTATGTGTATATGACCTAGGGCTCATTTTGCTATTTGCAGCTAAGAATCCTAATTACGCACTTGTGTGTAACTTTCTCACCTCTAACAACTACCATTCCTGCTTATTTCAAAGATTTGTGTAAATATAATAATATATGCTAAAGCCATCTGAAAGCAGCTAGGTGCAATTAGCATGGGGGCTGCGTTTGTTTTACTTCCCACCAAATGCCCAGCACTTAGCAGTTAGTGCCTGGAATGTAGTAGGTCCTCAACGAATATTGGTTGGAAAAATATGCTAAGATCATCACAGCTTACACTGGTAATCACCATCATCAACATCCCACTCCTTCTCCATACAGCAGGCCCCTTATGGTTCTGATTATGAGGATTGCATCCAGGTGTCTCTGAAGTCAGAAAATAGACTCCACAATTGCAGACCAGACTAGAAGATGGCGCTGTTTCCTGATGAGTAATCAAGTGGACCTGAGCAAGTCAGATCAGGTTCTGCCAGCAACAATTCATACATGGGTAGAAGGAACTAAAACTTGTGCTGCTGCTATTTTGAGGAAAAGCTTCCAAAATTCCAGCTGACAGTCATAGAAATACTGTTTTATGATTATTTATTAAACACCAAGGCAAGGGTAGCATTTTAAATTGCATACTATAGATCTCTAGCAAGAGTTTGAATGTATCATGTGGAAGTTGGTATTTTGATGGACTAGAGCACAGTCTCCCACCACTGGCACTACTGACGTTTGGGAGGGATATTTCATTGTTCTTGGGAGCTGTCCTGTGCATTATAGAATGTTTAGCGGCATCCCTGGTTTCTATCCACTAGATGCCAGCAGCACTGCTTTCCCCCAGGGCCAGTCATGACAATCAAAAATGTCTCCAGACATTGCCAAATTTCCCCTGGGTGGGGATCACCCTGATTGAGAACTACTGGGCTAGAGCAATATTTCTCATGCTACCAAATCAGCATCTATTCACATGTATTGAGCCCTTGGTAGGCAGTGGGCACTTTGTTGGGTACCTTGATTCGAAGTTCACAGTGACGCTATAAGATAGGAAAAATTATCTTCATTTTACAAATGAAGAAATTGAAAGGAAACTTGTTTGAGCAGAATGACTGAATAATGAATGAGTGGTCCAACAGCGATGGTGGGTTCAGATCACAACCAGCTCTTCTCACTCCCAGGCTGGAAGTTTGACCCCTCCAGAACCCCAGGTTCATTGCTAATCAAACTCAATTACTCCGCAGACAAAGGAAGTGGACGTAGAGTGAGGGTGCCTTGAGGATTCTGAGACCTGGCTCTGACAGATGAACTTCCCCAAAGCAAATCAGGAACTCCTGATCGTGTTGAAGCTGGTGGAGATAAAGATAGTTCTTTTCTGGAGACCAGCTCTGGAAGACTCTGAAGACTCAAAGATTAAGATGTCACCATGTTTCAGCCTGTTTTCAGCTTCCACTGCACTGCTTTTATTTACCATTGCTCCCCTTTCTTCATTGGCTTGTGAGGGTTAGCATGCGGACGTGTTCATTTCTGTACCCATTGGTACCTGGCATGTAACAAGCACATGTTTGTTGAGCGAATAACTGAAAGGGGGCAGGAGAGAGGACGAAGGGGGTGTGTGTTACATCTCTTTGATCCCTCTTAGAACCTCGCCTTCCCATCCTTTGTTTGGAAGACACTTGGCTAAGACAATACCAGTCACCTTGGTGTTCCCAGGTGACCCTCAGTTCTGAGAAACAACAGGACAGAATTTTAGTATTGGAAGAATACTTAGACATGATATCATCCATAGCCAGTCTGGTTCATCCCTATAATATTCCTGACATGCCCATTAAACCCATTCATTTATTCATTCATTCTTTCACTTTGCTGGCCATCTGTTATGTGTGTATTTGTTCTGGATGTAAGGGAAGATGAAGATCTTGGCATTCATCCAATCTGTAGTAGTTAAATAATGGGCTTAACTGCTGAACCAAAGAAACGATGATAACTGTGATCGTTAACTATGATAGTATGTTTTCCTCTCTTAACAGTCCAGAGGTGGGCAGGCAGTCCAAGGCCAGCAGGGCGTTCTGCTGTGTGAGGTTATCCAGGGACCTGGGCTCCTTCTTTCTGATTTTCCTGTTCCTCCCTAGGGTGTGGTCCTTTCCTGCAGGGTGGAAGCTGGCTCACAATATCATGTCCCTATTACAGCCTACAGAGGAAGGTACGGTCATTATATACATCGTTTCTCACATCCTATTGGCTGGAACTTAGTCACATGGTCACTCCTCCCTATAAAGGAACCTGGGAAATGTACTCTCTAGCTAGGTAGCCATGTGCTCAGCTAAAACTGGGTGTGTGCATGTTCTGTTTTTTAAAAGAAAGAAGGGACAAATCAATACCAAAGATCAAGTCGTAGTCTGCCATACAGCCCAACTTCTTCATTCTTCTGGTTTACAGATAAGGAAACTAGGCCCAGAGAGGGGAAGTAGCTTGTCTGAGGTTGCAAAACAAGGCAGTGACAGTAGAACTTTTAAGACCTGTCTCCAGCCTCCTAGGTCATACACTTTCCATCTCAATACATGGTGCCTTTTATTTATTTATTTTTAAAAATTTATTTATTTAATTTATTTTTGGCTGCGTTGGGTCTTCATTCCTGCACGTGGGCTTTCTCTAGTTGCAGTGAGCAGGGGGTACTCTTCATTGTGGTGCGCGGGCTTCCCATTGCAGTGGCTTCTCTTGTTGCGGAGCATGGGCTCTAGGTGCGTGGGCTTCAGTAGTTGTGGCACGCAGGCTCAGTAGTTGTGGTGCACAGGATTAGTTGCTCCACGGCATGTGGGATCTTCCTGGACCAGGGCTCAAACCCGTGTCCCCTGCGTTGGCAGGCAGATTCTTAACCACCGTGCCACCAGGGAAGCTCCATGGTGCCTTGTATTAAATTGTTATTATTACTCCTACTCCACTTGGCTCCTGCTTTCTAAGAGAAGGATTTATTCTCTCTGATACAAATTGTGTATACTGAAAAAAAAAAAAGCACAACCTAAAAGTTGAGAGTTATGTTTTATTCGGTGGAAAAAACTGAGCACTTAAGCCTGGGACACAGCATCTCAGATAGCTCTGCTCCGAAGAGGCAAGGGGGAAGCCAGGATATACAGGGGTTTCTGCAACAAAGACCAGGTAGTCGGAACATCACAAGACGACTGTTCATTAAAGAAAGCCAGACATCTCAAGTTAAGGAATTTAGTGCTTTTCTATGCATTATGGGAAGATGCAAGACTCTGGGCTCATTGAAATCATTCCTTTGATATGCACCTCAGCTATCTGGGGCCAGTATCCTGTGTTTTCTCATCCTGAGTTTCCTCAGGGTGTACCGTTGGGAGAAGGGGAGTGCAGGGGGGAGTGGGTGGCTGCATTTTGCGGATCCCATGGTGGGTATTTTGTTTTCCATCCTGAGTTCCCTCAGGGCTCACCGGCACCATCCAGGGTGGCTGAAGCGGCTGTAGTGGCTGATAGCTGCTACAGCCTTTGTTCACTGATATGGCAGGCAGCATTTTTAGTTCACAATGGTTCTACAGATCAATGGTTCTTAGTCCCTTTTTTTAGGGGAAGAGGTAGACTCGTGGAACTTTTCAGGGAACTATGAAAGACTTTCACTCTCCCCCCATAAAAATACTCAAACATACACGTACGGGCAGGCACACACACACATAAGTACACACACACACAAGTTCAGGTGCAGTCTGGAGTATTCCCTCCCATATGGCCCTAAGAATCCCTGTCAACCCAGGTGGGAATACAATGTAACACACTCCATGGATGCCGTACTTGGCAGCTATGGAGCCTTCTTCCTGACCCAGTTGGGTTCACGTTATAGCTAGAATTCCCCGCAAACACTTAATTTGAGATCAGCGTGGAGCTACTATGTAAATTGTTTTAATATAAGAATGAGGATCTCAGAATTGCTCGGCTACCAAGTTCCAAACGAGGGAAGTTTTATCAGGCCAGGAAAGGAAGAAAGGCCATAGTAGTAGCAACTGGTGGATCCTTCTTTTGGGTAAGCATGCACACCCACGCACTTACCCACAAAGACTCAACAATAAAAGGTAACTCTTGAAATTATCATTTTTTAAATCATTAGGGATAATTTGCTATCTGAGTGAGGTGATTTTCAACAATGAACTGGCTCTGCAAACCATTCCTTATCTTGGTGTGCCACAGAACAGCCTTTCTCATTTTTTTCTTTATAATATACAACACTGCCAAACAGAACATATTGAAAGAAAGTGCAAGCAGACAGTATTTACTCTAAGTGAACCAGAATCAAGTTTTAAATAAAATAGGCTTAACAGAAACGATAACAAAATCTGATCTAGCAGACTCAAAAAAATCGCTTGGCACAGAAGACAGCCTGCCCGGAGAATTACATGAGCCTCTCCTGTGCGATTGTGTTACACAGAATTAAAGGTTACAGCTGCTGGAGTTTATAGTTCTAAATGCAAGTCTGGTGAATGCTTAATCATGTTCTCTGTGATAGGTCCAGCAGCCCCAAGAATCTACTCATGAAAATGGAAGTCAGAAAAAGCATCCCAGTTCTTATTTTCTGTGCCTCTATTTGGGATTTGAGATGTAACACAGAATCGTATACTCAATTTCGTGTCACATTCATAGGAGAAGCCTTAGACCGTAACTTCCATGGTCTTTCCACAGTCAGCCTCCTGGGAAAGGCAGATACACTCAGGGCAGAGAAGCAGATGGCTTTTATTTAATTTATTTATTTTGCTGCTAGTCAGAAGACCACACAAAGCCTTATCAGTATGTGAGCCAGGCAAGAGGGCAAGACCTGTAGCTGGCTTTGCCTTGACCACGGCCGATACCAAGTTCAGCCATTCTCATTCAGCGGACTAGGTGACACTCCACATTGTGTAGGAGATAGAGGAGGAAGGTACTTACCTCAAAATAATTCAGCCAGATTGTGCCAGGAGGACGTGACCGATTCCTGCAGCCATGAAGAGTCATGACGAGGGTTTCTGGAGGCTTCCAGTCTCAGCTGTCTGCTAGGGAGAGCAGAGTGGGAGATGGAGGGTACCACCTTGTCATCCATCCCCCCTTTCCATACCTGGAGACCTGCCTGGTTGAAAATGAGTCTTGGTTGGGGGGGTGGGTGTCAGATTAGATGTGTGACTCTGTCTCCTTGACAAAAGAAGCCCTCACCCAGACACCAGTAGGAGAATGGAATTCTCATCTGTCTCCTTTTGGCAGTGGGCTTCTGACTACAAATGTCCATTGGAGTCTCCTCTATCTCAGTCTTTCCCAACAGCGCCTGCAAAATCTTTTTCTGTAAAGAGTATTTTATGGAGCTGTAAGTAGAAAGAGTTAAGAACTGAGTGCTCTATGAGGAATGAAAACATAAACTTGTACTTAGCTTTTAAGCATATATTCCATGTATTCGTCTTAATTATGCATATGGAGTCACTTACATCTCTCATAAATCTAGAGCTATATGTGTCACATAATCCTTGGAACAAACGATGACTTTATAGATGACAAGCCACAGAGAACAATCATAAAGCCTCTGCTCTGCCCCCAGGATACCTTGGGCAGCATCTTCTCATACGAGGCGGTGGGATGCATTTTTACTTACTGGTCTCCTTAATGCTCCTAGCCCAGCGTCTGACACAAAATACAAGCTCAGGGCATGTTAACTAAAGCACTAAATGATAGTGAGGAAGCCATTTGCCAGAAGCAGTTTGGACATTACTTCTAACCAGATTTTTATCGGGTTCACTTCTTGTGTTGGCCACTAATAAACATAGCTTGATTGTTACCAATATACCAGGGGCTGTGCTACACACTTTCTCTACATGAACAAGTTTAATCCTCACACCTGCCCCTGATGCAGGTACTCTATTTGCCGCTGTAGATCATCTCTGCGCCTCAAGCCCTTCCCCCACGTAGCTCCCAGAGCATCCCAGACTTTGGGTTTCCTCTTATATGCCGGTCACTGCCTCTACATCTCCCCAGCCTGTTTTTATTAGAGGCCCTGGGGCTTGACATTTGGCATCTCCTTCTTCTTTGGCATCTCCAAGATGATCTCCTCCAATCTCAGGGCCTGAAATGTCATTTAGAAGCTCAGGATTCCCAAATTTACATTTCCGGTCTCACTTTCTCCGCTAATCCCCAGACATACCTGTCTAGAGGCCAGTAAGCAGCCACAGGAGACATGTCCCAAACAGGACTCCAGATCTCCCCACTTCCCCTCCCATCTCCTGCTGCCACTCACCTCCCCGCCCCACAAATGCACAGATCCTATCCTGCCCACAGTTTTCCCCAACTTGGTCAATGTCAACTTTTTCCTTCCGGTTGTTCAAGCCACACCCTCCTAGTCACCCTTGTTGCACCGGCTGCCCCCTCTGCCTGTAATGTTTTCACGCCAGGTATCCATGTGGCCAGCTCCCTCCCTGGCTTCCGTATTTTCCTCTGGTGTCTGCCCAGTGAGGCTTCCCTGACCATCCCGCTTAAAGGTCCAGACGCCGGATTGGTGGCGACGGAGTTGCTGCTGAGAGACTGTGGTGGTTGCATGGCGGCCGCCAATGAGATACATCCAAGTTCTAACCCCTGCCGGGAACTGTGAATGTGATCTTATTTGGAAAAAGAGTCTTTGCCGGTGTTTTGGGATCTTGAGATGAAAACATCCTGGATTATCTAGGTGGGTCCTAAATCCAATTTATAAGAGACAGAGGAGGAGGTGACACGGAGACAGAAGGCCATGTGAAGATAGCAGCAGGGATGGGGTTCTGCAGCCCTAAGGCAGGGAATGCCTGGAACCACCAGAAGCTGCAAGAGGCCTGTAACTGACCCTCCCTCAGAGCTTCTAGAGGGAACCCACCCTGCAGACACCTTCATTTTGGACTCCTGCCCTCCAGAACAGTGAGAAAATGTATTTCTGCTGCTTTAAACCAAGTTTGTGATAACTTGTTACAGAAGCCATAGGAAACTATAACACAATAACTGTGGCATTAAGGACAAGCCATTTGACCCTCTGAGACTCTTTTTCTCCATCTGCAAAATGGGGATCTTCCTAGCACCCCCTCATGTCACACAGTAACATAGTGATGAACCATGCCTTACAAAATCAGGTGTGATAGTGTCCACAGATTTTTTTCAAAATGAAAATATTGCTCATTGTTTTTACTGATTATTAAAATAATACAAAATTTTAAAAAGAAAATAAAAATGATCTGAATTTCATAACTCCAGAAACAGCCACTGTTCCCTACTTCCTTTCTTTCAGATCTGATATATATGTTTAGTTTGTGGATCGAAATCTCCACCACTTTGCAACCATTCGGCCTTGGCTTAACCTCCCTGTGCTTTTGTCTCTATTAGTACAGGGGTGATAGTCACGTCCACCTGCCAGGTTTGTTTTGAGTATTAAAAGGGGGTGATCCATGGAAAGTACTTGAAATAACAGGCCTGACACAATATCTATAAATGGGTAGGGGGTCAGGGAAGGGGTTGCCTGGAGGGCCACGCTTCCTGCAAAGTGCTGGCATGGAGCTGACACACAGAGAGCGCTCCATGCAGCTCGCTGCAGCTGCTATCCTGATCACCCCTGCACTCAGTCACTGCACTCCAGAGACCTGGAACAGCCGAGGCCCTTCTCGCTTGGCCTCCGGACTTTGCCTGGTTGCCCCTCTCTTCTCCCACCTGGATGATACTTCCTTGCCCTTCTGGTCTCAGCTAATGTGCCATCGCCCTCCTGTCAGCTTCTTTGAGTGTGGTTCTGTAATAGGGAAGAACAAATCTGACTCCATATTGGATCTGTTTCTTTAACTTTTATATTCTATTGCTTTTGTAGCCTCTGGCCTGGGATATACAGGATAGCCCATTCTCAGGGCCCTGAACTTTAGAGGTATAACACTCTTCCATTCATACAGAGATAAAAAGTTGCAGAACAGAGAATAACATTTGCCTTGTTGAAGGTTATAGGAACATCGTGACCTGACCTAGTGGACAATTGCAAGAACAACGAATTCTGACATCAAGAGGTTTCCAACAACCAAATACACTCTCTCCCCTTTTAGTATAAAAGAAGCCTGAATTCTAACTTGGGGAAGATGGTTTTTCAGGACACTAGTCCACCATCATCTCAGTCCTTACCCAACAGCTGTCTCTCTACTGGCCTGTCCTGGGGTGCATGGTATGAACTTGGACTCGGTAACGTTCGGGGGCCTCCCCTCTGCCTTCACAGCCTGTGCTTACCCCCTCCCCCTAATCAAAGTATGACCCGCTCTGTGAGTGTTGCCCTTGTCCTTCACCAGCCTTTTAAACTTCAGCTTCATGGAAGCAGACCCTGTCTTACTCATTGCTGGGTCTGCCTCCAGCACCCAGCCCAGGGCCTGGCCCACAGCAAGTGTTCAGAAAATGCTTGTTCAACAAAGGAGGAAGTGAAGGAACAAACACTCGTGACTCCTTTCTGGGGGACCCTGCACCTGCCCTGACTCTCTGGGCTGGGACAGGTGCCTCCTGTGTTCCCGTAGCCTCCTGGGATTCCTTCCACACAGTATAAATCACAGTTAGAGACTTTGCATGCATGACTATTCATTGAATATATGTATTTGTCAGTTCTTTCTGTGATAATGCTGTGGAACAACCACCCCCTCAGCAACCCCTCCCCCCCCAAATCTCACTGGCTTACAAGAACATATTTTTCTTGCTTGTGAGCTTGTAGTTCTGCTTCAGGATACACGTGGGGTTCAGGTGTACACCTTGGGTCTCTCATTCTGGGAACAGATGCTACCCAGGGCCAGATCTTCTTGTGGTGGATGGCAAAAGGACAAGAGAGTTGAAACATGCAACATCTTAAGGCTGTCACTCTGAAGTGGCACACTGTCACTTCCTCCCATAGACCACTGGCCGAACTAAGTCCTATGGCACACTCCACCTCAGTGGTGGGAAAGTAGGAAATGCCCCCTCATTCCAGTGAGCAGTATCAAGCACAGGGAGAGAAGGAAAAATTGTGAGCCAACAAAACAATTTAACCATAGCTAATTACTGAGGATAATAACTAACACCTGTGTTGTGCTTATTATGTTCCAGACATCAACATCAATTCATTTATTCTGCATAACAACCCAAGGAGGGGGAAAAAAATACTATTATCACCCCCATTTTGCAGATGAACAAACTGAGGCCAGTAGAGGTTAAGTAATTTACCCAAGTTAGCTTGCTAGAGAGTGGCAAAGTGGAATGAAATCTGGGAAGAACAGGGCCCAGCACTCATGCCTGTCACCATCCCTCCTCCTGCCTCTTGGTCTAGGCGCTGTACCTCCTTTATCTTGGTTAAGTACATTGCCTGGTGTAGACTGGCCACTCAGTCAATGCTTGTGGGCAGAATGGAAAGCAAGAAATAGTTATTGATCATTTGTTACATGCCAGGCCCTGTTACCTGCTTTTATAAATATTATCTGATACAATTCTCGTAGCAACGCTGGGGAGTTAATATCAACCTCCCCGTTTCACAGATGAGAACTGGAAGTGGGGGGGCACATACAGCCTGTAAGTGGTAGAACCAGTTCTGTAAATGATGCTTGTCTGACCCCTGAGGCCTAGCAGTTTAGGCCAATCCTGAAACTTTAGCTGGATGGGGCTGGCTCGTCTGCTCGACCTCTTCCCGTTGTCTCTCGGAGTTTTCTTGCTGTGTTAGACAGAGAGACACTCCCTCCGTTCCCTCCTCCCCCACAGAAAGAGACAAAGAGACAGAGACAGCTTGGGGGTGGGGGAGACAGGATAGGGAGATAAAAAGAACCACTGCTTTCCACCAAAGCACAGACGGTAACTTAAGGCGCCCAGCAGATGGCAGGATGTGGCCAAAGATTCCTGGCTACCAGGCGTCTGGGCGGGCAGGACTGCACCGCGCGGGTAACCTGCGCGTCCCTCAGGAAGCGCCCTCTGAGAGTCCGTGCTCGCCCCACGAGAGCTTTGGGGCACACCCATCGCATCCCTGTCATTAGCATCCCCGTGTCCAGTCTGGACTCCCCAGCTCCCGCCGCCAGGACCCCACCGACCCGGATGCGAACCGCCCTTAGTTCAATTTAAGGGGACTCCGGAGGCCCACGCAGAGCCACTCCTAGGGAGAATGATTTGGGGCAAACCACGCCCCTTTGCGGACTCAGTTTCCCCGGGAGAATGAAGGGGTTAGACTGAGTCCAAAAGGGTAACTCTACTTTCACTCATTAAACATTTAGAAAAACATTAAGAAGGAAGAGCGTGTGTTGCAGAACTGGCAGACACACCACTGCCCGGGTCTCAGTCCGAGTGGACAAGTAAGGCCAGTAGGGCGTCCGGGGGTCTCCCTTCGTAGCCAGGACCGACTAACTACTGACCGAAGAGTTCCTTTACCCCTGAACCCTACCTGACTCTAAAATGGGCAACAACGCTTTTTCTAACCGTTGGGTTGTTGAGAGGTGACATGGGATTGTGTTTATAAAGCCCTTGACTGAGGCCCGACACACAGTAGATGTTCACGACTCGCTTACTGCCTGGAGGGAGCGCCCTGACTCCTCCGGGCCGACGCCACGCTCAGCTCCGGTGGGTGCAGCGGGGCGGCGGCGGCTCGCACCCTCTCCTCCAGGCAGCCCGTAGGGCTGCGTTCGCCCTCTGTGCCCGCCGCGCCCTCTCCTTCAGGCCGCCCTCGGGGCTGCGCTCGCCCGCTCGCCCCCTCTGCGCAGCCCCCGCCCATTCCCTCCTTCCCCTCCTGCTCCTCCTACTTTTCCCGCGCCGCCTCCGGTCTCCCGCGTGGAGCGCGCCTCGGTGGCCCCCGCGCCGCGAGCTCCAGTGTTCCAGGGCGGGCGCAGGCGAGGGGCGCGGCAGAAGAGTTAGCGTGGCCAGGGAGCGGCGGGCGAGGCGGGAGAGCGCCGCCAGGGGGACGCCCGGGAGGAGGGGGCGCGGTTCCCGCCGCTGCGCGGCGCTCAGCCCCCTCCGGCTCGGCGCGCGGCTGCAGTCTGGGCTGGGCGCTCGCGGCATATTCCGCACCCGCACCCCGGCGGCCGGGCATGTAGTAGCGGCAGCTGCGGCAGCCGCCGCGGCGGAATATGGGCGGGAACCACTCCCACAAGCCCCCGGTGTTTGACGAGAATGAGGAAGGTAAGAGGGCGAGGGGCGCGTGCCCCGCGTTGTCCCTTCGGGCAGAGGCCGGGTATCCCTCCTTCCAGCACCGTTGGCCGAGCGTCGGCTGTGTGCCCGGCCCGTGCCGGGCTACTGGCTTCTACAGAGGCAACAACTCCTCGCGTCGGTGCCCCTTAGGGGCCGGGACGGTGCCGAGCGCGAACCCGGGCGGGGGATTCCGAGAGGAGAGTGAACCCGAAGGCTTCACTTGGGGGAGCAGGAGGGATGAGTTGACTTCGGAGGCGAGTCTGGATGTTGCTTGGGCTCCGGGGAAGCCGAGGTCTCCTTTGGAGCCCGAGGCTGAAGGAGGCGTTGTGTGTGTGTGTGTGTGTGTGTGTACTACGCATTTGGTCTTGTGCACGGGCAGGTTCCATGCTGCCCTCCTCATTCGCCCAGGACAGCTTAGGGAAACTTTTCTTGATTAAACTCTGGGTCTGGGCGGAAGGCGTCCCGCTGTTGGCAGCTTCCCAGGTGGAGGAGTGGTGTAGGCGGTCCAACCTCATCTAAACTCCAGAACTGGGTTCTTGTGGCTCATATCGGTAGAGCTTCGTATTTGGAATAGAAGATCCTCTTTTCCAGCGCTGTGTGTCTGTGGGCAACTTCCTTAACCTCTCTGAAACCTTTGTTTCTTCACCTAGGAGAAGAGACTTACGATTACTGCTTACTACCTTAGGGGGTCGTTTGAAGCTTAACCACTGGTAATTCATGTGAGAAGTGCCTTGTAAATATAATCAGTTACAGAGCTCTGCACTGTGTTAACTTTGCCTCTATAAAGCTCGGTTTGCTATTGCACTGGTTTCTCCAGTCTCCACTGTGCCCCCAAATGAGAGCCAGGTCTACTGAGCATAGTCCATGTGCCAGCCAGTGTTCTAGGGCTTTACATGTGCTCGCTCAGGCCTCATGGCAACTGTATGAGGTGGGTACTTTTGTTGTTCCATTTTACAGTTGAAGAAAGAGATGTGTCCTAGTCAGAGCTGGCTTTGAGGCTGGACAGTCTGCCCTGGAGGCAGTGCTTCTTGTGCCCAGGAATAGGCTTGTGGGCATCAGTCATGATCTCTAAATCTACCAAGGCTGTGAGTGGTAGTCAAACGCTCACCCTGGCAGTCCCTCTGAATAGAATACCTGAATACAGTCAATGTAATTGAGTCATGTCCATTTGGTCCTTTCTTAAAGGAGTTCCTGGTCTAGTGGCGCTGAGGACCATCCATGGTGATAAGGGCAGTGAGTGGGACCAGTGCAGGGCCTTGGAGACCCAAGGAAGGCTAAGCCCTTCCTGGTAGTTTAGTCTGGAGCACAGGTAGATAGGGAGCCAGGAGTGGACAGACAAGAGGTAGCCAGGTGGGTGGGGGAGGCCCTTGTGTATCCCAGGAAGCATTTGGACACCATGTAGCTGAACTCTTCCCCAGTCAAGTTCATAATGACCCTGAATTGCTCTATGAAAGTCAAAGTGATCTTGACACTTAAATCAGTATTTAAATATGTGTTCTGCTAGGGACACATCCTGCTTGGGGTGGATGTGGGGCAGGCCTGTCCCTTTGGGAGAACTTCTGTCCTGTGAGGTTACATTCAGGGGTGCTCAGACCCTATGAGAAGATACACTCATTGACAGATGGAGAGGGTGACTTGGGCCGAGAACTTTCTGTTCTCAATCAGTCAAAGGTTTCCTGTCTGTTTTGGGGAACCGACCTATATCAGTCTGCTCAGGCTGCTATAACAAGACACCAGATGTGGAACTCCCTGGTGGTCCAGTGGTTAGGACTCTGCACCCTCACTGCCGAGGGCCTGGGTTCGATCCCTTGTCAGGGAACTAAACTCCCATAAGCTGCGTGACATGGCCACAAAAAGAAAAAAAAAAAAGAAAAGAAAAAAAAAAAAAGAAAGCATTCACAAGATACCCCAGATGCTAAACAAAAGAATTTGTTGTTGGTGGTGGCTTAAACAACAGAAATTTATTTTCTCACTGTTATGGAGGCTGGAAGTCCAAGATCAAGGTGCCTTCAGGGTTGGTTTCTGGTGAGGCCTCTCTCCCTGGCTTGCAGACAGCCTTCTTCTCCTTGGGTCCTCACATGACCTGTGTGCTCAAGGAGATAGAGATCTCTGGTGGCTCTTCCTCTTCTTATAAGAACGCCTGTCCCACAGGGTTAGGGCCTCACCCTTATGACCTCACTGAATGCTAATTATCTCCTTAAAAGCCCTCTCTCCAAACATAGTCATGTTGGAGGCTAGAGCTTCAGCATCTCAAGTTTGGAGGGGACACATTTCGGCCCGTAACAGGATCCTTTGATGAAAGCCATGGACTCCTTTCCCAGAAGAAAGCACAAACTTATGCATGACTCCCAATTTTAGAGGTTCGTGGTAGTAGCCTGGGTCAAAGGTCATGCTTTAGGTAATTTTTTAGTGTCTTTCTCTTTTATTTTCAGAGTAAATTTGCTTCCCTTATATCGACAACTGTCTCTATCCTTTATCCCGGAAAATGTGCTTTAAATATCTGTTGGCAAAATAGTTATATCTGGCATAGCCAAGCTTTTGATTTTCCTGTTGTTGTTCCTCATTCCAAAAGTGGTCGGGCTCAAGGTCAACTGCCTGGTTGAAATACAAGGTTAGGACTCTCCTCATTTTGCTGGCTTTCAGCTCAGTGAAACATTAACTTGTTTGATTTTGCCAGCATATGTCTCAATACCTGTGCAAGTAACACACTGTTATTTGCCGCCAATTGATTCGCTTATTTCATAGGCATGTACTGGTCACCTTTTCTGCACCCACCCCTGTGCTGGGCAGCAGGAATATGGAGAAGATGAAGGCAAAGTTCTAACCCTCAGGGAGCTCGCAGAGCAGATAAACAGCCAGGACAGTGTAAGAGAGCTCAGGGGACTGTGGTATCCTACAGGAGGTGCCCTAACCCTGGGGCAGAGAGGAGGGGTCAGAGAAGACTTCCTCTTAGACTGAGTCTTGCAGAAATGGTAGAAGTTCCCAGGAAGGAGAGGTTGGTAGATAGGGGAAGGGTGTTTCAGAGGGAGGGAACAGAATGTGCAAAGACAGATGGTAAAGAATAAACATGGCTCTTTGGGGAGATTGTGGGGACTTTAGTACTCCTGCAATGTGGTATGTGAGGCTGGAAGCTACAGGAGATGAACCCTGAGTGCTGGGGTGGCCTTAAAGGGCCCAGTGGCCATGTATTTGGAATTGACCTTATGGACATCTGTAGCCACGGAAGGATTTTAAGCAGGGCAGTGACATGGTCTGGTGACCGAACATGCTCTCCCAAACCAGAGTTGCTGAGTGGTTGAAGGTGCAGGTACCTACGCAACCAGAACGAATCTGATTTGTAAGTAATTTAAAGCTAAACTGTAGCTGAAAATTTGCCATTGTGTAATTGTACCATAACTGTCTACATTCTGATGGCAAACATTTAACTTGCATCCAGATAATATTAAAAACTGTAAGCTAGTGATGCATTGTGTGGACTCCTTTTCATACCTAATTGGGAATCATTATCACGACTCAGCCAGGGAGGTCTCAGAATCTGCATTTTACTAGAGAGTTTACAGAGGACCTCCGGAAAACTGCCCAGGGTCCCATGGCCTGTGTATGGATGAGCTGGGACTCATGAGTTAAACCCCCAGGGCTGTTTAACTCCAGAGTCTGGTACCTAACACTGTTTCCTGTGCCACCCCTTAGGACCTACAGGAAAATTAATCCCTCAAAGATATGTAGGACCAACGCAGAATGAGACTAGCACAGACATCAGGCTCTGATAGAGGTCTCTTTATGCAAACGTCTATAGGAAGATAGTAACGGTGCATCCTGACAGCACTTGATCATTTACAATAATCAACTACCATCTTCAAAAAACATTTTGTTGAGCTGTCATATCATAATGCAAGTTCTGGGAATGAAAGCAAAATCATCTCCCTTTCCAAATTCGTGTCAAAATTGTTTCTAAGGTTTTTTTCCTTTACTGTCCTAATCTATGTCTAGACATTTTTACATAAGGGTACACTTGCCACACAAAATGATTTCTGCTTTTTCTCTTAGCGTCATGTTTTAAGTAGTTTATGTTGCTATAATGTCTTCAAAATTACTATTTTAATGGGCTATAATATTCCATCTGATGGAACTATTGTAACTTAAATGTTTTCTTGTTGTTAGACATGCAGGCTGTTTTCAGTGTTTCATCTTTATAAGTAAGTTGCCTGAAAATTTTATATGTAAAGCATTTTTCTTCTTTTAAGTGAATTCCTTAAAATGAGGTGCAGTGAGTGAGATTATTGGATCGAAAGGATTGAATAACTTCTAGGACTCCAGAAACATGTTCTTAAATTATGTTTCCAAAAGGTTTTTTTTTTTTAATATCAATGTTGTATCCATTTATGGCCTGTACCCACATTTGAGGGTATCAGTTTCACAACCTTGTAAACAGCTCTGGGTATTCTCATTTTAGATTGTTAGGAGTTAAAGGGACATTTAAAAAGAAATGTAACTTCTGTATTATTGTTGGGCCAGGTAACTTCACATGCAGCGTAGAACGTGAAAGCATCTTCTTGGTTAAAGGAAATATACAACAAAAGTTGTTTAACTCTGGGCACAGTCAGATAACAAAGGCAATTTAAAAAATCACTCCCTGAAGTTGCAATCATGCTTCACTTGGAGACAGTCTTTTGAACCTGGGGTGTCCCTGTCATTGTGATTCACAAAGTGCCTGAAATCTCTTAATGGGGCAGGATTCACTTCCAACTTTGTCTCAACTTTTTTTTTTTTTTTTTGCGGTACGCGGGCCTCTCACTGTTGTGGCCTCTCCCGTTGTGGAGCACAGGCTCCGGACGCACAGGCTCAGCGGCCATGGCTCGCGGGCCCAGCCGCTCCGCGGCATGTGGGATCTTCCCGGACCGGGGCACGAACCCGTGTCCCCTGCATCGGCAGGCGGACTCCCAACCACTGCGCCACCAGGGGAGCCCTGTCTCAACTTTTTTAGAACTTGGGGGAAGCTCACTTATGTTATACATTGCTTTTCATCCTTGTGCCAGTTGTGGCTTGTGCAAAAGGTGGAAACCAAACATATTCTGAGAAAGTTTGGAGTTGCTTTGAATGCACTTTGTTCTTTATATATAGAGTTCGTACAGAAGTAGAGGCTGGAGAGAGGCCATGTAAGGGATGTGGGCTTATGGGCTTGGTGTCCATATGTGTATCAGGCACGTGTGTGTCTAATGCAGGAGTCTAGAATGTAAAGCTTAGATTTTAAGATCTACACCTCATTTGAAAGTTCATTTTGATTTGTCTTGTACATGGGAGATTAAGAAAATTACCATAAATCAATCTGAGATGGTTAAGTAGAAATGAATTGTAGGATGCATTTATACCTTTCAACCCTCCTAGAAAATAAATATGGACTTCATAAGGATAAACCATGTATTAATCATCTCTAGAAAGTCAGACATAAGTATACACACTAATGGATTTCATTGACTATGACGCACACACTTTCCCATGTTTTAACATTTCTGAAATTGGGATGTGCTTTATGATCACTGCTGGTCATGGTGGTACTTGTGATGTAATTTTATTGTTTGTACATGGTCACAGTTGTTCGTACTAACATGATATATGAAAGGTCTAAAGGAACTCTTTTAAGGGATGTGAAAGAATCACATTGTAGATTAATTGGCAGCATTTCTTCCTTCTTGGTGGCACATAAAGTAATAGTGCATTTAATGTGGATGGCACCTGAAAGTAGATGGAATAGAGCATGCCAGCCTCCTTCAGCTGCAAGTGACAGAAAAGCAACATGAGTTCCTTTAAAGGGAATTAATTGGCTCCGGCCACTTCTCATCACTTCCATTCTGGTCCAAGCCAGCGTCACCCCTCTTGCTTAGGTTATTACAATAACTTCCTTAACTGGTCTGCTTACTTTTACCCTTCCCCTCTTCAGTGGCACCTCCATGCAGCAGCCAGAGTGATCCTGTTAACGTGGGCATCATTTTTCGTGCACTGGTCTCCTCCTAAGGAGTTACAAGCTCCTTAAAGTAGGGATGTGGTGTGATTGATTCACTGCTGTGTCCCCAAGCCCTAAAACACCTGGAACATAATAGATGCTCAATAAATTTTTGATGGACAAATCAATAAATGAATGAATGGAGGTGTAAGTCTCATCAGCTGTGGCTGGAACCAAGTTCCTGAATACTACCATGAGAAATCTTCCTCCTTGGATTCTCTCCTCTGTGTGGCTCCAAGCAGGCTCTCTCCTCATGAGGCCCTTACCACCGCCAGGCTCACAACCTCACAACTCCAAGTGTGGAAAAGGGAGTATCTTTTTCACCATCGTTGCAGAGAACATCCCAGGGTTAGTTCCGATGGGTTCTCATGAGGTCTTGGGTCATTCTTGCACCAATGGCTGTGACCAGGGAGACTGAGGCTCTAACTGGCCGGGCTGGATCTCATGCCCACCCTTGGATTCAGGGGGTGGTGTTGGTTCCCCTTGAGGCATTGGGACAAAGAAGATATGTGAAGAATATTCTCAAGGAATATTGCAGTATCAACAGAAGAAGAGAAGTGGACCCTGGGTCAGGCAGGTAAACACAAGCAGAAGCATCTACTCCAGTGACGATTATTTTTTGTGTTCCTTGAAACGTGGACCATTCCTTGTTTACTTTGTTGCATATCCACTTCTGCACTAGACTGTGACGTCCTGAAGAGCAGCAGTTCTTTCCTTTTCACCTTGGTGTCTGCAAGGCCTAGAATGGGGCCAGTGAAGGCCTATGGCAGCTCTTCGTTGAATGAGGGATCAAAGTAATAACTTACTGGGGGCCAATTCCTTCTATTCTTCTGAGTTCAGAAGCTGTTGAGAAACAAACGAAGACATTTCGGGTGTATTATTAATAAAGTTGGTTTGGAGAACTGAATTGGATTTGAGTCCAGAATGGCCTTTCTATTCTTGTCCCTTATTCAAGCTTGAAACTGGCTTGGGCAGAGAGTTGAGTCTGTAAGGTGGGCTCTGGGACCGTGGTTCCCAGTCACAGAGAAACCCAAGAAATTTCCAAAAAATGGCAACCTGTAATGATCAATGGATATCGGACTCTTGTATGTCATGATTTGGGCTGTCACTTCTCTCCCAATGGAGAGAGAAGGCAGATCTTTCCCCTGGTGCTTTCTGGGTAAGACAAAAATCCCTCTTTTATGGGACAGCAAAAGGGTGGAGAGGGGAGATGGCTCTCACGATATGAGCTGGAGTGGATAGGGTGTTAGGATGGCGATAGGATTTATGATGTCTTGAGGGAAGGGTTTAAATGCCTTGAGAGAAGAAGGATAGATATTTTAGAAGGATCAATCAGCATAAGCTAGCGCTGAGCTTGGGCATTCTCCTGAGAGAATTGGTAGGAACAAAATATTCTTAGCAATACTCAGTTATCTAAAATCTGGGCTCTGAGCTATTACAGACAGAGATGGAAAAACTGTTCTACAAAGAGCAGTGAGAGTCCTGACACCCTAAAGGGATATTCTCCTGCAGACAGCAATGGGGACAAACAGTTTAGGATACCAGGGGAGAATTGTACACCAGAACCACCAAGAAGAGAAAATCAGTCTTATTAGCCAGAGACAACCAAGGAAAAAGTGAAGACCGATATTGTTACTGATCCTGCAGTCTAACTCCTTTCAGCCCTTGGTTTTTCTGACCTTCTTGGAGTGTCCTTATTCATTGAGGAGTCTGGCCTCTGGTTCCTCTTTCCATCTGTGAAGTCAGTAATACAAATAGGCCCCATTCTCTCAATGTGGGGCTTTACCACTGTTCACCCATATCCCGTCCCTGTTTATTTCCATGCAAAGAATTGTCCTTCCTTGTCCCGTTGCAGTTCTGTGGGAACATGTGACTCGCTTTGGTCATTGTGAGCAGAGGCAACGTGTGTCACATCTTGGAAAAAGTATTTACGAACTAGGTGTCACTTCGTATGTCTCTAGCTCTGGGCAACCACAATGTTCTGGATGGTGGAACTTACTCCAGCCTGCCTCCCAGAGTGAGTGCGACGTGGAACGGAGGCCACAGCGACTACCAGCCCACCTGACCTGGGACATGGCATCAGTGAGACAGACACTTCTGCTTTTTGAAGGCACTGAGATTTGGGGCTGCTTGTTACTGTAGCATAACACAGCCTGTCCTGATTGGCACATTTACCAAAACCAGCTCTCCCTCAGGCAGAGAACATTCACTATTTTACAGTTAATTATGATGTTAGCTGTATTGTTATTGTAGATACGCCTTATCATGTTATTTTCCTTCTATCCTGATTTGCTGGGAGGTTTTATTATCAATGAGGGTTGAATTTAAGTAAATGCTTTTTCTCCATCTGTTGAGATAATATGTGTTTTTTCTCCTTTTTCTGTATCTGACTAGGTGAAGAATCAAATTTTTAGAGTATTCTTAAATAATAAATCAGCCTTTCATTCTTGGCATAAAACCCACTTTCTCATGATATATATTATTAGATTTGATTTGGTAATATTTTGTTTATAAATTTTTCATAAGAGGATATTATGAATAGTATGCCAATACATTTGAAATTTGGATAAAATAACTACTTTGGAGAACACAACTTAGCAAAAATAATACAAGGAGAATTTAACTATTAGAATAATTCTATATCTATTAAGGAATTGAACCTGTAGTAAAAATTTCCTTGTAAAGGGAAGTCTAGGCCCAGATGTCTTCGTAGGTGAATTCTTCCAAATGGTAGAAATAATAATAATGATAATCTTCCACAAACTCTTCCAGAGAAGAGCAAGAAAGGGCACACTTTTAATGTCTTTAAAAAAAATTTTTATTGAAGTATAGTTGATTTACAATGTGTTAATTTCTGCTGTACGGCAAAGTGACTCAGTTGTATATATTTATTCTTTTTCATATTCTTTTCCATTATGGTTTATCACAGGATATTGAATATAGTTCCCTGTGCTCTACAGTAGGACCTTGTTGTTTATCCATTCTATATATAATAGTTTGCATCTGCTAATCCCAAACTCCCAGTACTTCCCTCCCCCACCCCCTTAATGTCTTTATTAGTTTTTTTTAAAATAAATTTATTTATTTTATGCTGTGCTGTGTCTTTGTTGCTGCGCGCGGGCTTTCTCTAGTTGTGGCGAGTAGGGGCTACTCTTTGTTGCGGTGCGTGGGTGTCTCATCGTGGTAACTTCTCTTGTTGAGGAGCACGGGCTCTAGGCACGCAGGCTCAGTAGTAGTGGCTCACAGTCTCTAGAGCGCAGGCTCAGTAGTTGTGGTGCACGGGCTTAGTTGCTCCGCGGCATGTGGGATCTTCCCAGACCAGGGCTTGAACCCGTGTCCCATGCATTGGCAGGTGGATTCTTAACCACTGCGCCACCAGGGAAGCCCATCTTTATTAGTTTTTTGTATCAAGGTTATATTGGCCTCATTAAAAGAATTTGGAACTATACCATTTCTTGCAATCCTCTGTAACAGTTTGTTTAGGATTGTTATTATTTCTGAGTTTCACATGTATGGGCCAAATGTTCATAATATCTCCTTAATCTTTACCGTGTTTGTAGGATCTGTAATGATATCTTCTTTTTTAATTCTGATTTTGGTAATTTGTGTTTTCTCCCTCCTTAATTTATCTTTTGATTGGTCTTGCTTGGGTTTATCAGTTTTTTAGATTTAAAAATACCCTTGGCTTTCTTAATTATTATTTGTTTGCTAATGATTTACTGGTTTATGTTCTCATTTTAATTTTCTCCTACGTACATTTTGGTTTAACTTACTGTTCTTTTTCTAGATTTTTGAGATAGAATCTTCTTTGATCATTGATTATATTTACTCACATATTCTGCTCATTATTTCTTCCTTCACTTGGAAGTTTCCATTGGAATTATCTTCATTTTGCCTGAAATATTTTCTTTAGCATTCCCTTTAGAGTATGACTTCTGGTGACAAGTCTCACTTTTTATTTGTCTGAAAATGTCTTCATTTAAACTTTGTTTATGAATTATTATTTTTCTGGGTATCAAATCTGTATCGGCAGCTTTTTCCTTCAGCGTTTTGAAGATATGATTCTACTGTCTTGTGGTTTTTATTGTTTCTGATTAAAAGACGACTGTCAGTACTATTTTTTGCTCCTTTTCAGCTGACGTTTTGTCTTGCTGCTTTTAAGAATTTTATATTTTGCTATAAAATTTAAATCAGAAATTAAATCAGAAATTTAATTACGGTTTGCATAGGTCTGGCATTTTGGCCATTACCTCCTGTGGCCCTTGCTTCTTGTATCTGTGCTTGAGGGGCATTGTTATTATTGCGGGATTCTTATTTTGTCTTCTCATATCACATCTGACATTTTCTTTCTCCTCACATTATCAAACTCAAATTGCACAGATATTAGGCCTTATCACTATGCCTCGTATGGCTCTGACAATATTTCTGTATTTTAAAAAAACTCTTTTCTTTCTCTTTGTTTTTAGTCCGAATATGTTCTTCTACCCTATTTCTTTTGTAATCACTTCAGGTCTCTCTATCTGCTATGAAGTATAACTTTCAAGTTCTTAATATTCATTGTTGCACTTTTCAGTTCTAGAATCACCATTTGGTTCTCTTTTATGGCTTTCACCTCTGCTGAAATTCTCAAAACTTGCTTTTTAATTATTTAAACCTAACAATCACGTTTACTTAGAAGACATGTTTGATGACTCCATTATTTGGTAACCTTCTATTTTTTTTTTTTTTTTTGCGGTACGCGGGCCTCTCACTGTTGTGGCCTCTCCTGTTGCGGAGCACAGGCTGTGGACGTGCAGGCTCAGCGGCCATGGCTCACGGGCCCAGCCGCTCCGCAGCATGTGGGATCTTCCCGGACCGGGGCACGAACCCGCGTCCCCTGCATCGGCAGGCGGACTCTCAACCACTGCGCCACCAGGGAAGCCCGTAACCTTCTAGTTTTATTGTCAGTTGTTTCCTTTTAGACATCTTTTGTTTTCTCATCTATTTCATACTCATTGCTGGAACAAAGCCTTTTGGCATCCTTACGGGAAGCGCAGAGTTTACCAAGCCTCTTCCTTTTTGGTAGACTCTGATTTTTAGTGTGTGTCCTGTCCCTAAAGCCTGTGAGGTCTTGCAAACCCTGTGTGACTTCTTAGCCTCCTGAAAGCTGTTTTCAGATTTGGCAGATAACCTCTTGAGGAAGAGTGATCTCAGTGCTGGACCCATCTCTTTGGGCTTTTCTTTTTAATCGATATTCAACCTGCAGCTCCTTACTCCTTTGATAGCTCTATGAGTCCTTCAAATAGATTTTAAAATATATATTTTGTACAGTTATCATAGTTCTTATTAGCAGGAAGGTTGACCAGAAACACTCTAGTCGACCGGAAGCAGAAGTCCTCTCCTCAGTGCTTATCTGTGTGTAATGCCTTCTAGTTCAATAATAAGCTCTCCCTGGTACCCGTGTCACCTTAGGTCTGCCACCCAACACGCCTCACTTTCACAACCATACTTCCCCCCAAAACAGTCTTCTCTTGGTGTCCTCACTTTCTCATGATAACTTGGTCCTTAACTCACTACATTGGCTTCATCATTTCAGTGAAATAGCTCTGAGTAGAGTCACCATGATCATTTGGTTCTTAAAACTAGCATATGATTGTAAGTCTTTTCTTTCTTGGAAATAAGAACATGAGCTCATGCATAAACTCATGATCCAACTGAAGAGTAGAGCCTGTCCTGTACTTTTGAAGCTCCCTGGGCTTCTCCCTGACTCCATCCCCTTTCCCACACTTTCTCATTCCTAACCATACAGTGTTTAATTGTTATTGCTTTATGAAATTTATAAAAATGGTACCACGTTTTATGTATTCTTCTGTACTTTGCAGTTTTTGCTCAAGATTGAGTTTCTAAGATTCACCCATGCTGTGTATAGCTGTACTCTCTTCATTTTCACCAACGTATAATGTTCCATCATGTGACTGCACCGTGAATTTTATCCTTCCTACTGACAGTGGACATTTGTACTCTTTCTAGGTTTTGACTATTATGAACAATGCTGCTATGAACAATTTTGTATATATCTCCTGGTGCACATACGCAAGAGTTTCCCTAGAACGTATACCATTAGGAAAATGGCTGGGTCATAGAATAGGTGTATGTTCAACTTTGTTAGATAATGGCAAATTGTTTTACAAAGTAGTTGTACCAGTTTACACTCTGATTAGCCATGTATAGACACTTCCATTGCTCTACATCAGCATTGTTGTAAAGAAATATGATGAGGTCACCAAATGCAAGCCATATTTGTAATTAAAAAATTTCTACTAGTGACATTATAAAGGTAAAAAGGATTAGGTGAACTTAATAATATACTTTATTTACCCGAACATAACTAAACTATTTTCATTTCAATGTCAAAATTATTGAGATATTTTACATCCTTTTATGCATACTAAATCTTTGAAATTGGGTATGTATTTTACAGTAACAACATGTCTCAATTTGTATTAACTACATTTAAAGTGTTCAAAAGCCACATGTGGCTCGTGGCTACCCTGTAGGACCACACACCTTTCCTTCCTTGCCAATATTTAGTTACGGGCTTTTTCATATTTGCCAATCGAATGAGCATAAAATGGTATCTTATTGTTTTAAATTGCATTTCCTCACTAACAGGTTGAGGTTTCTTTATATATTTCGTTCCCACATTTGTGAAGTGCCTGTTCATAGCTTTGTTAATTTTTCTTCTAGAAGTCTGACTTTTTGGATTGATTTGTTCTTTACATATTCTAGAAAGCTCTTCTTTGTCAGTTATATGTGTTGCAAATATTGTCTCCTATTTTTTGATTTCCTTTTTTAAGTCCTTTATGATGTCATTGGCTGTTCCTTCTCCATCTTCTTTGCAAGTTCAGCCTCCTCCCCCTTGTAGTAAGTCTTGGAGTTCCTCAATATTGAGCCCTGGTACCTCTTCCTTAGCTCTCTGTACTGTCTCTCCAGGTGAGATTGCCAACCCCTACGTGTTCAGTCATTATGTACCAGTCTGAGTGCAGTCAGGAGACCAAAGCAATGTCAAAAGGGAAAATGTAGTACAAAGGACTGTCATCTAGTCAAAAGGTTAACTTCGAAAAGGAGTCAGGACTCTAGGAGATCCAGAAGTAGCAATTTCAGGAAAACAGCTGCTCCCGCTAGGGCTGAGGGTGAGTTAACAAGGAAAGAACTCAGAAACCTAGAAGAGGGCTTCCCTCTCCATCTAGGCTGTTTCAGATCTCATTGGGAGGGCCTGGTTGTCAGAGGAACAGGCATCCTACTGGGTGGCACAGAACTTGCTGGAGGATGATGGCTGCAGCTTGCGCAGGAGGGCCGCTGAGATAAGGGCTACCAGGTCCCCTGCACCCCAGCCTACTGCAGCACGCAGAAAGCAGCACACTGGAAGAAAGAGGGATGCCCCTTCCTCCCACTCTGGACCGGCAGTGTCTCTGTTGTGCCCTCTATTGGCCATGCCGAACGTGAAGCCAGCTGGAAATAAACGTCCACAGGGTCCTGTCCAGTGTCACAAAGCAGTGGATTTGGAGCTCAGAGACAGCACATGCATAACTGGTGCCTATTCCTCTAAAACAATGACTCAGTAATTTATTTCCTTAATTCACATTTCTCCTCTGGGCTCCCAGTCTGTGTGCCTGTGTATGTATTTCCACTTGGATGTCTCAGAAGATTTAATACCTCAAATTCAAAATGACCTCGATCAAACTCATGTGTTTTTCAGAGTTTCCGAGCTTAGCGCGCAGTACCATCATCTACCCAGTTGCAGGAGCCAACATCTCTGAGGTTTTCCTTGATCCTTCCATCTCCCTCACCCCCCCCCCCCCCCCCCCCCCCGTGAATCCAGTTAGGCACCTGGCTGTGTTGATTTTACCTCCCAAATATCTCCCAAATCTGCCCTTTCTTTCCAGCCACACCACTACCATCTCCATTCAACATCGCCCCTCATGGGACCCCTGTGCTGGCTCCTGACTGGTCTCCGTGCTCCCTCTTGCCCTTTCAGTACATCCTCCATCCAACCACCAGAATCACAGTTTTAAATCATGAATATGACCAAGCTGGTCCTGCTTAGCAGTCCTTAGTGGCTTCATTGCTCTCAGGACGAAGATTAGGAATGTAATATGGCCTCCAAGGTTGTATGGTCTGGAACCTGCCCAGCTCTCCCATCCTGTCTCATCTCGCGTGAGTTCAGTTCACTGTGTGAGCTAAATTGCTCAGTGCAAAGTTGTTAGAGTACCTGGCACTGTGGGCACTGTCCCATCGAGTTAGCTACTCCTCTCATTCTTCCTGTAATCAATGCTGTTATTTATACTCTTCGACCATGGGAGCATTCTTTCAGTTTCATGTAAGTTCCATGCCCACTCCTGCCCCAGGGCCTTATCACTTGTTCTCTCTGCCTGAAATGCTCTCCCACCCACCTCCACCCCACTTGACTTAGTTATCTCCCACTCATCTTTCTTCAAGGTGCCTTATCTTATTCCCAGACTGCGTCATGACCCCCAGGGAACCCCCCTCAAATTACCATGTGCCCCTTCGTTACATTTATCACATTTGCAGTTCTTTGCTTATTTGTGTGAATCCTTCACTAATGTCTGTCTCCCCTGTGAGACCGAAGTCTCTATGAGGACAGGGCCTGTGACTCTTGTAAAGTGTCTAGTGTGGGTCCCACTGCTTTTACAAAGTGTCTGTCATTGTAACTGCTGGTCCTTGACCGTCTGCCAGGAAAGACAAAGAAACATCACTGTGTAACCTATGAAAGGTAACAGCTTCCCTCCTTGTATCTGAAGGAGGCAGTCTAGGGAAAGGGAAAACCAAATTATATTTAAGAAACACCTTGTATGGGCCAAACATTGTTCAAGCACGATTTCATGTGGTCTTTAGAATAACACTGCAGAGTAAGAGCGGTAACTTTGGCTTCATTTTATACCCAAGGATATTGGGGTTTGGAGAAGTTGACTAAGTTGTCTTAGGCGATAAAATTGTGGTGCTTATTCTCACTTCTTTCTGTATAACTGGAGCGCTCTTTCCCACATGACAATCTTTCCCAAGATTCAGCTGTTTGTGTCCCCCCTGCAGAATTATTTTTTACCACAGCCATGTATTACCTGTACTGTTATTTACTTAATACTTTTTTCTATCTTGACTGATTTTACTTTAATAGAACTTTTTAAAAAGGCACTTAAATGGATTAAGACTTGTATAACTGGGAAGAAAGATAAAGTCAAGATAAAGTAAGGTAGATACAAAACAATGATATTCAGTGTAGCAAGATATTAACCTTTTTTTTTTGTTTATTTGTTTGTGTTTTTTTTGCGGTACACGGACCTCTCACTGCTGTGGCCTCTCCCGTTGCGGAGCACAGGCTCCGGACGCGCAGGCTCAGCGGCCATGGCTCACTGGCCCAGCCGCTCTGCAGCATGTGGGATCTTCCCGGACCGGGGCACGAACCCGTGTCCCCTGCATCAGCAGGCGGACTCTCAACCACTGCGCCACCCGGGAAGCCCTTATTAACCTTTTGTACACCCTTCCTTTGTGACTTGCTCAGTGGATATTTTTGGAGTGGATTTGTAATCACTGAACTCCCAGCAGACCTGGGCGGCAGCTGGGTGGATGCAGGGTTGGGCCCTGGGGGGGTCTGCAGGGTAGCGTTTGCATGTTAGCTCGAAGGCGGGGGTAGGTCCCTGAAGGGAAGTGAGTCCCACACTTTGTTCCCAACATCAGAGCTGCGGCTTGATGCTCTTTCAATCACACTGCAGCTTCCAGCCCTGCTTAGATAGTATATTGGCCTCTGGGCTTATGTGTCTCTGGGACACAGCAGGCGCCCTGACAGGTACACCCTGGAATCTTCCAGCAGGGAAGCCCCGTCCACAACACAGTGGTTAAGAGCACAGACCGTGGAGTCAGACTGCCTGGAGTTCCATGCTGGCTCTGCTACTTACTAGCTGAGCAACCTCAAGTAAGTTTCTTCTCCTCCGTGATTCTCAGTTTCCTCATCTGTAAAATGGGGATTCAGTGGTACTTACTTCATAAACTCTTGTGAGGAGTAAATGAGTTACTACATGTAAAATTCTTACTACATAGTCTGGCACATAATATGTGCTATGTAAGGTTTCTTAAATTAGATTAAGTTTTGTGACTGAAGAAGGTCATGCACAGAGGTTAAAAGGACAGGTTTTGGGGGTTACACAGGTTTAAATCCTGATTCTTCTACATATTGTATAACTGTGGAGCAGTGCCTTAACCTTCCCAAGCCTCAGCTTCCTCCTCTGGACAATGGGATGCAATCTGATACAGTTGCCATGGGAATGGAGTGAGGTGATGCTTCTTACAGTAGACAGTGCTTAGGAGGGCACTTGGCCCGACACCTGGCAGCATGATATATGTACAAAGAGAGAGGTCAGGTGAGGACTGCTGTTCCTTTCAGCCTGAGGAAAGAAGTTGTTCTGACTCCCTCCTGCCTTCAACCCCTATCGTCAGGAGGGATTCCTCATTTCCATTCTCCTAGGAAACAGCCTGTTCAGACAAGCTTCCTTGTCCGAGTCCTCATCACATCTGTCAGGAAGGCCAAGGCCTATTTTCAAGAAGCCCGACTCTGGCAAGTTGTGTGGAACAGGCGATCAGGGATAGCCGTCCTCTTGTTGGTGGTCGACGCCACTGACATGGATCAAGCCGACTTTCGAGTCTTTTTGCTAAATCTCTTGGCGGCCTCTATGGAGGGCTTGGGAGTGGAGTGGGATTTTAGGGAGGATTAGATATCGGGCCCCCGTCTTTTAGAAAATGTCCATCATCTTAGGTGCTTAAAGGAAAAAAAGAAAAAGACTTCTGGATGCCTGGTATTGTGGATTGGGTTGAGTCCCCTAAAATGAGTATGTTGAACCCTAACCCCCAATACCTCAGGATATGACCTTATTTGGGGACACAGATGTAGTTAAGTTAAAAAGAAGTCATTAGCGTGGGCCCGAATCTCATAAAAACAGGAAATTGGAACACAAAGACAGACACACACACAGGGAGAGTGCCATGCACACATGGAGGCACAGGTGGGGTAATATGACCACAAGCCAAGGCACACCAAAAACTGGGCAATCCACCAGACGCTGGGAGAGAGGCACGGAACAGATTCTCCCTCACTGCCTCAGAAGAAACCATCCCTGCTGATACCTCAGTGTTGGACTTCCAGCCTCCAGAGCTGTGAGAAAATAAATTTCTATTGTTTTAAGCCACCCAGTTTGTGGTACTTTGTTATGGTGCCCCTAGGGCACGATTTCACCTTGTTTTACCATTATGTAGTAACTTCAATGTGACGTTCTAGAGGAAGCCACAAATCAGGTCTGGGAAGTGTTTCCAGAAAAGGCAATTTCTTTTTTTTTTTTTAAGATTTTTCTTTTATGTAGACCATTTTTTTAAAGCCTTTATTGAATTTGTTACAATATTGCTTCTGTTTTATGTTTTGGTTTTTTGGCCTCGAGGCATGTGGGATCTTAGCAGCTCCCAGACCAGGGATTGAACCCACACCCCCTGCATTGGAAGGCAAAGTCTTAACCGCTGGACTGCCAGGGAAGTCCCCAGAAAAGGCAATTTCTGAGTCAATCCTGAGGTAGGGACAGGAAGCATTGAGGGGGAGGTAACGTGGGGAGGAAGGAAAGAGCTGAGAAGGTGGGGCTGGGGAGGTCCTTTAAGGCTAGGGGAGCAGCATGTGCAGAGGTGAATGGGTGGAAGGAACAGGGAGGTGTTTAGAGTTAATGGGGAGTGGGTATGGTGGGGGAGGGGGCATGGGGGAGGGAAGCCATAGAGATGGGGCTGGAGACTTAGGCCAGAGCCATGCATTAAAGGGCCTGGAGTGTCATGCTATGTGTCTTGGTTGGCTTGGGTTGCCACAACAAATACCACAGACTGGGTGGCTTGAACAACAGACATTTATTTCTTACAGTTCTGGACCCTGGGAAGTCCAAGATCAAGGTGCTGATGAGACCTTTCTTCTGGTTTGCAGACAGCTGTCTTCTCTTTGTATCTTCACCTGGTGGAGAGGGAGAGAGCGCTAGTCTCTCTCTCTGTAAGGACAGTAATTACCCTCTCTCTAAGGACACTAATCCCATCATGGGGCCCCACCCTCATGACCTCATCTAAACTCATTATCTCTCAAAGGCCCCATCTCCAAATACTGTCATCTCATTGGGGGTTAGGGTTTCAGCATAACAATTTTGGGGGGACACAAATATGCACATCTCCATATGCTAAGGAATTTGATTTTTATTCTTAGTTGGCAGAACTGACTGTTATCTGTAAGACTCAGTGCAAAATAAAAAGGTGGGGTCCCTCATTCCAAAATTGGAAAAATGCTGTTAAAGGTACTAAGATATAAAGCTTTTTCCTTTCTTTCATGGTCTCCCTCTTTCTCTTGGTTTGTCATGGTGTTTTTTATCTGCTATTTAATAGCAATCTCGCTAAATAACATTTAAAATTTTGAATTATCAGTGAGCATTTTACCATTCATCTCTTAATTGTGCAATGCCAGTTTTAAATGCAAATACAAGAGCATTGAACTCTCGTGCGGAATCACAGAAATTACCCAGTTCATACATCGAGGTATATATATGAACATATATTTCGTTCTGACCAGAACAGTGGAAACACTGCAGAAAATTAACTCTTTTTATTTCCCTCCTTGATACGTGCACTTTCTACCAACGCTGCCTACCCTCAGCTGACTGATGAGTGAGGAGAGATGGAAGGGAAGAGGAACGATGGTTGTCTCATATTTTCCTTTCCATCTGTGTCATCACTTCAGCCTCAGTGATTCGCTAACACAGGGAAGTAACACAGGAAGCAAAGGATATGACCAAGGTTCTTTGGTTCTTGCAGTCTCTTAGGACACCTATGCTTCTTTTCGCATTTGGAGTAAGTTAGTTTTAGTTGGACAGAATACTTGGTCTCTGCGGGCCGTCAGTGCCCCTGCTTACTCAGGTATAGACAAAGCACACTTACCTGGGTCTTGCTGAACCTCCACACTTCATGGATCCACCAGAATTCTGTGCTCACAGAGCATTACAAATGCCATATGGGAATGAGGGACATGCACATTGAGTGTAAAGCCTCTGCTCATGCGCACGCCCCACCGTAATGCCTTACAAAGCTACATTTCCAAGGTGAAAGACAGCAACTCCATAGTGTTCAACCAACTGTAGGGCCCTGAGCTCGGAGCTCTGTATTATTGCATGCCCACAAAGCTGGCCCTCTTAGTAGAAGATGAGGCGACACTAATAGTTTTAACCTGGGGAGTGATGTGACCAGTTTCCGTTTTAGAATGATCACGATACCTGCAGACTGAAGGATGGGTTGGCAGGGGGAGAAATTGGTGGCCAGGAAGACAGTATAAAAAAATCCATAAGAAAGGGAGGAGGGTTGTAAATCCCCATAATTGGATATGTTGGCATATGTGTAGACAGTTACCTGTATCACTATATATTGATGTACAGGAAAACACAAATACTCCTACAGGTGTTTTTTTACGAATCTAGCCCCTTCACCCTGTGGATAATGCCAGTGAGCTTCCACTTACAGGCAATATAGCTTATCAAATTCAGCAAAATCATGACACAGCAGAATTTTCTACAGTTCACGTAGGTGGTATAATATGTTTATAAATTCCATTTAAAATGTAATTCATTTTAAGCACACTTTTTCAAAAAAATTGAAAAGTCACCACATGTCATATTTAATAAGTTCCAACGTAGTTTCTTAACCCTCCTCTCCAGAGTGTAATTACTCCATCAGTCTTCCTGGAGAATCAGAGGGGGCTTAGCAGGACACACCTTTCATGCATTAACCAGAATTGTGCTTGCTTTGGAGTTGCACTGGAAAGTTATTTGCATTGGCATTTTACTTCTTCCAGAACATAACAAATGTTTCTGATCTTCCTGAGGTATCTTGGTCTTAAACTGAGGTTATAAATCTTTCAGAGCTTCTGTTTACCAATTCCTTTAATTTCTGGGATGTGACAGGTAGGGAGAGAAACAAAGCTATAATTTATGACTCTTCTTCTTTCTTAGCCAGCAAATAAGACAGAAGATCAGGCCCTGGTATGCAGGTTGGCAATTTGGTTTGTGTTTTGGCTTATGCTTCTGAGTTGCCCCTGGGGGAGGTGTACCTACTCCCCATCTTTCTGGAAGTGTTTGTAAATAATGGGAACACTGTGTTAGATTTTGATATAGATTTCTGGCTGAGGCCTATAGGGCAGAGGGTCTTAAATATGATATTGGTTTGAGATGAAATAGCTGTTTAAAAAACCACTAGTGGGCTTCCCTGGTGGTGCAGTGGTTAAGAATCCGCCTGCCAATGCAGGGGACATGGGTTTGAGCCCTGGTCCAGGCAGATCCCACATGCCGCGGAGCAACTAAGACCGTGCACCACAACTACTAAGCCCGCATGCCACAACTACTGAAGCCTGTGCGCTTAGAGCCCATGCTCCGCAACAAGAGAAGCCACCACAATGAGAAGCCTGCACACCGCAACAAAAGAGTAGCCCCCGGGCTTCCCTGGTGGCGCAGTGGTTGAGAGTCCGCCTGCTGATGCAGGGGACACGGGTTCGTGCCCGGGTCCAGGAAGATCCCACATGCCACAGAGTGGCTGGGCCCGTGAGCCATGGCCGCTGAGCCTGCGCATCCAGAGCCTGTGCTTCGCAATGGGAGAGGCCACAACAGCGAGAGGCCCGCGTACCCCCCCCAAAAAAAGAGTAGCCCCTACTCGCTGCAACTAGAGAAAGCCTGCGCACAGCAACGAAGACCCAATGCAGCCAAAAATAAATAAATAAATAAATAAATTTATAAAAAGCAAACAAACCACTAGAACATTATTTGCCGACAACCCCATCATTTGTTTTTGTAGGCACAACTTATGCCCTGCAGGCTTAAATTTTTAGTTGCCAACCCAAAGGTTTTACATGCATATCTGGTAGGAATCTCACTTTTAGCACCCCTCAATTGAACTCTTGCTTCTCTGCCCCTTCCCTAAATCTGATCCTTCCCATCTTCCCTATTTTAACAAATAGCAGTTCCATTCTTCCAGTGATGAAGGCCAAAACTTTGGAGTCATCCTTGACTTCTCGTATGGCACCTACCTTCTTTCCTGTAGTCCTCCCATTCCTGTCCTGTACTCCCTCCTTTCACACCCACCATTTCAATACCAAGACACTGAGAAATTTGGACCAGGAGTTGAAAAAGACTCATCTCTCTCAATTGTCTCCCACTCCCACTCCCAGTTCTGTTTATTTTCAGTCTTCTGGAGTTTATTGAGACTTATGTCTTGGCATTTGGTCAACTTGCCATAGCCTCTTGTAAAGAATAGGTATCCCGTAGAATAGGTATCCCATAGCCTCTTGTAAAGAATAGATATCCCGTAGTGTTCTATAAATGTCACTTAGGGATGTTCAAATCTCCTGTATCCTTAATGAGTTTTGCTGCTTTTTTAAAAAATTGGTTACTGAGAGAGGAGTTTCACCATCTGTATGTATGTTTGTGAATTTTTCTATTCTTTTTAGTTTTGTCAATATGTATGCATTTTGAAATATGTTAATAGTTATATGCACATTTAGGATTATTTTGTCTTCTTGATGAATTGACACTTTTATCATTATGAAATCATCTTCTTTATCTCTGAAAGTAATGCTGTTTTGAATTCTACATGGCTGCTATTAATATAGTCATGTCAGCTTTTTAATGCTTAGTGTGTGCATGGGAAATCATTTTCCTTTTTTTCACTTTCATTTACTGTGTCTTTGAATTTAAGCATCACTTTAAACAGCATGTAGTTGGATCTTCCTTTTTTTGTTTTGTCTGAAAACCTCTGCCTTTTAGTTGGAGTAATTAGTTCATTTATGTTTAATGTATTTTTGATGTGGTTGGGTTTAATTCTGCCTCTGTCTGACTTTGCTCTTTGTTTATTTGTTCCCTGTGGTCTTTGCTCCTTTTTTATTCCCTTTTTGAATTTTTATAAATCTAATATGTTTTAATATTCCATTTTATTTTGACTGTTGGCTTTTTAGCTAAGCCTCTTTATATTTTTAAAAAGTTGCTGTAGGGATTATAATATGTGTTCTCAGTTTATCACAGTCTACCTTGAATTAGTATTATACCACTTCATGTATAATGGTAGAGTCTTATAATACTGTAGTGTAATTTCATTCTCCAATTTTTGTCCTTTTTTGTCAAATATATTTATTTCTATGTAGGATATAAAACCCATGGTACTTCGTTATTATTTTTTCTTTATCAGTTGTCTTTAAGAAAAAAGTTTTATATTTACCTACATGCATACAATTTCCAATGTGCTTAATTACTTACTGTAGATTCAAAATTTTATCTCATATCATTTCCTTTTTGCATGAAAAATTGCCTTTACCCCTTTGGTAATACAGTTTTGCTGATAACAAATCATTTAAGGTTTTTTTAAACTAAATATCTGTATTTCACCTTCATTTTTGAAATGTGTTTTCATTGGACACAAATTCTAATTTGACATTTGTTTTTTAGCACTTTCCATTATCTTCTTGACTCTTTTATTTCTGATGAGAAGTCAGCCATCATCCAAATCATTGTCCCCCTGTAAGTAATGTGTCTTTTTATCTCCAGTTGCTTTGAGGATTTTTCTTTATCTTTGACTCTTATAGCTTGCATCTTATGCATCAAGATGTAATTTTCTTTGTATTTATTCTGCTTAGGGTACACAGAGCTTCTTGGATTGTGGATTGATGTTTTAAATAAAATTTGGGAAACTTTGGACCAATATTTTTTCTTTTTCCTTCTCTCTGTCTCCCTCTCTCCTTATGGAACTCTAATAACATGTATGTCAGACCACTTGATAGCATTCCATAGAATATTGGAGTGTCTGTTCCATTTTTTTCTATTTGTGTGTTAAATATATTTTCTCACTTTGCTTCCGTTTGAGTATCTTTCTGTTGATCTGTGTCTTCAAGACTCTTCTGTATTGTTCAGTCTGCTCTTTCTATTAAATGAATTTAAAAATTTAAGACATATTTTTCAGTTCTTCGGTCTTCATTTGCTTTTTCAGATTTTTCATGTCTCCCCTGAAATTCTTCATGTGCTTGTTTGTCCAATATATTCAGTTTTTTTCCTATAAATTCTTTAACTGTTCTTCTAATTCCAGCATCTTAATGTGTGTCTCTTTCTATGGATGTTGTTTTCTAGACCATGGGACACGTTCTCTTGTTGCTTCACATATCTAGTAATTTTCTTTATATGCTAGACGTTGTAGATGGTACAGTGTAGAGGATGGCACTAAACTTATCCTTGGCACAATAAATATTAGCTAGAATTATCACTTTAGAATGTTTTATCAATACTACACCATTTTATCCAATAAACTTTTTATTTCAGATATTGTATTTTTCAGTTATAGGTTTTCCACTTGGTTGCTTTCTTCCTCTGAAGGGTGTGAGTTCTGTTCCACTAAAAAAATAAATTACTGTCTGTTTACTTTGATCTTTAGAGTCTTGATTTTAGGCTTTGCTTCTGGGACTTGGTACTTACTCTTGCTGGGTTTAACTTGAACTCCAAACTCTGTTGTTGAATACACTGCAAAGTTGCTGAAATTTCTGCTCCTCTCTTTCAATTTTTCACTTGTTTCACTGGACTCCTTGGAGTCTCACCCAACTCATGCCCATTTCAGGAGTCAACTAAGGATTCCAAGCGGAATTTGTATGCACATTTTGGGGCATTAAAATCAATTGTGTCCTGCTGAGTTATTTCTTTAGTATAAATTTCAATGGTGTGATTATTGAAATAAAGAATCTATATGTCTCTATAACTTTATAACTTGTAAAACACTGGCATTCCAAAACATTTTTCTTAAGTTTTGTTGCCACCAGTACGGCTTAAGTATAACAATTCTTCAAGAACTTCTGTCCAAAAAGTGTTAGCGTTGTTAAATCTGTTTTCTTGATTAACTAGGTTTGATATGGAACTTGAGGGTTTTATTAATGTTCATGATAGCAATTCCTGAGAAGGATGAACCCTTTTTTCAGGTCTTTATTCATTATTATGTGTCCTCTCTGAAAATTACCTTTTTATATGTTTGCCTATTTTTTTTCTGTTGTGTTTTTGATTAAAAAATATATCTAACTAGGCTCTTAATTCATTTTGGTGATTAACCCTTGTGTCCAATTTTATCTTCTCCTCTTTTTAAGATTATCATTGGATAAATTGAATGATAACCAAATTCAGTTCTAGTGAACTATTTTAATTATTTTTTTATAGTTAATAATGCTCATTTATTACTTAGAAGACCTGGAAATCACATAGCACACGTGGGGCCACACAGCAAGGTCACAGGTAGAGGGACGTTCACCTGGGGTTCTGCTTTTACTGAGGGTGGGGGCCTAGAGATTTGTTGGTTCGCTCTTTATTGGTGAATTTAGAACATAAAAGCAGGAATTTAAAGTGTGGGAAGAGAAAAAAATGAAGCATGCGGCCCAAATAGTCAGTTATCAGAGTCAACCAAGATTTCTAAAACAAAGGAACCTCAGTGAAGTGAGGGAGCCTGGCTCTTTATCTTGCCATGTGGCTGGCAATGTGTTTGTTGAGATAGCTGTCTTTGAAGTGGATGCCTTTCTGAAATGGATGCCTAGGCAGACAAGGCTTAAGTCAGGCACTTGCATTACAAAAAAACAAACAAACCCAAAACAACTGTCAGGGTTGACACTACACTAGTAAATACTGCATATTCACAAGGCTGATCTATACGGACATAATCTGCATTTTGTATCTTATCGGCTAATGCCGTGGAAAAATGTGCTAAAAAGATGTTGAATTTTAAGTTGGTGAACTGTGTACATGGTAATTACAGGTTGCAAGATGGTAATGATGATAAACTCTGCATGTGTAAGTCTTTACCATGGTTACAGTGGCCACAATTATGGGAAGAGATATTGATATCATAGGGTACTTGGACCTTTTTTATAACTAGGTGTGGGTCAGAAGGGAAATCCTTATTCCTTCATTGTAAAATTTTCCTGGGCAGTGGTTTTTCTTTCTTTGAATTGTTATGGAAGGGCTAGGTCACTGGGGGAAGAAGGGCAAGGAGAAGAGAGACAGGGGTGCTTCCTTGTTCACATCTCGCCATCTGCACTGATGCCCTCAGGATGAGATGCTCTGTCTTGCTGAAGGACTCCTGGGTTTCCGAGCTGCATCCCTGGGCTGTCGACTCCACTTGTGTGGACTTTGTGGGCCATGTTTCTCTCTATACACTCAGCAACTAGAACACTGCATGGCACAATATGCAGAAGTCCCCATCGTATATTTGTTGAAAGAATAAATGAGCCTCTTAGTGTTTGTTACGTTGAGTATGGTTTCCCCCATGTCAAGCTACCAACAACATGAAAATGTCATGACAATGAGAATAAGCAGAATCTAACAAAAATATTATGTCTCACTACCCTGTCCACCTCCCTGCTGCACACAGTCACATCCTTTTACAGTCTAGACCTCTTGTTAATCCCTCCTTATCCCCCAATCTCACCCCAGCCACTAAGATGTCATTGCTATATGCCGGTTTCTCCAGTCAGCTGCGAGGGCAGACACTACTAACTAAATCATGGCACCACACCCACTGAGCTCAGATCAGCTTCAGAATCCCCCCAAGGCACCCCCAGCAGCTTTTCTCCAATGACCAGAGCAGGCATTGGAGGTAAAACCTCTCCCTGGTTGACCCGTTGTTCAGCCTTCCTCTGGGTGCACCTCCTATCCTTCTTTCCAAGATCTCTTCTCCCTTTTCCCCGAGGTTAAATGATCAAAATACCTCTTGCCTATTGCCAAGCCTAAGACACATCTCGTAGTTTTGTACAACAACCCAAGTTCTGTGTAATCCTTAGCAAAGATGCTGCTAGGAAGGTAGGAAATAGGGTTCCCTAACGTCAGGATCCCTGGAGGACCGACACCATTGTAACAGTTTCAAGCCTACACTAAGACAGAATCTGTGTCAGGAGGTTGTGTGGTTAAAGAAAAAAATTATTCAATGACACTTGCTAAAGTGTGGGAAGGAAGACTCTATTCGAGGTGGGGGTTGCATCTTGAAAGGTGTAGGGACCACTGCAGTGGAGTCTTGTGGTGAGGGAGAGAGCTTGGACTCAACTCTGATATAGCATGGGCAAGTGGGAATTTATAGCCATGGAGAATGGTGGGGGGTCGGGGGATGGAAAATGTCTCTCCCCTTACTGGCTTTTCCCCTCAGGCTCATCTCTCAAGGTCTCAGGATGGCTGCCACAGCTTCAGCATCTCTCCTCGTGAGAGTGTCTGAAGATAGGGTGGGGTGGGGAGTGAAGGAGGAGAGAGGGCTTTTTCTTCTCTTGCCTCTCTTACAGGGAGGGCAATACAGTTGACCCTTGAACAATGAGGGGTTAGGGGCACTGACCCCTGTGCAGTTAAAAATCCCTGTATAACGTTGCAGTTGGCCCTCCATATCCTTGTTTCTGCATCCTGGATTCAAGCAACTGGGGATCGTGTCGTATTGTAGTATGTATTTATTGAAAAAAATCCGTGTATAAGTGGACACATGCAGTTCAAACCCATGTTGTTCAAGGGTCAGCTGTACTTCCTGGAAGTTATTTGCAGAATTCCCTTTGCCACTCATTAGTCATAACTAGGTCACACGTCCTCATCCTCCACCAATCACTGGCCAAAAATAACTGGAATGCCATATTTGTCCTGGATCAACAAGGATTCACTCGCCAGGACTGGCCAAAGAAAACGGGAACTTTCAGCCAGGGAGAAGATAGAATGGCTTTAGGGTAGACAAACTGTAGTATCTGCTACAGCCTAAAAAAACAAAAAACAAAACACCCAACAAAATACCTGCCATGGTGTGAAAAGTGGAGGCTAAATTTAAACCATGTAAAATGCGAGACCACATTACTATGAAGTTAATGATATTTGTAGGGTAAGCCTTTCCCACTAGCCATCTAGTGGGAGATTCTGGGGGTCTGGAATTCTGGAGGTCCTACCCCTAGGTCTGAATATATCCAAGCTCCAGATTCCATTTGGCACCTCCTGGTAGCTTTTGTCCACTCTGGCTTAAATATCACCTGGGAAACCTCCTGATGTCAGATCCATGGGGACTACTGGGGATTTGGGGAACGATCCTCCACCTCCCATCTTCTCATGTCAAGGTGGCCAGCGTTGCGCTGCCTGGCCTCAGTCCCCTTTAACTATCCCCACCACCCACTTATGCCAGATGATCCAACTCTCTCTGTCTTTGAGAGGAGGGGCCAGCACAAGGCAGGGAGCATTATAATGGGCTTGGTGTTAGCACACGTTTAAGTGTATTTCATTTTATATCACTACCTGTGAGAGTAGAATAACCATCTCCATTAAAAATAAGATTGTTGGGGCTTCCCCAGTGCAGGGGACACGGGTTTGAGCCCTGATCCGGGAAGATCCCACGTGCCACGGAGCAACTAAGCCCGCGAGCCACAACTACTGAGCCCACGTGCTACAACTACTGAAGCCCGTGTACCTAGAGCCCGTGCTCTGCAACAAGAGAAGCCACCGCACCACAACCAAGAGTAGAGTAGCCCCCACTCACCGCAACTAGAGAAAGCCTGCACACAGCAACGGAGACCCAATGCAGCCAAAATAAATAAATAAATAAATAAATATTTTTTAAAAAGATTGTTTTTCCTCATAATATTAAAATTAAAATGTTGAAAAAACTTCAGTTAGAAGAAAAAAATATTCTTAGCATCCAGAGACAACTGTGATGCTTTAGTGATTCCTTGCCAGACGTTTTTGTTACTATTCATTGTTTTTTTTTTTACACCATGTTACACTGTATTACATTTTGTATTGCCATTTCCTTTAGAAGCTATGTTTTAACAATTCATAAAAATTTTAATGGCTGCACAGTATTCTATTATGTGGGTGGGTACACAATAGTATTTTAACTGTATCTCTATTGTTGAGTGTTGGGCTCTTGCCAGTTTTTTATTTTTAGAAATAAGAATGTAACTGCATACATAAATCTTTGTACATTTTTCTATTTTCCTAGAACAGATTACTTGAAGGGAAATTAACAAGGTGAAATTTATGATCATGGCAAAGAGTCTTGATTTTTATCCCCAAATTATTTCTCAGAAAATGTATGCCAGTGCATCCTAGCCAACAAAGAAAGTTCTAATATTTTACATCTTTGCTAATTAAAAAAGCAAATACTTAACCTTATTATTTACATTGGAATTGTTATTGCTTAGTGAGGTGGAATATTTTTTACACGTGGTTGTTAGCGATGTGTCTAAAATTGAAATCTTGATTTTCCCCTCTGAACAGCTCCTGGCAGCGACTCATGGATAATCTATTCTTCTAGATGCTCAGGTCAAAATTTTGGTGTCATCCCTGACCTTTCTGTTTCTCTCCCACCTCTTATCCCTCACCCTGTCTGCAGCAAACCCTCCTGCACCACCCCCACTGCTCCTCCCAGGTGTCTTCTCCAGATCACTGCAGCAGCCTCCTGATTGTTTGCCCTACAGCCAGGTCTTAGCACAACAGCAAGGGTCATCCCGTTAAACCGTAGCTCAACGTTACTCTAGTGCACAGAGCCCTCTGTGGTTCCCTATTGCAGTCAGCAAAAAAGCCAGAAGTTCAAACTCTACAGGGCCATTCATGATCAGATCTCCTGTTACCTCTCAGACACTATCTTCTCCTGCTTTCCCTCGATCTCCAGTGACACTTGAATATCCCAAGGACATGCTTGCCTCAGCACCATTGCTCTTACTGTCTGCTCCTGCCACAGTTTGCTGTCTTGCTCTTCCATGAACACTCCAGCATGGCCTCAGGACCTTCATACTTGCTGTTCCAGCTCTCTGAAATGCTCTTTCCCCAGATACCTGCATGGCCAGCTTCCTTTCTTCCTTTAGGTCTTTTCTGAAATATCTTTTGTCAGCGAGGTCTTCTCTGGTCTTTTTAAACCTTCCATCCCTCTCTACATTTCACCTTGTCCTTATGACTATCTAGCTACTATATGGGTTACTATTTAAATCCTTTTTTAAAAACATTTTTTATTGGAATATAATTGCTTTGCAATGTTGTGTTAGTTTCTACTGTACAGCAAAGTGAATCAGCTATACGTATACATATATCCCCTCTTTTGGGGATTTCCTTCCCATTTAGGTTACCACAGAGCACTGAGTAGAGTTCCCTGGGCTATACAGTAGGCTCTCATTAGTTATCTATTTTATACATAGTAGTGTATATATGTCAATCCCAATCTCCCAATTCATCCCACTCACCTTTCCCTCTTGATATCCATACATTTGTTCTGTACGTCTGTGTCTCTATTTCTGCTTTGTAAATAAGATCATCCATACCAGTTTTTTCAGATTCCACATATATGCTTTAACATGTGGTATTTGTTTTTCTCTTTCTGACTTACTTCACACTGTATGACAGACTGTAGGTCCATCCACGTCTTTACAAATGACCCAGTTTCGTTCCTTTTTATGGCCGAGTAATATTCCATTGTACATATGTGCCACATCTTCTTTATCCATTCATCTGTTGATAGACATTTAGGTTGCTTCCATGTCCTGGCTATTGTAAATAGTACTGCAGTGAACACTGTGGTACATATATCTTTTTGAATTATGGTTTTCTCTGGGTATATGCCCAGTAATGGGATTGCTGGATCACAGTAGTTCTATTTTTAGTCTTTTAAGGAATCTCCATACTGTTCTCCTTAGTGGCTGTATCAATTTACATTCCCACCAACAGTGCAAGAGGGTTTCCTTTACTCCACACCCTCTCCAGCATTTACTGTTTGTAGATTTTATGATGATGGCCATTCTGACCAGTGTGAGGTGATACCTCATTGTAGTTTTGATTTGCATTTCTCTAATAATTAGTGATGTTGAGCATCTTTTCATGTGTTTCTTGGCCATCTGTATGCCTTCTTTGGAGAAATGTCCATTTAGGTCTTCTGCCCATTTTTTGATTGGGTTGTTTGTTTTTTTCTTGATATTGAGCTGCATGAGCTGTTTGTATATTTTGGAGATCAGTCCTTTGTCAGTTACTTCACTAGCAAATATTTTATCCCATTTTGAGGGTTGTCTTTTCATCTTATATATGGTTTCCTTTGATGTGCAAAAGCTTTTAAGTTTAATTATGTCCCATTTGTTTATTTTTGCTTTTATTTCCATTTCTCTAGGAGGTGAGTCAAAAAAAGTCTTGCTGCGATACATGTCAAAGAGTGTTCTGCCTATGTTTTCCTCTAAGAGTCTTACAGTGTCTGGCCTTAAATTTAGGTCTTTAATCCATTTTGAGTTTATTTTTGTGTATGGTGTTAGGGAGTGTTCTAATTTCATTCTTTTACATGAAACTGTCAAGTTTTCCCAGCACCACTTATTGAAGAGGCTGTCTTTGCTCCATTGTATATTCTAGCCCCCTTTGTCATAGATTAGGTGACCATAGGTGCATGGGTTTATCTCTGGGCTTTCTATCCTATACCATTGATCAATATTTCTGTTTTTGTGCCAGTACCATACTGTCTTGATTACTGTAGCTTTGTAGTATAGTCTGAAGTCAGAGAACTTGATTCCTCCAGCTCCATTTTTTTTTTTTCCTCAAAATTGCTTTGGCTATTTGGGGTCTTTTGTGTTTCCATACAAATTTTAAGATTTTTTGTTCTAGTTCTGTGAAAAATGCCATTGGTAATTTAATAGGAATTGCATTGAATCTGTAGATTGCTTTGGGTAGTATAGTCATATTCACAATATTGATTCTTCCAACCCAAGAACATGGTATATCTCTCCATCTGTTTGTGTCATCTTTGATTTCATTCATCAGTATCTTCTAGTTTTCTGCATATAGGTCTCTTGCCTCCTTAGGTAGGTTTATTCCTAGGTACTTTATTCTTTTTGTTGCAATCATAAATGGGAGTGTTTCCTTGATTTCTCTTTCTGATTTTTTGTTGTTAGTGTATAGGAATGAAAGAGATTTCTGTGCATTAATTTTGTATCTTGCACCTTAACTAAATTCATTAATTGGCTCTAGTAGTTTTCTGGTGGCACCTTTAGGATTTTCTATGTATAGTATCATGTCATCTGCAAACAGTGACAGCTTTACTCCTTTTCCAATTTGGATTCCTTTTATTTCTTTTTCTTCTCAGATTGCTGTGGCTAGGACTTCCAAAACTATGTTGAATAATAGTGGTGAGAATGGGCACCCTTGTCTTGTTTCTGATTTTAGAGGAAATGCTTTCAGTTTTTCACCATTGAGAATAATATTTGTTGTGGGTTTGTCATATATGGCCTTTATTATGTTGAGGTAGGTTCCCTCTATTCCCACTTTCTGGAGAGTTTTTAATCATAAATCAGTGTTGAATTTGGCAAAAGCTTTTTATGGATCTATTGAGATGATCATATGGTTTTTATTTTTCAATTTGTTAATACGGTGTATCACATTGATTGATTTGCATATATTGAAGAATCCTTGCAGCCCTGGAATAAATCCCATTTGATCGTGGTGTATGATCGTTTTAATGTGTTGTTGGATTCAGTTTGCTAGTATTTTGTTGAGGATTTTTGCGTCTATGTTCATCAGTGATATTGGCCTGTAATTTTCTTTTTTTATGATATCTTTGGTTTTGGTGTCAGAGTGATGGTGGCCTCATAGAATGAGTTTGGGAGCGTTCCTCCCTCTGCAATTTTTTGGAAGACTTTGATATGGATAGGTGTTAACTCTCCTCTAAATGTTTGATAGAATTCACCTGTGAAGCCATCTGGTCCTGGACTTTTGTTTGTTGGAGGATTTTTAATCAGAGTTTTAATTTCATTACTTGTGATTGGTCTGTTCATATTTTCTGTTTCTTCCTGGTTCAGTCTTGGAAGGGTTTTACCTTTCTTAGAATTTGTCCATTTCTTCCAGGTTGTCCATTTTATTGGCATATAGTTGCTTGTAGTAGTCTCTTATGATCCTTTGTATTTCTGTGGTGTCCATTGTAACTTCTTCTTTTTCATTTCTAATTTTATTGATTTGAGTCCTCTCCCTTTTTTTCTTGATGAGTCTGGCTAAAGATTTATCAATTTTGTTTATCTTCTCAAAGAACCAGCTTTTAATTTTATTGATCTTTGCTATTGTTTTTTTCATTTATTTCTGCTCTGATCTTTATGATTTCTTTCCTTCTACTAACTTTGGGTTTTGTTTGTTCTTTCTCTAGTTGCTTTAGGTATAAGGAGAGGTTGTTTATTTAAGATTTTTTTTGTTTCTTGAGGTAGGATTGTATTGTTATGAACTTCCCTCTTAGAACTGCTTTTGCTGCATCCCGTAGGTTTTGGGTCATCTTGTTTTCATTGTCATTTTTCTCTAGGTATTTTTTGATTTCCCCTTTGATTTCTCCCGTGATCTCTTGGTTATTTAGTAGCGTATTGTTTAGCCTCCATGTGTTTGTGGTTTTTACAGTTTTTTTTCCAGTAATTGATTTCTAATCTCATAGCATTGTGGTCAGAAAATATGATATGATTCAATTTTCATTTTGATATGATTTCAATTTTCTTAAATTTACCAAGGCTTGATTTGTGACCCAAGATGTGATCTATCCTGGAGAATGTTCCATGTGTACTTGAAAAGAAAGTGTATTCTGCTGCTTTTGGGTGGAATGTCCTGTAAATATCAGGTAAGTCAATCTGGTCTAATTTGTCATTTAAGGCTTGTGTTTCCTTATTAATTTTCTGTCTGGATGATCTATCCATTGGTGTAAGTAGAGTGTTAAAGTTCCCCACTAGTGTTGTGTTACTGTCGATTTCCCCTTTTATGGCTGTTAGCATTTGCCTTATATATTGAGACCTCTTGTATGAGGTGCATAAATATTTACAATTGTTATATCTTCTTCTTGGATTGATCCCTTGATGATTATGTAGTGTCTTTCCTTGTCTCTTGTGATGGTCTTTATTTTAAAGTCTATTTTTTCTGCTATGAGTATTGCTACTCCAGCTTTCTTTTGATTTCCATTTGCATGGAATATTTTTTCCCATCCCCTCACTTTCAGTCTGTGTCTGTCTCTAGGTCTGAAGTAGGTTTCTTTTACATTCTTTTACAAGCATACATATGGGTCTTGTTTTTGTATCCATTCAACCATTCAGTTTGTATCCATTCAATCCATTCAGTTTGTGTCTTTTTGTTGGAGCATTTAATCCATTTACATTTAAGGTAATTATTGATATTTACATTCCTATTACCATTTTCTTAATTATTTTGGGTTTGTTTTTGTAGGTGTTTTTCTTCTGTTGTGTTTCCTGCCTACAGAAATTCTTTTAGCATTTGTTGCATAGCTGGTCTGGTAGTGCTGAATTATCTTAGCTTTTGCTTGTCTGAAAGCTTTTGATTTCTCCATCATATCTGAATGAAGCCTTGATAGGTAGAGTAATCTGGGTTGTAAGTTTTCCCCTTTCATCACTTTAAATATATCCTGCCACTCCCTTTTGACCTGCAGAGTTTGTGCTGAAAGATCAGCTGATAACATTATGGGAATTCCCTTGTATGTTATTTGTTACTTTTCCCTTGCTGCTTTTAATATTTTTTCTTTGTATTTAATTTTTGTTAGTTTGATTAATATGTGTCTCGGTGTGTTTCTCCTTGGATTTATTCTGTATGGGACTCTCTGTGCTTCCTGGACTTGGTGGCTATTTCCTTTCCCATGTTAGGGAAGTTTTTGACTATAATCTCTTCAAATATTTTCTCAGACCCTTTCTCTTTCTCTTCTTCTGGGACCCCTATAATTTGAATGTTGTTGTGTTTAATGTTGTCCCAGAGGTCTCTGAGACTGCCCTCAATTCTTTTCATTCTTTTTTCTTTATTCTGCTCTGCGGCAGTTATTTCTACTATTTTATCTTCCAGCTCACTTATCTGTTCTTCAGCCTTAGGTATTCTGCTATTGATTCCTTCTAGTGTTTTTGTTTTTTTTTGCGCTACGCGGGCGTCTCACTGTTGTGGCCTCTCCTGTTGCGGACCACAGGCTCCGGACGCGCAGGCTCAGCGGCCATGGCTCATGGCCCTAGCTGCTCCGCGGCATGTGGGATCCTCCCAGACCAGGGCACGAACCCGCGTCCCCTGCATCAGCAGGCGGACTCTCAACCACTGCGCCACCAGGGAAGCCCCTAGTGTATTTTTAATTTCAGTTTTTGTGTTGTTCATCACTGTTTGTTTGTTCTTTAGTTCTTCTAGCTTCTTATTAAATGTTTCTTATATTTTCTCTATTCTATTTCCGAGATTTTGGATCATCTTTGCTATCATTACTCTGAATTATTTTTCAGGTAGATTGCCTGTTTCCTCTTCATTTATTTGGTCTTTTGCTTTTTACCTTGCTTCTTCATCTGCAATGTATTTCTCTGTCTTCTCATTTTCTCTAACTTACTGTGTTTGAGGTCTCCTTTCCACAGGCTGCAGAGTCATAGTTTCTCTTGCTTCTGGTGTCTCCCTCCAGTGGGTGAGGTTGGTCCAGTGCCTTGTGTAGGGTTCCTGGTGGAAGGGACTGGTGCCTATGTTCTGGTGGGTGGAGCTCCATCTTTCCCTCTGATGGGCAGGGCCTCATCAGGTGGTGTGTTTTGGGGTGTCTGTGGGCTTAGTATGACTTTAGGCAGCCTGTCTGCTGGTGGATGGGTTTGTGTTCCTGTCTTGCTTGTTGTTTGGAGTGGAGTGTTCAGCCCTGGAGCTTGCAGGCAGTTGGGTGGAGCCTTGTCTTGGAGTTGAGATGGAGACCTCCAGGAGAGCTCTTGCTGATTAATATTCCCTGGGGCCGGGAATTCTCTGGTGTTCCAGCGTTCTGGACTCAGCGCTCCCACCCCAGAGGCTCAGGCCTGACCCCAGGCCTGGGAACCGAGACCCTGCAGCCACACAAAACAGGGGAAAAAAAGAAAAGAGAAGAAAAAGGGCGGGAAGAAAACAAATGAAAACAAACAGGCAAACAAAACCCAAGATAAATAGTAAAGACAAAAACAAGTAAACAGCAACAGCAACAATTAAAAAGAAACAAACAAACGAACAAGACAAACAAAACCCCAGACAAATGGTAAAAGCAAAACGAAACAAACAAAATAGAAACACACACACATCCAAAATAAGAAACACAGAGAAAACAAAACCCAAGAGAACAAGACAAAGAAAAGAATCCCAAAAGGAAAGGAAACAATTAAAAATAAAACTAACAAAAATAAAAACAAAACAACAAAAGCAGAATGCAAACCGGTTATGTGGGGATCTTTCTTGTCCTTTCTGGTGTCTGAGGTCTTCTGCTAGTGTTCACCTGGTGTTCTGTGAGAATTGTTCCATCTCTAGATGTATTCTTGATGCATTTGTGGACAGAGATGAACTCCATGTCCTCTTACTCCTCTGCCATCTTGTTTTTTTCCATCTTACAATCTACTTTTTAAATCTTAATTGTTGTTTGCATCTCCACTAAAATTAAGCTACAGCAAGGCAGGGGTTTCTGTCTTTCTGATTCACCCCTATATTCCCAGCATCAGTGCCTGTTGGGAAGATCATAGTAGCTCTAACATGTGCATGAATGAATACATGTGTGTTGTCTGTCCCAATCCTTTGGCATTTATTTGTTTGGGATCCTCACTAATTTTTTTCTATCATAAAACTAATAAAGGATAAAAATTGGGAAGAGTTCAGAAATCACTGCTGTTGTCCTAACTTTGAGTTGAAATCAATGTTAAATTTTGCTTTATTTCCTGGGACAATTTTTTTCCCTCTCTGCTTAAGTACTTTTTAAATGTATTCTTTGTGCAGTGAAATTTTACATCCAACTATTCATTATGAGTTGTTTGTATTTTTCATGTAATGATAATTTCTATATAACATTTTTAGTGATTTCAAAATATTACACTAAATGAACTTACTTTATTTTCCTTAGTTTCTATTATTGGCTCTTTGTATTACTTTCATTTTATTTACTATTATAAATAGTGCTGTGATGAACATCCTAGTACATATCACCTTTTCTGCCTTTCAGATCATTTTCTTGGACTAGATTTTCCAAAGTTAAAAAATGTTTATGAATAGTTTTAAGGTGTAACAGTTTTTCAACTTAAGACTTTGCTTGGAGATGGCTAAAATTCAGCTTCAATTAATAATTCCCTTTCAAAATATATTTAGAAATCTGTGTTCTGTTGGCTTCAAATGCTTTTTGAGATGTTTTCGTTTCTGTTCATGGCGTTTGTTGAAGAGGGGTCACTTGGTACTGTGGAAGGTAACAGACTCTGGGCTCAGATGTGTTTTCAGCTCTGGATCAGTTACTCATTGCTAGAAGACTTGGGGCGAGTTACCTAACTTTTGAGCCTCATTTTCTGCTTTAGTCAATTGCATATAATTATACCAGCTTTGTGGTAAGGATTAAATGAGATGGAGTACCTATAGCCCCTTTCACAGACACTGACATACAGAACATGCTCAGTGAGTGGACGTTGGCACCACTACTATTTCAAATGATTAAGGACTAGAATTATCCACAGTGTCCACTCCATACAGAAATAATCATTAGAACAATCATGTATTTAAATAGCAGAAGGAAGCGATAGCCTCTGTTTTGGTTCCTTAGCTACAGACTGCTCCTCTTCTGTTACCTGGTTTGTTGAACTTTCCATGCCTGTTCCTCTGTACAAGACCATGCTTTTCAGTAACAGCTGCTCCTCAAACTTCTAATTTTAAATCCTTGTGGTTTTATTGGATGTTTCATATTTTAGATATAATTTTCTTTGCTGAATTTGTGGATTCATTTCCACGAGTCTATCCCTATGTCACATTTATCCTCTCTTCACTTCGCTATGGCTGGAGACTGTATCCTGTCAGTTGGCACTGCTGTGTGTGTATTTCGCTGTGTACCTTCTGCCTGCACCAACTTCTGTGTAAAAGATGGACACTGGCATTTCGTGATCATCCAGAGCTGTTTATCACAGAATTATTTAAAACAGTGAAAGACGGGTAACAGCCTAACAAGTCAACATGAGTGGAAAGATTCTGTAAATTATGATACTTCCCTGGAATGGAATATTTTGAAGGTATGCAAAAAAAATGATGTTTATGAAGGGTTTTAATAGCATGAAAAAAGAATTCTAGTAATAAAAATTATATGTGGGCAAGATTCCAAGGATGAAAAGAAAACAAAGTCCTCAAAACGCTAGAAAGAGCTATGCTGACAGAAATTACTTCTGAGTGGAAGGAATTAAGTTTTGTATTTTCTGTTTCTTTTCAAATTTTCCTGCACTGAGAACAAATTGCCTTCTTCATTGGAAAAAATAGCTTGTGCAAAATATTGAAGAAAACAAATCTTTAAGGTGGAACCCGTTCACTTAGTTCTTCTACAACTTCATAAATTAAAATTATATTTGTAAATTCTGCCTCAGGGTAGAATCTTTTGGTTTTGTTTTTGTGTTTGTTAAGATAGCCTTTAATGCCTACCCCGAAGGAGACACTAAAATTCAGAAGCTTCTACGTATGCATAATCTATAGGCAGACGAGCTCCACATTCCATTCTTCAATCGATATTTAATGTTGTAGCAAGTGTCTGTTGCATGATTTATGACAGCAAAAGTGTCGAGAAAAGCACAAATAGGTTTCTGAGTTATGGTGTTTTAGCTCAGCATTTTCCAGAATGTATTCTGAGACACATTAACTCTCCAAGATTCTCTGTGAACAAATGTTTCTGTTGGCCAAATTAAGTTAGGGAAATCCTGCAGTATGGTGTATTGACTTAGAGCAAAGGCTGGAAAGTACTTTCATTAAATTCCCAACTCTGGCAATTACTAGTTGGGATAATTTACTTAAACTTTCTATGCCTCAGTTTCCTTGCCTGTGAAATGGGAATAATATTATATGGTGGTATGAATTAAATGAGATAATAAATAGAAGTATCTAGCACCATTTTCTGGCCTGCAAGTTACCTGCTGTTATTTTATTTTATATAGTATATTTCCCTTGAAAGTGTGCAGCATCTTTAGGATAGCAAATTATGGATTCTGAGAAATCTATAGTAAGGAAATATGTTTAAATTTAACGTGCGGATCCCAAACTTATTTCACCACAGAATATAGTACCAGTTGTTTCCCCATGGAACTAGTATTCTGGGGAACACACATTGGAAACATAGCTCAGGATAATTCTAAGGGAATAAACTGTAAAATTCAAGTGCACCCTTAGTCATGTTCAAAACAAACATCAAGGGGACATTAGTGAAAGTGGCAGAGCAAGAAACTCTGAAATTCTGAAAAAAAACTGTCAGAATTAACTTTTCAGAGCTCAGGAAATTAACCAAAGGTTTATAGAAACCCAAGGAGCACTTATTCAAGAAAAACAGCTGAATCTCAGTTAAAACAGCAAGCTTTGTGGTATTTTAACTCACCCTAGTCCCATTTCCCACTTTGTACCTCAGCAGTAGCCTTGAAAATAATAGCTCATATTCTTAGTACAAGGGGGAACAGTCCAGACCTCATTCACAAAGAATAATCATTACTAGATCTGTCTGTTGGCTCCCTGGAAGAAGACTGGCTGGGAAGGCTTATCTTTATTTCATCTGACTTGGAACTTGCCCACTGCTATCTGGGGGGTGTTGGTAAAAACTATTTACAGGCAAATGTTTTAGTCATTGCTACATGAGACAATGGATAACAGTTGGAGTGAGTAATGGACTAATCAAAAATCTTGGGTGGAAAGGCTGGAGAATGAGATGCTTTGGATAATAAGGGTTTTGAATAGTTCTAGCATATTCATGGGAATCTAGAAGGTCACATGTATTTCCAGGGCTTGAACATGCTCATGAAAGACCTGAGAAGGCCCTAAGATCTCACCTTTGACTGACCTTGGGGGCCTGTACCAGAAGGAAGTGAAGACTAAGGTATTGTTGTCAGCTGCATGGCTGAGTGCTGAAGGTGTGCTCCAGCATACTCACAGAGCCCCTCTGCAAAGGTGGGAGGTTTTTTTCTGCCCAGGAGTGTAAGGAAATCTCTTTCCAATCATTAGCTGACCACTAAGCTAATGGGACCAAGACTTCAGTGGACACACATGACAAAGAATACGGACTTTACAGAATTAGTTCAGAAAAGCCATGAGAGAAAAAAACAGCAACTACAGCAAACAGCAACAACAGCAAACCCTGAGAAGGGGGAAGAATCTGATTTCCAGAGTTGCCACAATGTAATATTCAGTGTCCAGTTTTCAACAAAAAATTGCAAGGATTACAAAGAAGCAAGAATGTGCAGTTGCTACACAGGAAAATAAAAAAGCAATCAATACAAACTCTCCCTGAGGAAGCCAAGAGATTGGACTTTCTAGGTAAAGACTTTCAATCAAGTATTTAAAACACGTTCAAAGAGCCAAAGAGAACCACACCTAAAGAACTAAAGGAAAGTTTGAGAACCGTGTCTCACCAAGTAGAATATTGATAAGTAGATAAAAGTTACACCAAATATAAATACCAGAGTTGAAAAGTATAAATAACTAAAATGAAAAATTAACTAAAGGGGCTCAACATCAGATTTAACTAAGTAGAACAAAAAAATGAACATGGAGATAGGCCAATTAAGATTATCTAGTCTGAGGAACAGAAAGAGAAGAGAATGAAGAAAAATGAACAAAGCCTCAGGGACCTGTGGGGTGTCATCAGGCATATCAACACACGCATATAATGGGAGCCTCTGAAGGAGAGGAAAGAGGGAAAAGGGCAGAAAGAGTATTTGACGATATAATGGCCAAAAATGTTCCAAATTTGATAAAAATGTTAATCCATACCTACAAGAAGCTCAACAAACTCCAGAGAGGATAAACTCAACGAGATACACACCTCCTTAGATTAATCAGACTGTCAAAGGTTAAAGATGAAGAGAATCTTGAGAAAAGAAAAGTGACTCCTCATATGCAAGGGTTCTTCAATAATATTAACAGCTGATTTCTCCTCAGAAGTCATGGATGCCAGAAGGCAGTGAGATGACATATTCAAAGTGCTAAAAAATATACTGTTGAACAAATACTCTGTATCCAGCAAAACTACCCTTAAAAGATGAAAGAGAAATTAAGACATTCTCAGATAAACAAAAATTGAGAGAGTTTGTTGCTAGCAGACCTACCCTGCAGGAAATGCTAAAGAGAGTCATTCAAGGTGAAGTCAAGGACACTGGATAGCGACTCAAATCCACATGAAGAAATAAAGAAAACCAGTAAAGGTAAAGGTACCTACACAAGTAAATACAGAGGACAGAATAAATGTATTTTTGTTTGCTCTTTTTATTCTATCTGTACTAAAAGATGAGCACATAAAGCAATTCTAAATCTTTGTTGATAGGCATACAATGTTTAAAAAATAATTTGTGGCAATAACAGCATAAAGGAGGTGAATGGAGATATATGTGAGCAGCATTTTTCTATATTAAATTGGTATTAATCTAAACTAGACCATTATAAATTAAGACATTATAATACCCAGGGCAACCACTAAGAAAATAACTGAAAACTATACAGAAAAAGGAAAGATCAGGGAATTAACTAAGGTACACTAGAAAAGCTTCTTTAACAAAAAGAAGACAGTAATGGAGGAATTGAGGAATAAAAAAGATATAAGAAATAGAAAACAAACATCAAAATGGTGGAAGTCATTCCTACACTGTCAGTAATTATATTAAATAGAAATAGATTAAACTCTCCAATTAAAAGACAGATATTGGCAGAGTGGATAAAAAATATGATTCCAACTATGTGCTGCCTACTAGAGACCTATCAGTACTTTAGATTCAGAGACACAAATAGGTTGAAAGTAAAAGGGTCAATCCATCAAGAAGCTGTAACAAACATTCACTAAACACAGAATGCCAGGATACATGAAGCAAAAGCTGGCATAATTGAAGGGAGAAATAGACAATTGAGCAATAATAGTTGGAAACTTCAATACTCCACTTTCAATAATGGGTAGAACAACTGTGCAGAAGATCAAAAGTAAACTGAAGACTTGAGCAACACTATAAAGCAACTATACCTAACAGACATATAGAAAACATTTCACTCAACAATAGAAGAATACATATCTTTCTCATGCACTGTGGAACATTTTCCAGGGTAGACCGTATATTCAGAAACAAAACAAGTCTCAATAAGCTTAAAAATATTTGTCATACAAAATATGTTCTGTGACCACAACAGAATAAAATTAGAAATTAACAACAAAAATAAATTTGGAAAGTTCACAAATATATGGAAATTAATAACACATCCCTAACTGACCAACATTAGAAAATAGTTTGAGATGAATGAAAATGACAGCACAGCATACCATGATTTATGGGATGAAGTGAAAACAGTGCTCAGAGGGAAATTTATAGTAAATGACGACATTAGAAAAAGAAAAATCTCAAATCAGTAGCCTCACCTTTCTTTAAAAAAAAATAGACAAAGAATAGCAAACTGAGCACCTGCAAACAGAATGGAAATAAATGAAATGGAGAATAGAAAAATAATACAGAAAATCAACAAAACAAAAAATGTGTTCTTTGAAAAGATCAAGAAAGTGGTCAAGACTTTAACTAGACTGACAACAAAAGAGAAAGAGAGAGAGAGAGAAGAAAATTACAATACTAAAGTCAGGAATGAAAATGAGGACATTACTACTGACCTTATAGAAATAAAAATGATTACAGGGCAATGCTATGAACAACTGTATGCCAACAAGCTAGATAATCTTGATGAAATAGACAAATTCCAAGAAACACACAAAGTGCAAAACTGAGCGAAGAACAAACAGAAAATCTAGACAGACTTATACCAAGTAAAGAGCATTTGATAATAATAAAATATCAAAACCTTCCAACAGATAAATATTTCAGGACCAAAGAGTTTCACTGGTAAATTCTACCAAATATTTGAAGAAGAATTTACACCAATCCTTCTCAAACTCTTTGAAAAGTATAAGAGGAGAAAACACTTCCCAACTCATCTTTGGGGAGCCCATATCACTCTGCTATTAAAACCAGACAAAGATGTCACCAGAAAATCAAAATACAGACCAGTACCACTTAGGAACATTGATGCAAAAATCCGCAACAGAGCACCAAAAACTGAACCCATTTAGAAAGAATTACATGCCACAAACAAGTGGGATTTGCCCAAAGAATGCAATTTTGGTTCAATGTAACAAAATCAATGTAATATACCATATTAATAGAATAAAGAAAAAAGTCACATAACTGTCTCAATAGACACAGGAAAATCATTTGACAAAATCCAGCAGCTGCTTAAGGTAAAAAGCATTCATTCAGCATACAGTAGACAAGGACTTCTCAACCTGTTAAGGGCCACCTGTGAAAAAGCCACAGCTAACGTTATACTTAATGATGAAAGGCTGGATGTTTTCTTTTTAAGATCAGGAATGGAAAATGATGTCTGCTCTCCCCTTTCCTATTCAGCTTTTTCTGGTGATTCTAGTCAGGGCGGTTAGGCAAGCAACAAATAAATAAATAAATGATTGATAAATAAGTAAATGACATCTAGATTGGAAAGGAAGCAGTAAAATTCTCTCTCTTTGAAGATGATATGATCTCATATCCAGAAACACCCAAAGAATCCACAAAAAAACTCTTAGAGCTGATAAAAAAGTTCAGCATACTTATATTGTATAAAATCCATAAAAAGTCAGTACTTATGTACGCTAGCAATGAACATTCTGAAAATGAAATTAAGAAAACAGTTCCATTAAGAATTGCATCAAAAATACTTAAGAATAAAGTGTAAGACTTTTATACTGAACACTATACAAAACACTGTTGGAAAATACTAAGAGAAACCTGGGACTTCCCTGGTGGTCCAGTGGTTAAGACTTTGCCTTCCGATGCAGGGGGTGCAGGCTTAATCCTTGGTCCTCGCGGCCAAAAAAACAAAACATAAAACAAGCAATATTGTAACACATTCAATAAAATACTTTAAAAATGGTCCACATCAAAAAAAACTAAACTAAAAGAAACCTAAATAAATAGAAAGACACCCCATGTTTATGGATTGGAACACAATATTGTAAAGATGGCAATAGCTTCCAAGTCAATATACAGGTTAAATGCAACCCCTATTAAAAAAAAAAAACCAGCTGCCTCTTTGGCAGAAATTGAGAAACAGATCCTAAAACTTAGTGGAAATGAAAGGGACTTGAAATAGCCAAAATAATCTTGAAAAAGAATAACAAAGTTGGAAGAATCACACTTCATCATTTTAAAACTTAGTACAAAACTACAGTAATCAAGAAAGTTATGGTACTGGCATAAGGATAGACATATAGGTCAATATAATAGAACTGAGAGTCCAGAAATAAACATCTATGGTAAATTCATTGTTGAAAAGTGTGCCAATATCATGCAATGGGGAAAGAATACTTGTCTCAATAAATGGTGCTGGGACCACTGGGTATGCATATGTAAAAGAATGAATTTGCAACCCCCCCTATCTCACAGCATATGCAAAAATGACCTCAAAATGAACTAAGGACCTAAATGTAAAAGCTAAAACTTTAAAACTCTTGGAAACATAGGTGTCAATCTTCATAAACTTAATTAGGCAATGGCTTCTTTTATATGACTGCAAAATACAAGCAACTAAATAAAAAATAAATAAGTTGGACTTCATCAAAATTCAATACTTTTGTGCTTCAAAGGACACTAGCATCAATGTGTAAAGACAGCCCAAAGAATGGGAGAAAGTATTTACAAACCGTATATTTGATAAGATCTAGTATACAGAATATATAAAGAATTCTTACAATTCAAAATTAAAAAGACAACTCAATTAAAAAATGGGCAAAGGATTTGAATAGACATTGCTCCAAAGAAGATGTTCAAATGGTGAAAAAGCACATGCAAAGATGCTCAAGATCATTAATTATTAGAGAAATGTAAATCAAAACCACAATGAGATAGTATTTCATACCTACTAGGATATGTATAGCAATAATTTTTAAAAAATGGAAAATAATAAATGTTGACAAGAATGTGGAGAATTGGACACTTCATACATTGCTTGTGGGAGTGTAAAGTGGTGCATGTGCTATCCAGAACAGTTTGGTAGTTCCTCAAAAACGTAAACATAGAGTTAAAATATTACCTAGCAGTTCAACTCCTAGGTTTATAAGAAGAGAATTGAAAACACATGTGCGCACAAAAGTGTGTACATGAATGTTCACAACAGCCAAAAAGTAGAAACAACCCAAATGTTCATCAGCTGATGAATAGATGTACAAAATGTGGTCTGTCCATACAATGGAATATTATTTAGGCATGAAAAGAATGGAGCACTGTCATGTCCTAGAACATGGATGACCTTTGAAAACATTATGCTAAATGAAAGGAATCAGTCACAAAAAGCCACATCTTGTATGATTCCATTTATTTGAGCTGTCCAGAATAAGCAAATCCATGCAGACAGAAAACAGATGATGGCTTGCCTAGGGATTGGAAACGTGGTGGTAGGCAACGGGGGAGCATTGGGAGTGACTGCCAACCAGTCCCAGACTCTTTTTGGGGTGATAAAATTTCCTGGATTTAGATAGAGGTGTGGTTGTACAATATTGTGAGTATACTTAAATCACGAATTATACACCTTAAGGTGGGTGAATTTGTTATGTGAACTATATCTCAATAAAAATATTGTAAAAAAGTAAAGCAAATATGATAGTTAATTTTGTGTCAAATTGACTGCATCATGGGATGAGCAGATATCTGGGTAAACAGTTATTTCTGGGGGTGTCTGTGTCAATGATTCCAGGAGAGATTAGCATTTGAATCAGTAGGCTGAGTAAAGCACACTGCCCTCCCCAGTGTGGGTGGGCATCATCCAATCCATTGAGGGCCTGACTAGAATAAAATGATGGTGGTTAGGAGGATTTCCTTTCTCTCTGCTTGACTACTACAGTGGGACATCAATCTTCTCCTGACCCCGGGGGTTCTAGGTGATCAGACCTTCAGACACGGACTAGAATCTATGCTTACTAGCTCTCTTGCCTTCCAACTATATGGTCTTCCTGGGTCCCCAGCTTACAGAGAGCAGATTGTGAGACTTCTTAGTCTCCATAGTTTCATAAACCAGTATCTTATAATAAATTACGTAGTTATAGATATAAATCCTGTAGGTTCTGTTTCTCCGGTGAACCCTGATTAATACAGCCAGAGCAAAGGAAAAAAATCAGCAAAAACCATATACTTATTTTCAGCCCCGAGTTATTTCAGAATCCGTAGTGCAGTCTTAGGTCAAGTCCTGCAAGTAATTCGTTCATCCAGGCTGCATTTACTGCACACCCAGTAGCTGCCAGCCCTGAGCTGGGTACCAGGAGTACAGAGAGGAATGAGACTCAGGCTCCCCCTTGAGGAGGCCACAGCCTGGCAGGTGAGACAGAGGTAAGGTGGGTCTAATGCTACTGAGGACAGGTGCTTGAGCTGTGAGAATGAGGGCTAGGGACATTTTCACTAGGAGGGGACAGTCGGAGGGCATACATTGGTGTGGTTGGGGTCCAGGCAGAGGTGGCCGAGGGCACTCTGTGAGGAGATCAGGCCAACCTCAGTTGCCAGGCTGGGGTTTGGACAGTGACTTAATGCTAAGCTTGGAGATATGGCTTTAAAAATATTAATAGAAATTACATTCTAAAAATATAACAGGGTTCATTCAATAAGACTATATACATTGTTCCAGGCCCTGCACTTGGTTTGGGAGAAATGTTGGTGATTAAAAGTGGTATCGTCACTGCTCATGTGGCCCTTCAATTGTGTGATTAGAAGTCTTCGTGGCAGCATGATTTATAATGGAGAACACCTATAATTTCAGTGTTCAATCTTAACAGAATGGCTAAGTAATTAGCGGACATAATATGATGAAATGTTATTAATCATTCAAAGTAACGTTTGTTGGTAATTTTGATGGTTGATGTTTAAGATTTAAAAAAGCAGGTTGCAAATATGACCTGAAAAATTACCGCTGGGAATTATATTTCATCGGGTGGTAAAATTATAAGTGATTCACATTGTATTCTCTCTACTTTTCTACATTTTCTAAGCAGGGAAATATTTTCTACAACGAGCATGTGCTTTAACATAGTAAAAAATTATTTAATATGCCTTAAGAAAACTCCTAAAAGCGCTAAACATTTGGGTCTACACCAAAATATCTTTTTAGACTTTTCAGACAGCTGGTATGAGGGATAAAGAGAGTACTATCTTAGCACTTTAGAATTTTTGTACTTTCGTATTAAATATAATAATAAAACACCCACTTCTGTCTCAGCACGGTTAGCTGCTTGTGGTGCTGGAGGAGCCAGCAGGCGATCAGCATTTCTGCACACCCACTGCTGGGAGTGACCATGTAATCCAAGAAAATTGATCTCCAGGTGTCTTTCACCCCAGATGGCATTTTGACAACAAAGATAAAACATTCACACAGTCACAGTGCACATCCAGCTCAATTAGACTCCCTCGTCTTACCCTGGATCTTTTGGAGGGGCTTCTTTATTTTTAAATCCTCCCTTTGAACTTGAGGAGTGCTTTTTATCAGTCTGTAAGCATTAGTGGTGTTTTATTGTCTGGTGGCTTTTAGAAACTTGGGGCCTACGGCAACTGCCGAATCCATTTGGGGACACCCTGTGGTTTACCTGAGATTATGGGAAAGGGGAGCGTAGAGTATGTCAGCCCATGTTCAAAAGCCCAAACCCCCTTTGGAGATTGGCACTTCTGTGTTGCAACATAGGGAGCCTGGATGATTACCAATGGGCAGAAAAATAGGAAGAAATATTAACACTCATAGCAACCAAGATTTACTTTCATGATGTTGGCCATTTGTGAAGAGGGAAAGGACTAACATTTATTGAGCTCCTGCTAAGTGCCAGGCACACTCCATGTGGAAGCTCATTGAACCATCTCAGTGACCCTAGGAGTTAAGTGTTTTTATTCCCATTCTGGAGAAGATGAAATTGAAGCTGAGAAAGTAAGGAACTTACCCAGCTTGTAAGTGACAGAGTTGAGATATGCACCTCAGTCGTTCCAGTTCTAAAGACCTTGTTTCTTCTTCTTGTCCTGACTGCGCTTTACGTATATGAAGTCTCATTTAATCAGATTGGCTTTCTTGCCCATGGTACTTTTATTGTGGGCAGGAAAAGGGAACACGAAAACTATTATTATACTAACAAGGGAAGCCTGACTAATTTCTGCAGTAAGTGGATGTGGTCACACTCCACCAGTGTTTGTTGAATGAATGAATGATATGCATGTGCCTTAAAAATGGTATAAATGCTGCTTTTTGTTATACTCCTATGTATGTATGTGTGTATGTATGTATGTGTTTACCTATTTAATTTTATTGTTATGAGGACACTTAACATGAGATCTACCTTCTTAACAAATTTTTAAATGCAATACATTGCTGTTGACTGTAGGTGCAATGTTGTACAGCAGATCTATAGAGCTTATTTATCTTGTTTAACTAAAATTTTATGCCCATTGATTACTAACTCCCCATTCTCCCCACCCCCAGCCCTGGTCAACCACCACTCCACTCTTTATTTTATGCATTTGACTATTTTAGATACCGTATAAGTGGAATCATGCAATATTTAACTTTCTGTGACTGACTTATTTCACTTAACATAATTCCCTCAGGGTTCATCCATGTTGTTGCATAATACAGAATTTCCTTCCTTTTTAAGGCTGAATACTATTCCACTGTACATAGGTACCACATTTTCTTTATGCATTCATCTGTCCATGGACATTTAGGTTGCTGCCACACCTTGGCTATTGTGAATAGTGCTGCAATGAACACACAAGTGCTAATACCTCTTTGAGCCTGATATCAATTTTGGGGGTTAAACACTCAGAAGTGGGATTGCTATATCATATGGTAGTTCTCTTTGTAATATTTTGAGGAAGCTCCATATTGTTTTCCATAGCAGCTTCATCTTTTTACATTACCACCAACAGTGTGCAAGGATTCTAATTTCTCTACATCCTTGCCAATACTGGTTGTCCTTTTATATATATATATATAAAATAGCCATCCTGACAGTTGTAAGATGATATCTCATTGTAGTTTTGATTTGCTTTTCCCTGATGCTTACTGATATTGAGTATTTTTTTCCTATACCTGTTGGCCATTTGTTATGTCTTTTCTGGAGAAATGTCTATTCAAGTACTTAATCCATTTTAAAATTTGGTTATTAGTTTTTTTTTTAAAACTATTGAGGTGTAGGAGTTCCTTATATACTTTGGAGATTAACCCCTTATCAGATATACGGCTTGCAATATTTTTTCCCATCCTGTAAGTTGTTTTTTACTCTACTGGTTGTTTTCTGTGTAGAAGCTTTTTATTTTGATGTACTCCCACTTGTTTACTTTTATTTTTGTTACCTATGCTTTTGGTGTCATATCCAAAAAATCATTGCCAAGATCAATGTCATGCAGTTTTCCCCCTATGTTTTCTTCTAGGAGTTTTTCAGTTTATGGATTAAGGACATAAACAGCCTTATATTTGTGTCTTTAATCCATTTGGGGTTGATTTTTGTGTATGGTGTGAGATTAGGGGCCAATTACATTCTTTTCCATGTGGATATCCTGTTTTCTCAACACTATTTATTGAAGAAACTCTCTTTTCCCCATTGTGTATTCTTGGCTCTTTAGACAAAAATAAATTGCCCATACGTGTGGATTTATTTATAATTCTCTATTATGTTCCATTGGTCTATATGTCTGTCTGTATGCCAGTAAACTATGTTTCAATTACTATAGCTTTGTAATATATTTTGAAAACAGGAAGTATGATGCCTTCAGCTTTGTTCTTCTTTCTCAAGATTGATTTGGTTGTTCATGGTATTTTGTGGTTTCTTTTGAATTTTAGAATTATTTTTTTCTATTTATGTAAAAAATGCTATTGGGATTTTGATAGGGATTGCAGTGAATCTGTAGATTGCCTTGGGTAGTACAGACATTTTGATAATATTATCTTCCACCCCATGAAATGGATGCCTCTCCACTTGATTGTGTTTTGTTTACTTTCTTTCATTCAATGTTTTGTAGTTTTCAGTATAGAAGACTTTAACCTCCTTAGTTAAATTTATCCCTGCATATTGTATTCTTTTATTCTGCTGTTGTAAATGGGATTGTTTCTCTAATTATTTTTCAGATAGTTCATTATTAGTGTATAGAAACACAACTGATTTTTGTATGTTAATTTTGTATCTTACAACTTTACTGAATTTCTTTATTAGTTCTAATAGTTATTTTTAACTCTATAACCATAGAAGTATAGTTACATAAAACTTTAAAATATAAATCTTTGGGATTTTCTGTATAAGATTGTGTTATCTGCCAACTGGGACAGTTTTACTTCTTCCTTTCAGTTTGGATGCCTTTATTTCTTTTCCTTGCCTAATCGCTTTGGCTAGAATTTCTATCTAGTACTATGTTGAATAGAAGTGGTAAGAGTGAGCCTCTTTGACTTGTTCTTGATCTTGGAGGAAAAACTTTCAGTTTTTACCATTGTGTATGATGTTAGCTGTGGGCTTGTCATAAATGGCTTTTATATTTTGAGGTAAAATTTCCTTCTATTCATATTTTATTGAGAGTTTTTATCATGAGATGCTGTTGAATTTTGTCAGACTTTTTTTCTGTGTCTGTTGAAATAATCATGTGATTATTATCTTTTATTTTGTTAATGTGAGGTATATTAATAGATTTGTTTATGTTAATCCAGCCTTACATCCCAGGAAGAAACTACTTGATCATTGTATATGATTCCTTTAATGTGCTGCTGGTATTTTGTTGAGGATTTTTTGCATCCATTTTCATCAGGGATATTGGCCAGTATTTTTTTGTTTGTTTGTTTTTGTTTTTGTCTGGCTATGGTATCAGGGTAATGCTGGCTTCACAAAATGAGTTTGGAAGTGTTTCTTTTTTTCAATTATTTGGAAGAGTTTGAGAAAGATTGGTATTAATCATTCTTTAAATGTTTCGTAGAATTGACCAGTGAAGTCATCTGGTCCTGGAGTTTTCTTTGTTTGGAGGTTTTCGATTACTGATTCAATCTCTACATTAGTTAAAGCCCTATTTAGACTTTATGTTATTCATGATTTAGTCTTGGAAGGTTGTATGTTTCTAGGAATATATCTGTTTCTTCTGAGTTATCCAGTTTGTTGGTATATAATTGTTCACAGAAGTCTTTTATGATCTTTTTATTTCTGTAGCATCAGTTGTAATGTCTCTTCTTTTATTTCTGCCTGTTTGAGTCTTTTCTCTTTTTTTTCTTAGTCTAGATAAGGGTTTGTCAATTTTGTATGTGTTTTCAAAAAAAAACTTTAGTTTCATTGTTTTTTCTGTTGTTTTTCTGTTTTTAAAATTTCATTTATTTCTGCTCTAATATTTATTTCCTTCCTTCTCTAATTTTGGGCTTAGTTTGCTCTTCTTTGCCTAGCTCCTTGAGGTGTAAAGTTAGATTTTTATTTGGGAGCTTTCTTCCTTTTTAATGTAGGTGTTTATCACTGTGAATTTCACTCTTAGTACTATTTTTGCTGCATCCTATAAGTTTTGGTATGTGTGCTTCCATTTTCCTTTGTCTCAAGGTATTTTTTAAGTTATGCTTTTGTTTTCTTCTTTGATCCAATGACTGTTCAAGAATGTTGTTTAATTTCCTGTATTTGTGAATTTCCAGTTTTCCTTATGCTATTGATTTCTAGTTTTTCTTAGTTGTCAGAAAATAAAAACGTACTTTGCTTTCAGTCTTCTTAAATTTGTTAGGACTTGCTTTGTGATCTAACGTGTGATCTATCCTTGAGAAAGACCTGTGTGTGCTTGAGAAGAATGTATATTTTGATACTCTTGGTTGGAATGTTCTATTTATGTGTTAGGTTCACATGGTATGTAGTGTTATTCAAGTCTTCTATTTCTTTATTGATCTTCAGTCTGGATTTTCTGTCCATTAGGGCATTGAAGTCTTCTACAATTAATTGTATTGCTATCAGCTTCTTCCATCAGTTCTGTCCATGTTTGCTTTATATGTTTAGGTGCTCTGATGTTGGGTGCATATATACTTATAATTGTTATATCTTCCTGATGGAGTGATCCTTTTATCATTATATAATGTCCTTCTTCATCTCTTGTGACAGTCTTTGACTTAAAGTTTATTTTGTCTGATATAAGTACAGCCACTTCTGATTTCTTTTGGTTACTGTGTGCATGGAATATATTTTTCTATCCCTTTGCTGTCAGCCGAAGTGTATTCTTAAATCTAAAGTGAGTTTCTTGTAGGCAGCATATAATTGGTTTTCTTTTTTAATTCATTCAGCCACTCTTTGTCTTTTGACTGGAGAGTTTAACACATGTACACTTGAAGTAATTGCTGATAGGGAAAGATTTACTATTGACATTTTTTTAGTTTTCTGTCAGTCTTGTAGTTCTTTTGTCTGCCTTTTGCTCTCTTGCTGTCCTTCCTTGTGTTCTGTTGATTTTTTTGTATTGATATGCTTTTATTCACCTCTTGTTTTCTTTTATATACTTCTATAGGTATTTTTTTCCATGTGTGCTTACTCTGAGGCCTAAGTAAAATATTTTTATAATTTTAACATAATTTTAAGCTAATAACAACTTAAGTTCAATTGCATACCAAACACTATACTTTAACTTCTTCCTCTCCACTCTTTTTATTGTTGTTGTCACAATTCATATCTATTCATACTGCTTATCTTTTAACATGTTTTTGCCATATTTTTAATACTTTTGTCTTTTAACTTCTGTACTGGAATTAAAAGTGATTTACCCACTACTATTACAGGAATGCATTATTCTGTATTTGTCTAGGTATTTACCTTTACCATCATGTTTCAGACTTTTTTATGACATGGCATACTCTTGAGTGTCCCTTTGTTTCATCCTGAAGAACTTTTTTAGTATTTCTTGTAAGGCAGTTCTAGTGGTGACAAACCCCTTAAGCTTTTGTTTGTTGGGAAAGTCTTTATCTTTTCTTCATTTTGAAGGATAGTTGTTTTGCCAAGTGTAGTATTCTTGGTTGGCAATTTTTTGGGGCACTTTGAATATATCATCCCACTCCCTTCTGACCCTCAAGCTTTTTGTTGAAAAATCTGCTGAGAGTCTTATAGGAGTTCCCTTGTACCTGACAAGTCACTTTTCTTTTGCTTCTTTCAAATTATATCTTTATCTTTGACTTTTGACAATTTGATTATAATATGTGTCAGTGTGGATTCCTTTGGGCAGTTCTTATGTGGTGCATTTTGGGCTTCTTGGATCTGGACATTCATTTCTTTCCTCAGATTTTGGGAGTTTTCAGCTATTATTTCTTTGAATAAGCTTTCTGGTCCTTCCTTTCTCTCTCTCTTCCTTCTGGGCTTTCCATCGCATGTATGGTAATCATTTGGGGGGTACCCCATAAGTTCCTAAACATTTCTTTACTCTTTTTCATTCTTTTTTCCTTTTGCTTTTCTGACTGAATTATTTCCAATAACCTGTCTTCGTGTTCACATGAAGATCTTTTCTTCTGCTTTATCTAATTACTATTATACCCTTCAGTTGAAATTTTCAGTGCAGTTACTATGTTCTTGAGCTCCTTGATTTCTGTTTGGTTCTTAAAATGTATTCTATCTTTGTTACAATTCTCACATTGTTCATGCATTGGTCTCTTGACCTCAGTGAATATCTTTATGACAATTATTTTGAATTCTCTGTCAGGTAAATCATATAGCTCTTCTTCATTATGGTTAGTTTCTGGAGATTTATCTTGTTCTTTTGTTTGGAACATCTTTGCTTGATTCTTCATTTTCCTTGATTCTCCTTGTTGGTGTCTGCACATTGTACAAAGGAGACACCTCTCCCAGTATTTGCCAACTGGTCTCATACAGGAGAAAACCCCACCAATAAGCTGGGCCAGATAATCTTGGGGCCTCTACCAGTTCACCTCCCCAGGAAAAAACATGCAGCTGTGTTTTTGTCTGCTTGCTCTATGCTGAGTCAGTGAGTGGAAAACTATGGTGTCTACCAGTCCAAACCACCATCTCTGTTCTTTCCCTGGAAGCTAGACTGTATCATACCTGTCAGGGCTTCAAGACTGGAAAGTCAGATGCCAGTTCTTTGGGGATCACTGGAAAAGTTGGTGTATTGAATACATAATTCAACTGTTTCCCTCCCCAGAAGGAAGCCCCTTCTAACTGAAGCTAATGTGTCCTCTTGAGCAAAGGAGGAGTTGCATGGTATTTTTAAAATTCCACAAACTGGTAGAGTGATGTCAGCAAGATGTTAGAATAGGAAATCCTAGCTCCTAGATCCTGCTGTTTCATTAGGAATGTCTACACATCAACAAAGAAAGAGTCCCTGCCTGCTCCTCAACAGAGTGTTAAGGTCTTGCCAAGCATCCCTTTTTCTTGCCAATCCTGTGTGGTCATTGCTGCTCTATCCTCCAGTCATTGAAGTGCAGCCAAGAAGGAAAATCTAAGAACTGGGACTCTTTTTATGACTGTGACTGATCAGAGTCTTTTCAGAGGAGTCAGTTTTACAGTTTCAAAAGGACTTAGATTGATACTCAAACAGCACCCTGGTCACTCACTCATTGGTCATCTGCATATGTGATTCACAGGTTTCTACAGTCACTAACGAGTAACAAAAGGATATATATCAGTTAGCTATTGCTGCATAACAAATCACCTTGTTCATAGATGGTGGCAGGGTTCCAAGAGAAAGGATGTAATTGTGCAAAGCCTCTCGAGACCTAGGCTTAGAACTGACACACCATCCCTCCTACCACATTTGTTTGGCTAAATCAAATCTCCAAGCCAGCCCAGATGCGAGGACTGGGGAAATAGACTCCATATCTTGATGGAAGATGCCAGAAAGTTGTAGTGCAAAGGGTGTGATATGAAGATGGGTGAAAAAATGGGTGTTAAAGTCAGTGACTTGGAGCAGAGAGAGTTGTTATCTTCATAGTAGAGCAGCAGAGGAAATGGGGTGTTGAGATCTATATGTATGGTTTCCTTTGCTGTGCAAAAGCTTTTGAGTTTCATTAGGTCCCATTTGTTTATTTTTGATTTTATTTCCATTACTCTAGGATGTGGGTCAAAAAAGATCTTGCTGTGATTTATATCAGAGTGTTCTGCTTATGTTTTCCTGTAAAAGTTTTATAGTGTCTGGCCTTACATTTAGGTCTTTAATCCGTTTTGGGTTTATTTTTGTGTATGGTGTTAGGAAGTGTTCTAATTTAATTCTTTTACATGTAGCTGTCCAGTTTTCCCAGCACCACTTATTGAAGAGGCTGTCTTTTCTCCACTGTATATTCTTGCCTCCTTTGTCAAAGATAAGGTGACCATATATGCACAGGTTTTTCTCTGGGCTTTCTATGCTGTTCCATTGATCTATATTTGTTTTTGTGGCAGTACCATACTGTCTTGATTACTGTAGCTTTGTAGTATAGTCTGAAGTCAGGGAACCTGATTCCTCCAGCTCCATTTTTTTCCCTCAAGATTGCTTTGGCTATTTGGGGTCTTTTGTGTTTACATACAAATTGTAAAAAATTTTTTTCTAGTTCTGTGAAAAATGCCATTGGTAATTTGATAGGGATTGCAGTGAATCTGTCGATTGCTTTGGGTCATTTTCACAATGTTGATTCTTCCAATCCAAGCACATGGTATATCTTTTCATCTGTTTGTATCGTCTTTGACTTCTTTCCTCAGTGTCTTATAGTTTTGTGCATACAGGTCTTTTGCCTCCTTAGGTAGGTTTATTCCTATTTTATTCTTTTTGTTGCAGTGGTAAATGTGAGTGCTTCCTTGATTTCTCTTTCTGATTTTTTGTTGTTAGCGTATAGGAATGCAAGAGATTTCTGTGCATTAATTTTGTGTCCTGCTATTTTAAAAAATTCATTGATTAGCTCTGGTTGTTTTCTGTTGGCATCTTTAGAATTCTCTATGTATAGTATCATGTCATCTGCAGTGACAGTTTTACTTCTTCTTTTCCAATTTGGATTCCTTTTATTTCTTTTTCTTCTCTGATTGCCGTGGCTAAAACTTCCAAAACTATGTTGAATAATAGTGGTGAGAGTGGGCACCCTTGTCTTGTTCCTGATCTTAGAGGAAATGCAAAAAAACAACCCTCAGAATGGGAGAAAATATTTGCAAGCGAAGCAACTGAGAAACAATTAATCTCCAAAATATACAAGCAGTTCATGCAGCTCAATATCAAAAAAACAAACAACCCAATCCAATATTGGGCGGAAGACCTAAATACACATTTCTGCAAAGAAGACATACAGATTGCCAACAAACACATGAAAGGATGCTCAACATCACTAATCATTAGAGAAATGCAAATCAAAACCACAGTGAGGTGTCACCTCACACTGATCAGAATGGCCATCATCAAAAAATCTACAAACAATAAATGCTGGAGAGGGTGTGGAGAAAAGGGAACCCTCCTGCACTGTTGGTGGGAATCTAAATTGATACAACGACTATGGAGAACAGTATGGAGGTTCCTTAAAAAATTAAAAACAGAACTACCATATGACCCAGCAATCCCACTACTGGGCATATACCCTGAAAAACCATAATTCAAAACGATACATGTACCACAATGTTCATTGCAGCACTATTTACAATTGTCAGGACACGGAAACAACCTAAATGTCCATCAACAGATGAATGGATAAAGAAGGTGTGGCACATATATACAATGGAATATTACTCAGCCATAAAAAGAAACGAAATTGAGTTATTTGTAATGAGGTAGATGGACCTAGAGTCTGTCATACAGAGTGAAGTAAGTCAGAAAGAGAAAAACAAATACCGTATGGTGACGCACATATATGGAATCTAAGAAAACGATACTGATGAACCTAGTGGCAGGCTAGGAATAAAGACGCAGACGTAGAGAACAGACTTGAGGACTTGGTTGGGGGGGGAGGAGAAGCTGGGATGAAGTGAGAGAGTAGCATTGGCATATATACACTACCAAATGTAAAATGGATGACAAGTGGCAAGTTGCTGCATAGCACAGGGAGATCAGCTTGATACTTTGTGATGACCTAGAGGAGTGGGACAGGGAAGATGGGAAGGAGGCTCAAGAGAGAGGGGATATGGGGATATATGTATACATATAGCTGATTCACTTTGTTGTACAACAGAAACTAGCACAACATTATAAAGCAATCATACTCCAATAAAGATATAAAAAAAAGATCTATATATATTATTCATGTAACAGAAGGACCCAGGGAACAAGTACACCCTTGGGGTTAGTTAACATACCACCCCAGTGTTTCTTGGCTGAGAACCAGAGCTCTTTCCCAGGTTACAAAACCCAGTGTCAGCAGCAGAGAATGAGTTGAAATGCCATCCTAGGAGTTTATAATGAATATGTGGTGCATATATGTATGTATGTTCTAAACATTTAAAATAAATCTCCTGTGTGTACCAGTTACTTACTACAGTAATTCTGTAAGGAGGTACTGCTTGCGCCATTTTACAGGCGCGGAGACTGAGACTCATCAGAGTGAAATAACTTACAGTTACCATAGCTACTCTGTGGTGGGCCAGGATTCCAGCCTCCATGTTCCGAGGCCAAAGCCCTGCACTCTTCCCATCTTCTCTCTGTTAAAGCTGATTTCTCCTTAGGCGTTAATTGTGTATCCTGGTGACTCAGCAGCATGGAATGAGAGACAGTGAATCCTTGTCCTTATGTGATTCTGGGATGCGGATAAGGAATATGTGGTCAGATCAGTATCTACAGGCTTATATTGAGCACCAACTATATGAAAAGATGGTGTATTAGTTTCTTATTTCTGCCCTAACAAATTACCATCACCACTGGCTTAAAACAACTCAAATTGATTCTCTTATAGTTCTAGAGGTCAGAAGTTCGGAATGGGTTTTACTGGGCTAATATGAAGGTGTCCGTGGGGCTGCTTTCTTCTGGAGGCTCTCAGGGGAGAATCTATTCCTTGCCTTTTCCGGCTTCTGTGGGTTGCCTGCATCCTTGGCTCGTAGCATCCTTCTGTTTTCAGAGCCAGCAATGGCCAGTTGAGACCTTCTCGCATCACTGTGACTCTGACTTTTCTGCTTCCCTCTTCTGCATTTAAGGGCCCTTGTGATTATATTGGGCCCACCTGGATAATCCAGGAAAATCTCCCCATCTACAGGTCATCTGATTAGCAACCTCGGTTCCGTCTGCTCCCTTAATCCCCTTCTGCCATGTAATGTAACATTTGCAGGCTCCAGGGGTTAGAACGTGGACACCTTTGGGGGAGGTATTATTCTGCCCACCATAGAGAGATTCTGCTAAATGGGGAACACAGATGAATTAGGGCCTCTACCCTCAAGAAGTTTACAGTCTGGTGTGTGTGTGTGTGTGTGTGTGTGTGTGTGTGTGTGTGTGTGTGTTTGTTCACAGCTAACTGGAGTAAAAGGCAGGATGTGAAAAGGGACATGGCAGGGTTAAGTCTAGGAGGTAGAGGAAGTGAGAGGAGGGGTATTGCTTCAGATTGGGGAGTTGAGGGGATATAGAAAGGCTTTTTGCAGGAGGTGGTCAGTGAACTTAGTGCTGAATGATGCATAGAATTTCAAAGGGTAAAGTTGGTTGGGAGAACATCCTAAGCAAAGGGAATGGCCCAGAAACACAGGATGAGTGTCCTGCTAGAGGTGTGTATGTCGTGGTCCCCAGCTTAGCTGCCTTCAGGGGGCAACAGTCACAGGGCAGAGAGGAACCTCCTTCCCCCTTGCTGGCTCCTGGGTTTTCAGGAGGGGTGGGTCCCAGCCAGAGTGGGCAGCCACCACTGAGCTCCAGCATATTGTTGCCATGCAGAAACCTGGGCTGTTGTGGCCAGATTGTTGCTTTTCTAAAGAAGCCTGAAACCTGGATTTTTATGTGAAATACTTAGGTTTTAAAAGTGAGTGTGTAATTCAGTTCTAAAACCCCACACTGGGGGCTTACCTGGTGGCGCAGTGGTTGAGAATCCCCCTGCCAATGCAGGGGACATGGGTTTGAGCCCTGGTCCGGGAAGATCCCACATGCCGCGGAGCAACTAAGCCCGTGCACCACAACTACTGAGCCTGCACTCTAGAGCCCAAGAGCCACAACTACTGAAGCATGCGCGCCTAGAGCCTGTGCTCTGCAACAAGAGAAACCACTGCAATAAGCCCGCGCACCACAACGAAGAGTAGCCCTGCTCGCTGCAACTAGGGAAAGCCCACGTGCACAGCAACCAAGACCCAATGCAGCCAAAAATAAATAAATTAAATAAATTTAAAAAAAAAACCACCACACTGAATAGGCTAAATGGAAATCAGAGGGCTTCCAGCTGTAACTTCTGATGTGAGGCACAGAGAGATTGAGTTATTTGCCCAAGGCCACACGGCTGTGAAATGACAAAGCCAGCATAGTCAGTGATCCCTGGGTTCTTGACAACATGCTCCAAATTACTCAGCCATCGTGAGTAACCTCTGGAGAGGTGGATAGACAGCTGTCATGGACCACAGGAGGTGTTCAAGTCAGGAGAAGATGGCTACTGATCAGTAAGATGGCCTTGTAAGAGTATTAGTGCAAGAGGACAAGATTTCTTTCAACCCTGAGATGCTGTCATTCCAGGAGGATTCGGGACACGTCATGTGGCTTCCCAGGAGGGTCTGCACTGTTCCGCAGCATGAGATCTGGAACATTGATTCAGGATTTTATGTCCTGCAGTTGTTTCTCTGAAAGAGAGAGGTGGGGGGTGGGTGGGGAGGGGAAGGAGGGAGGGAGGGAGAGAGGAAAGAAGGAGAAGAAAAAGAAACAGAAGAAAAGAAAAACCAAAATTACCTCTTTTGTTTTTGCTGAAAGAAAAGGCATTTGGCTCACAAAAAGGGGATGGATAATTAAGATCATTAATGATATGAAAGTTCATTGGAAACTCCTTTTATTTTCAAGAACAGAACGATAGAAATGATTCCTTCATCATCATCTCTGATAGAATAGAAATTTTATCCCATCTTGTACTCCAGTTACAGACCATAATGACTTAGTCTTTAGAAAGAGTTTTTTAAAATACAAAGCATTTCTTTAATTTGCATTTTTAACCTCTGGGTTTGAATAACAGGCTGTGCAATGATAAAACTGCAACTGAAATTCCTATCTGATGGGAATTGCTGTAGGTTTACCTTGAGGTGCCTGCTTTTTCAGCAAATGCCCCAGGTAAGTACAATTCAGTTTCGCAGATATGTCTTACACAGTGTTATGTGGTGATTAAGATCCTGGCCCTCAAGTAGGAAGGGTCTGCATTCATTCATTCAATAGTTATTTGTTAATAAAGTAACCTTTCCTCCCAGTCTGTCCATGACTGCACTGTTTTTCCAGAGTCTCCTCAATTTAGTGTCTCCTTTTATTCTCAAAATTGTCCTGGTTCTAACACTAAAGTATATGCTCATGCTCATCTTGGGTGTTTACTCTGCACCAGGCACTGCTCTCAGCCCAGAGGGAAGAGGTGCTGAATGGGGCAGACACATCCCTGCCCTTTCCTTAAATAACCACCTCATAGCTTTGTGACCCGTGGCAAGTTACTTAACGTCTCTGTGCCTCAGTTTCCTCATCTGTAGAGCACACCTGGTTGTATCTACTTAGTGAGGTGGTTGTGAAAAATTAGATGATCCATTCCATGCAAAATTTGTAGCAGAGTCCCTGGCACAGAGAGAGAGCTGGTTACATGCTAGTTATCATTGTTAGTATTTCTCCTGAATGGAGGGACTGTGCCTGGTCCAGTGTGTGTGTAGCAGACGAGAGCACACTAAGGTAAGCTGTGGACCAGTGAAGGAGAAAGGAGCACACACAAACAATGACAGAGAATCCAAAGGCATTTTTTATTCATTCGTTTATTTAACAAGTAATTTACATGTTTCCTACCTAACCTAGGCTCTCAGCAGGGTTCTGGGGACTCACTGGTAACTGAGGTAAACCCTGGTTAACATGGCCTGAGATTGCTGTGGTGCAGCTGAGGCCCCCGTAAAGGCGGGTCTCTGGTTTAGTTAGAGGGGTAAAGAGGCCTTTCAGGGTAGGCTGAATTGTGCCGTCTCAAAATTCATATATTGAAGTCCTAACCTTCAGGACCTCAGAGTGTGATCTTATTTCGAGCCAGGGTCTTTACAGAGGTAATCGGGGCCATCAAGATGGGCCCTAATCCAATATGACTGGTGTCCTTATAAAAAGGGGAAATTTGGACGCAGACATGCACACAGGGAGAACACAGTGTGATGATGAAGGCAGAGATTGGGGTGACGCTTCCACAAGCCAAGAAACACCAAGGATGGCCAGCAAGGCAGCGGAAGCTGGGAGAGAGGCCTGGAACAGATCCTCCCTCACAGCGTCAGAATGAACTCATTCCGCTAACACCTTAATATCAGACTTAGGAGAGAATAAATTTCTGTTGCTTAAGCCATGCAGTCTGTGGTACTTTGTTACAGCATTCCCCAGATACCGACAGACCTTCCCAGAGGTCACGGTGTCCAGGCAGGTGTTGCTGGGTGAGCAGAAGCATTTGCACTGGTGGGACGTGTCCCTTCACTTGGCTGCAGTTCCTGGGGGCTGGTACACTCCCTTATCTTAGATATGGACATCCTTGGAGCTCCATTCCAGCCCATTCACTTATCATGACTCCAAATCAGCATGCCAGTGTGACAAAGAGGAGATGAGGCTCCAAAAGCATGTTTTGAGGGAGAAAGATGCAAATCGTTGTTTTCCAGAGGCAAGTGATACCACTGGAACAGCTGCAGGAGGAAAGAAAAAAAAATTGGCTTCAAGTGAACCACAGATTTGGAGTTCTCAGACATACAGCTGCTACCTCCTATACCTTAACCATTTCAGTCTTCTGTTTTCTGCCATGCATCTAGTGATTGGCTAACTGCATTGACCAACTCACAGAAGGAGAGATGTTCAAGTCTGCCACTGGCTTTTTCTGTACTTGTGGGGAAATTATGACATCTCAGGCATAACCACATGCAACTGACACTTGCCATTTGCAAGAGATATGTCTAGAGTCCTTCATGGATTTGAGGATTCTTGAATAGGATCACTCTTTTGTTAATGATTTTTTTAAAGTGAAATTTGTCAAACACAGACAAGTACAGAAATAATATAATGCCCACCAGCATATCCTTCCCCCAGTTTAAGAAATGAAGCATCGTACATACAGTTGAAGCCTCTTGTCTAGCACACTGTAATCGTTTTCCCTCCCCAGAGATTACCACAAACATTTCCATGGTTTCTTTTATTCTTTTGCCTAATGTTTTGTAACCCAAAGCAATAGATCCTATTCTTAAACTCTACCAAAATGAAATTACATCATTCTGCAACTTGCTTTTCTCACTCCCCATTACTTTTTAATGTTTATTCATAGGATGCAATTCATTTATTGTAACTGCTCTACAGTGTTCCCTGGGATTATGCCACAGTTTATTAACTTATTTCCATATTGATGTAGATGTGAACATTCTTGTTTGAGTTTCCTTGTGTACATTTCTGGGAAGTTCCGTAGGGCACATTTTACAGGATACATATGGAGAAAAGGGTGGTCTGGCTGGGTCATAGGATTTGCCATCTTGGTATTTATAAGATTGTGACAAATTACTCCCCAGAAGAGTACTTTGCATTTCCACCTGCAGTTTTGATAGTTCCTACTTGTCCAGGCCTAGCCAACACTTGGTATTATGAAACTTCAAATTTTTGCCAGTATGGTGAGTTTTTTTTTCGTTTGTTTGTTTTTCGGTACGCGGGCCTCTCACTGTTGTGGCCTCTCCCGTTGCGGAGCACAGGCTCCGGACGCGCAGGCTCAGCGGCCATGGCTCACGGGCCCAGCCGCTCTGCGGCATGTGGGATCTTCCCAGACTGGGGCACGAGCCTGTGTCCCCTGCATCGGCAGGCGGACTCTCAACCACTGCGCCACGAGGGAAGCCCGAGTTTTTAAAATTGCATATTCTGATACCAGTGAAGTTCAGACTCTTTGAAATATTTATTGTTCATTCAGGTTTCCAAAATGGGAAAGGGTATTGCCCATTGTATCCTTTGCCCATTTTTTTTCGAACAGGTTGAATTGTTGAATAGCATCAGTAAGAGAGGGCATCCTTGTCTTATTCCTGACTTCAGTGGAGATGCTTCTCAAGTTTTAACATTAAAAATTATGTTTGTTTAAATATTTTGATTGTTACCTATTACCACATTAAGGAAATTTACTATATTCCCAGTTTTCCTTTAGAGAACTTACGATTTTGCCATTCATACTCAGATCTACAACCTACTTGTAATAAGATTTTTTGTACAAGGTGGAAGAGAGAGGTCTTTAGCAGACTTAATAAAATTAACAGTAGTTATGTAATTATCTTTCAGTCCATATTCAAATTCCCTCCAGTGCCTAAAGTATGCCTTTTGTAGATTGTTGAAATTGAGATCCAAACAAGGGTTTTCTTTAAACATTACTTTTTCATGCTACTTACTTGTGAAGGAGGTGAGTTGTCCTGAAAGATGTTTTAGGTAATGGGTTTTATTATTTCTTCTTTGTGGTGTCATTTAATTTGTTCCCCTGGCCCTTATGTGTCTTATAGATCTTCAGTTAGATGTAAAGTGTGCATTAGGTTTAACTTTATTTTTGTTATGGATTCTTCACTAGTGGTGCTTTACCTCATGTCCAATTTTGGGTTGTCATGTTTAGTGATGCTTAGATTGATAAGTGGGTTAGCTAGTGACAGTTTCATTCCTTCCTTGTAAAATCTCTCATCAGCCTTCCACCTAATAATTTTACCATCCATCAATGACCATTGTCTGAATCAGTTATTAACTGAGGAATTGCGAAATGGTAAATTTTAATTCTACCATTCCTTCAGTATTTAGTAAGCGAAAGAACTTTATCCTCTTTGATATTTGATTACTCTGAAGTTACATTCATGTTAGAGTGGCAGAATAAATGCGTAACTCTTTCCCTTTATATATCAAATTTCAGAGGAGCTGGTGTCTTCGCAAGACCCAGTGTTATCCATCCAGTGAGTTTTGTTTCTCTCTCCTTTTTTATTGAGGCTAATTATTAACTCATTGTTTTCCATATATTCCATGTATTTTAGTAAATTACAGTCTAATTTTTATGAGTATTTTTATTGAAGCATAATATATGTATAGATGATCGTATGAACAGTTAATGTACAGCTTGAGGTGGTTTTCATAAGGTGATACCTATATGACCGCTGCTCATATCAAGAGATACAAAATGAAAAGTCTTCCTGTATTCACAGATTGGAAGACTTAATAATGTTAAAATGTCCATGCTATCCAAAGCAATCTACAATACAGATCCAATGCCATCCCTACCAAGATCCCAAAGACATTTTTTTACAGAAATAGAAAAACAATTCTAAAGTTTATATGGAACCACAAAAGACCACAAATAGCCAAATCAATCTTGAGAAAGAAGAACAAAGCTGAAGGCCTCACGCTTCCTGATTTCAGAATATATTACAGAGCTACAGTGATCCATATAGTATTATACGGGCATAAAAACAAACATACAAACCAATGGAAATGGATAGAGAGGCCAGAAATAAATTCAGGCATATAAGGTCAACTGATCTTTGACAAGAGTGCAAAGAAGACACAAGGGGAAAGGATAGTCTTTTCCACAATGGTATTGGGAAAACTAAATAGCCACTTGTGAAAAATGAAATTGGACCCTTATCTCACACCACACACAAAAATCAACTCAAAATGGATTACAGACTTAAATACGAGACCTGAAACTGTAAAACTCCTAGAAGAAAGCATAGGGGGAAATCTTTATTCTGTTGATCTTGGCAATGATCTCATGGATATGACAGCAAAGGCACAAGTAACAACAACAACAAAAATACACAAATGGGACTGTTGCCAAACTAAAAAGCTTCCTCACAGCAAAGGAAACAATCAACACAGTGAAAAGGCAACCTACAGGATGGGAGAACATATTGCAAGCCATGTATCAGATAAGGGGTCAGACTCCAAAATGTGTAGGAAACTCCTACACCTCAACAGTAAAAACAACCAATAACCCAATTAGAAATGGGCTAAGGACTTAAATAGACATTTCTCCAGAGATGACATAACAAATGGCCAACAGGTAGATATAGGAAAAAAAGTGTTCAAAGGCACTAATGTTCTTTTGATTTGCAGGGAAATGCAAGTCAAAACCCACAGCGAGATGCCACTTATACCTGTCAGGATGGCCATTATCAAAAAGACAACAAGAGAAATTGGAGCCCTTGCACACTGTTGGTGGTAATAGAAAACAGTGCAGGTGCTGTGGAAAACAGCATGAAGGTTCCTCAAAAAATTACAGATAGAATCACCATATGATCCAGCAATCCCGCTTCTGGGTATTTCTCCAAAAGTATTGAACTCCAAATCTCAAAGAGATATTAGCACTCCTATGTTCATTGTAACTCTATATAGAGTAGCCAAGATGTGGTAACAACCTAAATGTCCATTGATAGATGAATAGAATAAGAAAGGTGCACTACATATATATACACACACATATATTCACATATATATATAGACATACATTGGAATTCTATTTTGCCTTAAAAAGGAAGGAAATTCTGAAATATATATAGCTTGGATGTACCTTGAGGACATTAGGCTAAGTGAAATAGGCCAGTCACAGAAAGATAAATATTGCATGATTCTTCTTACATGAGTTATCTAAAATACTCAAATTCATAGAACCAAAGAGTGAAATGGTGGTTGCCGGGGCTGGAGGGAGATGGAAATGGGAGTTATTAATCAATGGGCATAAAGTTTCAGTTAAGCAAGATAAATGAGCTCTAGAGATCTGCTGTACAGTATTGTACCTATAGTGAATAATATATTGTACACCTAAAAATTTGTTAAGAATTTAAGAGAATAAATATCATGTTAAGTGTTTTCACCATAAAATAAAATAAAGCAAATAAAAATAAACGGAGTCTCTTGCAGACAAAAAAAAGAGCAGTAAGAAGAAGGAAAGAAAGAAATTACTGACCTCAAGAACCGCAGCCCCTCTCTCCTCCACCCCAGGCTCTCTGCCACTCATCTCCTCCTAAAGATAACCATTGCCCTGACTTCGTCAGCCTCATTTAGCTTTTTTTCCAGGTTTGGAACTTTAAATAAATGTAGACCTGTGGTGTATTTTCTCTCGTCTGAGGCTCTTTCATGCAACATTATGTTTCTGAGGATCACTTGTTTCATGTAGTTGTAGATTGTTTATTCTAGCTTGTGCCTGTATTTCAGTGTTTGATTATATTGCAGTCTGTTCTTTTGGCTTGATGGAATTTGGGTTGTTTCCATTTGGGGCTGGAACAAATCTTGTATATGTCTTGCACATTTTTTTTTTTTTGGTGTACCTGTAATTTTTTGGATGTGTACTTTGGAATGGAATTGCTAGGTCATATGCAAATGCTTAGTTCTGATTGGCACTGTCAAATCGTTTTCCAAAGTGTTTTTACCAATTTGCACTTGCACTGTGATATATGAGAATTCTAGTTTTCCCTCGCCTTTGCCAACACTTGGTACTGTCATTCTTTGTAATTTTAGAAATTCTGGTGTATGCGCAGTGACAATCCATTGTGCTGTCAGTTTATATCGCCTTGATGCCTGATGAGATTGAGTGCCTTTTCATCTGCATATTGGTCATTTTATGAAATATATGTTCAGGTCTTCTACCAATTATTTGTCAAACTGGTTTCTCTCTCTTCTTACTGATTCTTAGGTGTTCTTGATGTGTTTTGAAAAAGAAACCTTTGTCAGTTATATACACTGCATATATTTTCTCACACTCTGGCTTTTTCATTCTCTTAATTGTATCTTTTAGTAACAGAAATTGTTATGTGAATGTACCCAACATAACAAGTTTGTCCTTTGTAATAGTTAAGACATATTTTGTTTCCTATTTAAAAAATCTTTGCTACTTATAAGTCCCCAATATTTTTTTCCTGTGTAACCTTTTGAAGGTTTACATTTTTACCTTTCATTAATGATTTTCCATCCATCCGGAGTTGATTTTCTTTATGGGGTGAGGGGAGGAGGGGACAGTATTTATTTCCAGTTTACCCAGTACTGTGAATCGAAAAGGCCCTTGTGAACAGTTTGCTATCACTGTGTAACAAAAACTATCAAAAACAATTTAGTCACTTGAAACAACTACCGTTTATTTTGGTCACAATTCTGCATGTCAGCGATTTGGGCTGAGGCTCACTTACACATCTGCAACCTGCCTCTGGGTTGACTGGGGCACCTTTCCTTATGGTTTGTCACCTTACAGCAAGATTACCTGGCTGGTTCACATAGTGGCTAGGTTCTAAGAGAGAAGAGAATGTCATAATGTGAAAGCACTTTTCAATCTCCATTTATATCACATTTGCTATCATCCCTTTGGCCAGAGGAAGGCCAGTATTCAACCCCAGACTTTGGGAGGGGACTTCCCCATGTCATGGATATAGGGTAGTGTGGACATATTGGGGTCCATTCTGCAATAATCTGCTCAAACCATGCTGTCCCCATGGCACTACAATATCACCCTTGTCTCAAAGGAATTGACTGTACGTGTGTCAGTCTGTTTTTGGTTTTGGACTCTTTATTTCATGGTTCTACTTGTCAGTCCATATGCTAATAACATATTTCCTTAATTCCCCTAACTTTGTAATTTTAGATATGGCATTTTAACTTCTCTTACTTTGTTATTCTTCTGTGAGATTGCCTTGGCTACTCTTGGCCCTTTGTATTCCCATATAATCATAGGAACAGGTAGTCAATTTTCTTTAAAAAATGGCTGGAATTTTGTTAACTAAATAGATAAATTGGAGGACCATTAACAACTTCAAAGTACTGAGTCTTCTAATCCATGAGCATAGTATATCCCTCTATTTATAGTCATTCTATTTCTCTCAGTAAAACTTGAGCTCTTGCACATTTTTTAGATATGAAAAAGTCTGCATACAATTAAACATTATAGATGTTTAATTGTATGATGCTATTTGAGTTGTCTTTAAAATGATACATAGAAATACAATTGCTTTTTTGTATATTGATCATGTATCTGGTGTCCTTTCTAAAATTACTTATTAAGTACATTAGTTTTTCTGTAGATTATCTTTGACTTTCTACATATCTAATTGTGTCTTCTGTGAACAAGGGTGTTTTATATTTTCTTTTCCAAACCTCATACCTTTAATTTCTTTTTGTGCCTGAGAAATTTTCTAGGACCTACTAGAGGTTGAATACAAATAGTGATAACAAGCATTTTGCTTGTTTCCTAATTTCTTTAAATATTTAACCATTAGGTTTATTTTTAAAATTTTTTTGGTAAATACTCTATCAGATTAAAGAAACTCCATCTACTCCTAAATATACTGTGTTTTATCATGAATTTGTATTGGATTTTATCAAATGCTTTTAATGCAGCAATTAAAATTATTTCAAATGCCTTTTTTTCTCTTTATCTTTTATGTCATCAATCTTACATTTCTGGGATAAACTGACTCTGGTCATGTTATAGTAACCTTCTTATAGCAGGATTCAGTCTGCTAATATTTTATTTAGAATTTTTGCATCCATGTTCATGAGTCAGATTGACCTGTAATTTTCCTTTCTTATAATGCTTTTCTCATGTTTTGGTATCAAGATGAGGCAGTCTCATAAAACACATTGGGAAATGTTCCCCTTTTTCTGTTCTCTGGAAGAGTTTACATAATTTTGGTGTTCTTTCCTACTCTAATGGAAGAGGCCATCTGGACCTAAAGACTTATTTGTGATAATATAGTTAATTATAGATTCTACTTCCTGAGAGATACAGGACTATTCAGATTTTCTATTGAGTTTTTTATCTGTCAACCAGTCAGGCAACTTGCAGAGTGAGAGAATCAAGCTCATGTTCAAGTTCAGGTTCATTTGGCATTACACATTTTTTTTAAGTCAATGGATTTTATTCACACTTTATCAATCATTCCACTAGTGTCTTTCATAACATAAGGAAAAAAATTTCACAGTTCAGGAGCCAATTCAAGATCACATATTACATTTAGTTATCATGTATATTTCTTTAAACATTATTTAAGTTGCTTTTTATAGTGGCATTTGATTTTATTTCTTTATTTCCATTTCTTGCTATTGTGAATCAGTGGCTTATAATTTAAAATATTTCTGCTCCTGGGAATTATGACTGTTTCTTAAGTGGTTAGCAGATCTGGTGATGGAAAATACATAAACCCACAGGCACCTGGATTCAAAGTCCAAACCTACCAGTCCTAGCTGTGTGATCTGGGGAACAATGCTCCACTTCTTTGAGCTGCAATTTTTTTCTTGTTTTAAATAAAACTTTATTATTATTTTTGACATGTACAGTATTATACTTCTACTCCACCACAGTGTGCTTCAGGCTCACCTGCAGACCTTAAGTCTGCCGATGCTGAGGGTCATTGACTTCCGGAAGTGGGCTTATCTTTCTGCCTCCTAGAATCACAAGTAGAAATCAGGAGGAAAAACAGAAGAGTGACTAAAACAGTAATTAGGAGAGAACAGTTATGTTTAAATCTGAAACACTCATTAGTCTCAAAGAATGGAAACCTTAAAAGGCAATTTATATGCAAACACTTCCAATGTTCTTTCTGCATCAGGCTGCACACCATCATTAGCTTGCCAAAGACCACCTCTAAGGAGGATTTTTTTCCCTCTCCCTTTTTCTTCCCTCCTAATTGCCATGCTCTCGCCAGCTTCCTTGTCAAATTAATGCAGACAGAAGCCACATTCTTACCCAGAGCTTTGTCCGGCAACAAAACCATGTGCTTCATTATCCCGCCTGCCACTGATGTCTCAGAATCTCAGGATGTGAAAGCCAGAAGTAGCCTTCCAGGTGCCATGCACAACAGCCTCATTTTCCTAGTGAGGGAGCCGAGGTCCGGGAAGAAGGCACAAGTCCAGGGTTAGATCCTTCCTTCATCCATTTACTCGACAGCTGTTTATCAAATATTTATTGAACAACTACTTCACACCTGGCACAATGGAAATAAAGATAGAAAAGTGCCCTAGTTACAGACAGACAGTGAGATAATAAATTAATACATACAAAATGGGAGAATATGATATATGCCAGGAAGGAAGTATACAGGGTCCTATGATAGAAAATGATGTGCATGGACCTCCTTGATGGGGTTTGTCTTAGTTCAGGTTTCTCTAGAAGTAAACCCTGAGACAAGGTTCTACGTGCAAGCAGTTTGCTTAAAAGGCGATCCCAAGAAAGATGGAGGGAGGGCAAGTGAGGCAAGGAAGGGGAGACAGTCATTAAAGCTTGGGTTATCAAGCAGGCTACCACTGTGGGCACCTGCAGACTTTGGGAAGTGGTGTAGAACATGCCTCAGGGTCATCCCACCCCTATGTTCAAGGGATGTGGGATGTTGATTCACCCATGCCCACCAGTCACTGGTTGAAGGCTCCCGCAGGGTACTTGCAATTCTGGGCATTTACCAGCTTCCGTGCAGGGCAGAGCAGAGTCCCATCACCAGGGAAAGCCCTCCATCAAAGAGATGCAGGTGTTTGCAGTGTGTGCATTGAGGTGGTAAGGACAGAAGATGAGTGGGGTACCAACAATGTCAGCTGCAGGGTAGTATTAGTCAGGGAATCCAGAGAAACAGAAGCAATAGGGACGCTATTGGATGGGTAGATGGATGGATAGATAAAGAGGTTTGTTATAAATAATTGGCTTATGCAACTATGGAGGCTGAGAAGTCCCAAGATCTGCTGTCAGAAGGCTGGAGGCCCAGGAGAGCCAATAGTGTAAGTTTCAGTCTGAAAACTCGCGGGCTCGAGATCTAAAAAGAGCCAATGTTTCAGTTCAAGCCCGAAGGCAGAAAGACTGATTTCCCAGCTCTAGGGAGTCAATTGGAGTGTTCTCATACTCCTCAAAAGGGTTAGCTTTTTGTTCTAGTCAGGCCCTCAACTGATTGGATGAGGCCCACCCACATTGGGTAGGGCAATCTGCTTTACTCATACTACCAATTTAAATGTTACTTTCATCCGAAACACCCTTGCAGACACACTCAGAATAATATTGGACCAAATATCTAGGCATTTCACACCCAGTCAAGTTGAAACATAAAGTTGACCATCACAAAGGTAGTCCAAGAAAGTTTCTCTGTGGAGCAGAGGTCTAAGATTGGAAAAATGAACCATGGGTGGGGTTCACAAAGAGCTGGGGAAGAGGAGTCCTGGAGTAGGGAAGGGAGGAGATTGGCTGGCTCTCGGGGTTAACAGGTGACAGTGACTGACCAAAGTGAACAACATTTATTTATTCAATAGATGTGATTCAATGCCTCCTATGTACCAGGCACTGGGAAGAAGGGAGTGAACAAATCAGACAAATATGCTAGTTCTTAAGGAGAGAGATAGACAACAACCAAAGGAGTAAAATACATAGTAGGTCAGATGGAGCCTCTGTCAGCCCTAGTCCCTGAGTGAGTGCAGTAGATGAGCCATCAGCTGATCTGCATGGACAAGTAGTACAAGTGACAAAACAAACATTCATTATTACAACCCATCAAGATTTTGGGTTTACTTGTTACACAGCATAACCTAGCCCATACTGATTGATGAACCATCTTGCTAAATGGCAAAACAGATCATATCACCCCATCCTTTTTTTTTTTGCGATACGCAGGCCTCTCACTGTTGTGGCCTCTCCCTTTGTGGAGCACAGGCTCCGGACGCGCAGGCTCATTGGCCATGGCTCACGGGTCCAGCCATTCCGCAGCATGTGGGATCTTCCCAGACCGGGGCATGAACCTGTGTCCCCTGCAACAGCAGGCGGACTCTCAACCACTGCGCCACCAGGGAAGCCCTCACCCTATCCTTTTAATACACACACACACACACACACACACTCACACACTCCCCTCTCCCCTCTACCACTCAGAGCCCTGTATGCTCCCCATTGCCCTCAGGATAAGGAATAACTTCTTTATGCAACCTCAAAAGCCCAGCATGGCCTGCTCTTGCCACCTCTTCAGTATCATCTCTCACCTCTACACACCCCCCCACCCCATTTCAGCGTCTTTGAACTTGCTCTTTCTTCTGCTTGGAATAATCTCTCATACTCTCCCCACTTCCACCCCTCCTGCCCTTCCTCCCAACACTGCCCAACTCCTGTGCATCCTCTGGTCACAGTGTCAAGTTCACTCCCTCAAAGGAGCCTTCCCTGCCCCCAGGTGTCTTCCTTCCCATGAGATGTCTTCTTGTACCCTTCAGCACTTCTGCCAATTACAGGTAAAATTCCTGTTGAATGTCAGGTTCCTATTAGATTTTAGGTTCCTGAAAGACAGAGATGCCCGTCTTATTTGTTCTGGTGTCTCAGCACACAACACCAACAGAGTCAAAGAATAAGCTCCCTGTAAATATGTAACCAATGAATAAATAACAGATCTTTCTGACATCTTTCCACCAGAGTGCTTTTATTAAAAGTCAGATTTTCTCTTAAAAGGAGTCCTGCATAGAGACATAGGACTCACTTTTGTGAGTTCCAGTCTTTTCAAAGAACTCCCCCCTGTCTTCCAATAAAAAGAGAGACAGGAGAACCAAGGAAACACATCTCCTCCAGAACACACTGTGCCTCCTGCATGGCGGGCGGCAGGGGAGATACGATGCTTTAACTGGGAGCAGCGGGGGCTTCTTATTCCGTGGGTGGAGGTGTGATGCACCTCCCAGGCTGGAGCCCGGCATTTGTTTGGGATTACTCAGCAGCCCCAGCTCTTCCCAACCCCTGACCCCACATTAATGACCCAAGTTAAGGAGAGGGCAACTGTTCCGACCACTATGTGAGGTCACGGGCTGCAGGGAACCTACCCTGCATGGGAGGGGGTAGCTGGAGACCTTCCCTGAAATTCCGTCATCAGTTGTCAAAGATCATAGTGAAATTATGATTTAATTTGGTTAGAAGTACAGGGATGGTACAGGTTGGTTCTCTTGTAAGTGTCACATCTCAGGCTGTCCTGTGTCATTGGTTAACTTTGTCAAGTTGCTTTATCGTCCAAAAGGGAGACTCCCATCTCCCGGTCCTCGGGATGCTTCTAGTGCCTACAGGGCCTCACGTGCGGATTTGCACGTAACTGGCTGATTGAGCCCAACCCAGTTCCAATCCCTGGGCCACCAGGCTTCCCAAATTGCACCGGCCCTGAAAAGGATCATAGTGAGGGAGACACGTGCGAGAGCTTGAAAAATTGCTTTCCTACTGTGTTCCAGGAAAGATACAGTTGTCTTAGCAGGCACTGGATGTATAAGAGGGTGACACAAATGAAAATGTGAGTGAAAACAAGGAAGAAAAACAGGGATGGGGCAGAAACAGCGCCAGAGGGAAGCTGGAAATGTGTACCTTCAAAGCCCCCATGCAGATCTGAGCTTCCTCGTGGCCAATTCGAAAAGTGTAGTCAAGGCAGTAACCCATTTCACAGGTCTGTACAGAGAAACCAGGCCTGGTGCTGAGGAGCTGCACAAGGACTCCTGGCCCTGAGGGGTGGCCCTGGACAAGCTGTCAGGAGGGTTGGCTCTCTCCTTGGCACTGAGACTGCTGGTTGCAGGAACTTGGCCAAGTCACTTGGCTCCCATTAAATCAAGGACAAGCATCTCTGCTCTTTTCCCCTCCCAGGGTGCCATGAAGGTCAGAAAAGAGTGGAAATGCTTTTTTGAACCAGAAAGAACGATACAAGCATGAGGCATTATTATCTATAAGAAATTGATGGTGCTAATTAATCTCTCTGAGCTTCAGTTACCTTAACTATAACATCGGGCATAATAACAACCTCACAGGGTTTTTGTAAGAATGTAGATAGTCCGATTGGTGGCAGGACTTGTCTGATCTTAATTCTCTCCCTCTCTGGCTTTCTCTCATTAAGCAAGAGGGACAGGCCCTCAGATTGAAATGGAGTGGATTCAAATCATAATGACATAAATGTTCTGCTCTGAACATTTATCTATTCTTTTAAACACTGTACATACATGGAATGCTCTACATACACACTCACATGTTACACACACACACACACACACACACACACACACACACACACACACCTCACACTGTATTCTCCTACATTACCTGCAAGCAAGGCCAGCTCCATGCGTGGGACCTGGGCAGTCGCCTAGGGCTGTACCCTGCGAGAGGCCCCACATTTGGTTTGATGCTCTATCACCATCTTGAAATGTTTAATAATATTTGAATAAGGGATCGTGCGTTTTCACTTTACACTGAGCCCTGCAAGTTCAACAGCTGGTCCTGTCCTGTCTACATGCGTGACCGGCCAGCACATTGCAGGAGGAAGAGAAGAGACCTTTAGAGCTGGAAGCTCAACTTCCTCCCAGAGTCTCTTTTCTCAGTAAAGCAGAGAGGGCTGTCTTACTTACTCTGGTGTCTGCATGTTGCTGCCTGCCTGAGACCCCCAGAGACGGGGGGCTTCCACCTGCTTCTGGGAGAAGGGGACATGTGATGGGGGTATGCTGGTGTGGCCGGTGCTTGCTACATCTTTGACTTTCATTCTTTCGTCTCTGTGACTCCCACTGGCCTCTGATCTCTTCATCTTCATGCTGCCATGGCCGCCTGCACCAGTGCACATCCTCCTGCACAGTGCTGTGGACCCAGTGGTTTCAGGCTCAGGCTCTAGAGCTGGAATGGCCAGTGTTCAAGTCCTCGGCCTGGCCCTCCGCGCCTCGGACCCAATGGCAAGGTTCCTGGCTTGTCTGGGTCTCAGCTTCCTCGTATGGAGAGCGGAGAGAGCGGGTGTGAGCTCCTCACTGTAAAGACTGAGAGCTAGGCCTGGCCCCGAATCATCTGAAACATCAGGCAATCGATGTGGCTACAGCAGCCTCTTAACCCACACCCCCTTTCTGAGTTTGCCCCCAACCCATCACTTGTGACAGGCAGCAAAAGGGATCATCTGAAAATCTAAGTCAGGTCATATACCGTCCCTGCTTGGGACTCCTCCACAGTACCCCCTGCATTTAAATTCACTCCAAGCTCTGTAAACAGTGGCCTGAGGGGTTCACCTACCTCTCTGACTTCAGCTCACTCCCACCTGCCCTTCCTATCACTCACCACTTCAGACACACGGCCTTTTGTCAGGTGCTCAGAAACACCAAACTTGTTCCTGCCCCAGGACCTTTGCATGTGCTGTTCCCTGTGCCGAGTACGCGTGCATGAATAATTAGGATGACTGTTACAAACACCTGGCCAAATGGCACGTTCCCCATGCTTGGCTGGTCACTGCAGGCCAGAGCTTCTCAACCTCTCTTGCATCATCACCTTCCCACACCCATCCCAGGAGCCTTTTGAGACATTGTTTTCCTGATCATCTCCCCCACTCCCCACCTGCCATGGGATTTTGATAGCTCAGGTATACTGTATACCTGTGCACACCGTCTCTGTGTGCCTGTGCTTTGCACTTAAAAGACTAAGATAATTTTGCCCCCAGAACCAGTTTTCCCCTTCTTGCAGGATTGCATGCTATGGGCAGTCCTGATGGTGGTGAGCTTCTGCCCCTCAGGCAGGCTCTGAGTTTGGTGTCATTCCCACAGTTTAGTAAATTCTTTCTGTGCCTTGTCCTGTGTGCGAAGTTTTGTCAGTGTTAGAAATGGGAAGTTTGATATCCTGTTAGCTGGAAAAGCTCACGGAAGGGACAGGAGCACGTGTAACCACTGGGGCGTTAGGAAGATTTCATACCAGGTTGGAACAGTTTCCATTTCTAAGTGGACAGAAAAGGAAACGGTTTGGCCTTTTTCTTAGCAAATATCTGACAAGGAGTGCTTTGGAGCTGGGCTGGACTGTTGGAAGCATGAGATTTCCAGAAAGCTTTCATTTCCTTTTCTTTTTCTCTCAAATATTGTCAATTTTTTCAGACTTCTGTTCCCAAGGTTTTATCTCCTTCCAAGAATCTGACAAAACCCAAGCATATGCTCAGTGACTGAGCAATTTGTGTTATGACTGTATGATTCTGTTACCAAATGTTCCATTTTCAAAATAAATTAGATAAGGACAGTCTCAGTTCTGAAAGAGTGCACTCAGCTTATAAATGTGAGTTCACATATGAACTCGCAAATTTCAAATAGCATGTTTGTATGTTCTGAGACTAATGGGGTGACTTGAGCTACAGAAGTTGCTTTTGTTTGCATAGACTCTATTATGTCCTTAAAGTTTTAATGATTTCTTTTTCCTCCACATTTATTTCAATATCCAGTCAGTTGTTAATCCCTACACATAGAGATCCAGGACTCACAAATAGACACTTTTTGAATGAATGATCGTAATGTTTGCAGATCATGTGTGAAATCATGAGAATTTTTGAGATCTGTCTGTTAGTGTAAAAACAACTAAATGACTTAGTGACAGTGATCGGGAACCTGCCTGGTGCCGTGCTTTGTTCTGAGCACTTTACAAATATTAAATAATTTGATCCTACAGCAGTCCTATCATGTAGCTGTTATTATTACTTTCCTGTTACAGAGGAGGAAGCAGGTCCCACAGCTTGTAAGGGGAGGAGCCAGCTTCAGGTTCTGTGTATGTAGTGATGTCATTACAATAACAACAATAGCAACAACTGCCAGTAGTAATGGCTTAGATGGCAGTAACACTAAGAACAAAGCAGGTCAGATCTATCAGGTGGAATGCTGGATGTTTTCTGTAAATCATCTCTAATTTTCACAGTGACTTTCAAAGGTAGTGAAATTACTGTTCCCATTTTGCAGATATGGAAGCAAAGCCCCAGAAAGGTTAAGACAGCCTCAGGTCACACAGTGCTGGGTGGAGAGGCTGGGTCTGGAGTTGGACCTGCATCCAAGTCTCTGTTGGGTCTCGCTGTGAGAGCTGAGAAGACTGCTGTCCCTGATAAGGGGGAGGGGCAGACGTCTGTTCAGGAAACTTCTCCTGGCCACCACTTGGCAGCCAGTCACATTGAGAGACCAGGAAGGCTAGGAAAAACATAGCCCAGGCCTGTCCATGCAGGTCTCCTGGGCCAGTGGAGAAGGGATAAACGTCCACAGAATGGGGAAGAGTGGCTGAGTGTTCACTGTGTCCACCCATTCACTCATTCATTCATTCAGTTGTCCATTTGCCAGTGCTTTGAGGGCCTACTGTGTGCAGGCCCTGGCTCTACTGGGGATACTGACCACACCCATACCTGTGGCATTTGACGCAGTGGACCCCTCTGTGGACTCTCCTCCTTGGGTTCTCTTATGGACTGAATGTTTATGTCCCCCTGAGTTCACACCCCAGGGTGATGGTATCTGGAGGTGGGCCTTTGGGAGATACTTAGGTTTAGATGAGGTCACGAGGGTGGGGCCCCATGATGGGATTAGTGTCCTTGTAAGAAAAGGAAGAGAGAAGAGAGCGCTCCCTCTCCATCATGTGAGGACACAGCAAGAAGGCAGCTGTCTCTGAACCAGGAAGAGGGGCGTTACCAGAACTGAATCTGCTGGCACCTTGTTCTTGGACGTCCAGCCTCCAGACCGTGAAACATAAATGCCTGTTTGTTTAAGCCCCCCAGTCTATGGTATTGGTTACACCAGCCCGAGCTGACTGAGACCAGTTTCGTGATATTCTCGGGTTCTCTCCCCTGTCTCCAAGCAGTGTCCCCTCCTGTGGCCCGTGTTGCCTGCCTTTAGCTGCAGGTGTCCCCAGGCTTCTGTCCTCGGCCCCTATTCTTGACTGGTGTGCCCCACCTGGACCAGTTCGTCCACCTCTCCCACTCCGGCTGCTGAGTCCGGAGCCAGCACCCGCTCCTTACAGCTCTCTGGGTCCTCCTGCTGTCTCTTTATCACCACGGGCCCCTCAAGCTCACAGGCCGTGAACCAAACTCTCCATCTTTCCCTACAAATTGTCCTTGTTTCTCCTTTGGTCTTTGCCTCTGCTGGGGCCTTCACCCTCCATATCTAATCAGTCACCTGTGCTGGGGATCCAGAATCTTCACTGAGTCCACTCCTCCCTTCCTCTGTGGCCACTTCCAGTGTTCTTGCTGATTTGTGTCCTTTTCTCTCCTCCTGTCCTGGCTCTGGTTCAGTCTCTCTGACCCCCTTGTCTGGATTCTACATGTCTCCTGACCTCTCTTCCCTGGATCCACACTGTGGTGGGCATGGGTGATGATTGAATACAGAGTTTTCCCTCTATAACCCAGGGTCCCTCATGTCCCCTAGTCCTGTGCTTTTCCAATAACATCAATAGCATCATCATTATTGTCTGAGTCTGCTTGGGCCACCATAACAAAGTACCATAGACTGAGGGGCTTAAACAATGGTAATTTATTTCCTCACAGTCCTGGAGGCTAAAAGTCTGAGATCAAGGATTCAGCAGGGTTGGTTCCTTCTGAGGCCCCTCTCCTTGGCTTGTAGACGGTCGCCCTCTCCCTGTGTCCTCACATGGTCATCCTTCTGTGCATGTCTGTGTCCTAATTTCTTCTTCTTATAAGGACACCAGTCATATTGGATTAAGGCCCACTCTAGTGACCTCATTTTACCTTAATCACCTCTTTAAACGCCATTTCTCCAAATAAATCCCATTTAAGGTTCTGGGGACTCTAGCATGTGAATTCTGGGGGACACAGTTCAGCTCGTAACCATCATCATCAATCATGTCACCATTGTCATCATCCCCATCACTCCTCCCCACCACACACATTTATTGATCACCTGGTATGTGTTGGGCTCTGGTGTAAACCTTTCCACGTGTGATCTCATTTAATTTTCACAGGAATGGGGAGGAGAGAGGTGAGGTAAACCCCCACTTTGCCTCCTCAAGGAGGTGTTCTCTCATGCCCTGCTTCTGCCAAAATGTCATCATCCCTCCAGTTTGTGGGCCAGGGGAGCTGCTACGTAGCCCCTCCACTTAGAAATCACACCCTTCTTTGAATTATAGAATCTGGCTCTCTCACAGAGAAAAAGCCCTGAAATCTTTGAGTTCATCAGATGTCTGAGCAGCAAAGGATTTCACTGTGATTGTCAAGAGCTAAATAATCCCAACTCTACCTAAAAGTGAGCAGCAATTTCTGGGCTCTGGAGCCTCCTGAAACCGTCAGGAGGGGGTGGCCAGTCCCCCCTCTGCCTCCACCCAAAGCCTCCGGAGCTTTCCTCCACTCTAGCCTTTGTGGGTGCTGCTTACTCTCTTGACGGGCACACACTGGATATGGCTGGGACCAAGTTTGGTTTGTTTCTGCCCCGGGGCCTGAAATAGAATCATATTTCCGTGAAGGTCAGGAAGGAAATACAAAATAAACAGATCTTCTAACCCCAAAGGGACACCACAGGCCATGGATATAAAGCATTTCAATGAGGCTTGTCTTATTATTCTGGTTTGCGTTAGGCTAGTAAGGGAATTACATTGTGCATGTGTGCCCATGTGCGTGCCTGCCTGTGTGCATGTGTGTGTGTTTTAGGGGCCATCCCTAATCTCTAGCAGTTCATAAGAAAAATTCATCATTTATTTGGCCCTGTAGGTGGCAGAATTTTAAGATGGCCCCCATGAGCATCCGGTCTCCCCCCCCACTCCTGTGATTATGTCACATTATATTGCAAAAAGGAGATTATCTAGGTGGATCATATCTAATCACAGGAGCCCTCTAAAAACAGAGAGATTTATCAGAGTAATTACAGAAAGGACAGTAGGAGAGAGATTGGAAGCATGAGAAGCATTTGCTGTACTATTAGGAGCTTCCAGATGCTTAGAAAACTCCCACTTCACAGCCAGGAAAGAGACAGGCACCACCATCCTACAACCACAAGGAACTGAATCCTGCCGACAACCTCGATAAGGTAGGAAGCTGATTCTTCCCCAGAATTTCCAGTAAGAGCAGCCCGGCCAACACCTTGATTTTGGCTTTGTGAGACCCTAAGCAGAGAACCCACTTGCTTCCACTCAGATTTCTGAACTACAGAGCTGTGGGCTAATCAGTGGGTGTTATTTTAAGCTGCTAAATGTGTGATATTTGTTACACAGCATAGAAAACCAATACAGGTCCTTCCTCTGTGTGTAGGACAGGACCTGGGCCAGGAACCAGGGACATGGAGATTCCTGGGGCAGGCCTCTGCCCCCAGGCGCTCATGGTCAAATGTGAGAATCCAGAGTTCAGGCTGGAGGACCTTAGCTGAAGGCAAATGTCACTGGGGGGCTGCCATAGGAGCACTTGATGGTGGGAAAGAGTAGTGGGCAGGCCTGGGGCCAGGGCAGGTACTGGGGGAGAGGACACCGAGTTGGCCATCCTACCCCCTGACCCAGGGTGGCTTTTCTGAAGCTGTTGGGTCACGTGGGCATGTTTGGGCTCGGGGCCATCCAGGGCACCCATCCCTGGCTTTCTCTCTTACCTTCCCCGAACCTCTGCTTCCACGCTCCCCATTTGCCTTCATCAAGGAGTCTGATTTCTCTTTCACAGTGAAAATGGCAGCCCCTTACACCAACTTCACAGTATCTACAGCATCTGCCTCCAGGCTGCCCAAGCTCTTCCTCGGACCTCACAGCAGGGCTGTCTCCTGTTCCCGTCCCAGCAAATTGATCGGTGATCTGACCCTGCCCCCCACCAAAGACTCTGGCCTTGACTTAGGTTGAGGGATGTCCATGGATGTTCAGTCGTTCCAGCACCATTTATTGAAAGGCTGGCCTTCTTCCGTTGAATTGTTTTTGTACTTTTGTCAAAAATCAGGAAATTGGTAGCTTGGTTTCTAGGAAAAATGGTCTTGCTCTAAGTCACACTGAGTTTCTCTTTCAATCATTGTGTTGAGAGCTGGCTGGGACAGCACTTTTTGTCCAAGGTTGCACAGCTGGAAATAACGAAAGCCTGCCTCTGCCAGAGCTGGTTCCACTCTACCAGAATGAGGAACCAAGTGATGCCATTTTGTTTCTAAAGTATCTTTTTGTTTCTACAACTAGACAGCTATAAGTATACACACAGGTGCATACAGCCACGAATGTGGATCATTTGTTTGGTCATTCATGCATCTGCTTGGTCATCCTTTATTCAGCCTCTCCTCTGGGCCAGGTGTCGTTCTGGGTGTTCTGGGTTGAATAGTGTCCCCCCAAATTCATGTCCACCTGGAACCTCAGAATGTGACCTTACTTGGAAGGAGGGTCTTTGCAGATGTAATTAGTTAAGATGAGGTCATTCTGGATTAGGGCCCTAATCTAATGACTGGTGTCCTTATTAGAAGAGAAGAGACGCAGAGACAGACACAGCGGGGAGACGGCCACGTGATGATAGAGGCAGGGACTGGAGTGATGCGGCCACAGCCAAGGAGCAGTAAGGATGGCTGGCGGCAGCCCCAGAAGCTGGAATAGGCAGGGAAAGATGCTTCCCTAGACTGTCTGGAGGGAGCCTGGCCCTGCTGGCGCCTTGAGTTCAGACTTCTGGCTTCCAGAACTGTGAGAGAATATATTTCTGTGGTTTTAAGCCACCCAGTTTGTGGTTCTTGGTTATGGCAGCCCCAGGAAATGAATATACTGGGCACAGAGGAAGCAGATGTATCTGAGAGAGTCTTTGCTTTGAGGAATTGTTAGTCTCTCTCTCTCTCATGTGTTTGATACTTTCATTATCATAGATTCCACCTGTCAAAGAGCATCCAAATTAGCTTCTGTCCCGAGATTATTGCCATATAATATTTTCCTCTATGAATTGGGCATATGATTTCCTAAATGCTTATAGAGTCAGTGTTTTCGCTGATAAGGGTATAGAGTGAGAAAAAAAAAGGCTTTTGGTCTTTATGAAACACATTTATCAACTAGAAAACAAAACGGTTTTTAATGAGGCTAAAAGAAGCAGCTCAGTTTAGCAAACACTGGTTTTCTACTCTGTACGTAAGAAGTCTGGACGGAATAACTGGTCCAGCTCTGGCCCCGACCAGCCAGAATGGATGCTGGCCAAGGAGCTGGATCAGAGTCTCCAGCTGAATATCAGCCCCTGATGTAACCATGGATGAAATCTACACCTTAGGGCAGAGGAACCGTGGATGAGCGAGGGAGGCTCTGTGCAAAGATGGCTCCCTCCAGAGCCCTGAGTGCTACTAGCATAGACTTGCGGATGAACTCATAGCCTTCAGCATTGGGAGTGAATATATACACGTGGCTCCCCCGTGCAGCCACTCTTCCTGGGTGGGAAGGTGTCAGTTCCAGTCTCGCGTAGCCTATGAGTCTGTGGCCTCTGAGTAAGTAGGCTACCTGGTGAGGGAGGAGGTTACACACCTAGAAGATGGTCGTCTCCATCAGTCATGGGGAAGGAAGAGACTGGTATTCATTGAATGCTTCTTGGAAGGCACTGAGCTTTGTGGTTTTGATGTTGTTACATTGAACTCTGATCCACTCAAGTTGATTTTGGAGTCTAGTGAACAGAGAGAGGTACGGATTTGATTTGATTTTTGTCCCAAGAACTAACCAGTTTTCCCAGCCCTACTTACCAAATAGCTCTTCTCTTCTCTGCTGGAGTTCAGCCTGAGCTTGTCAACCTGCAAAGCTGTGTTCCTTCCTCTGCTCCATCCTGAATCTCTGGTGGACATTTTTGTAACTCAGTTTTCCAGAAGAATCACACTTCACTCGGGATTATGTCTTTTTTGTTCACCACAGGCATCTTATCACATGCAGTGACCGTTGAATGAGTAAATAAACTATTACTCTTATATCTGGTAGGATAAGACTTTTCTCTTCAAAACTTATTTGGTAGAACATTTTACCCTATTCTCACTTATTCTTAAGAATGATTTTGCCAGTTTTGGGAAACAACCTCAATTATGATTATATAAATGTGAGCATGAATTTGAGAGGAACTGACAGATGTCTTCTTGTGTCCTGAAACCTTTACTGCCTTATCCCATTCATCATCCTGACAACCCCATGAGATTGGCATCATTGTGTCCATTTCACAGATGACTAGGGCGAGATGCTGAGACGTGGAGGGCCCCCTCCTCCTTGAAGCTATCTGTAACCCCAGTCAGAAGTGAGGCTGCCATCCTTAACGTGCTCAGCACGCTCTTGGACTTTTCCCTTTCATGGCCATTCATTCAATAGGTATTTATTGAGCACTTACTATACGCCAGGCACTGTTCTAGGCTCCAGGGATACTGCAGTGAACAAAACAGGCAAACATCCCAGCCTTCAGGGAGTCGGCATTCAATATGGGGGTGGAGACAACGAGCAGGTTGACAAGAGAGCAACAGATATTTCAGTTTGTGAGAATGACTAGGACGGAAATAAGATGGTGATGAGGTAGGGAGGGCTGAGGGGGAGGTCACCCAAGCACGGCAGTCAGGGAAGACCTCTCACTTCTGCAGGGAAGAGAGACCCAAGGATGGGAAGAAGCTGGCACAGGGGTAAACCAGGAGCCAAGCATTCCAGGCGGGGGAACAGCAGGAGAGTGCCTGGGCATTTGGGCAACAGCTTGGAGGCCTTGGAGGCTGATGGATGCCAAGGGAAAGGAGCATGCATGGGGAGGCTGGGAGGGAGGGGAGGACAGGTCCTTCCAGGTCCTGGTGAAGAGTGTGATTGTGTGCAACCGGACACTACTGACGAATGAATCTGAATAGTACTTGAGTTGTAGGCTCTTGGGATGGTGGGCAAAGGAGGGAAGAGAGGACTCTTCTTCTTGAACGTGAGAACACATTCAGACCCTGGGGTCAATAGGTGAATTGGTCCCTTTCTAAGAATTGCAATGGTCCCATCTGCTGTCCAAGATAACCCCTTACTGAAACCCCGAGTCCCTGCGAGGCTGATTCCCGGGGACTTGGTGGCTTGGTAAATAAGGGGAGAGGATCCTCTTGGGCAGTACTTTTCTCAAAAAGCTCTTGCAGAGGCTGGATGTGTCCTTGCCCTGAAGAAATGTCTAGTGATCTTTCTGATGGGTTAACCACCACCCCCCCAACCCCATCCTACTCACTCCTTTCCAGTCATACCCCTGTCCTGCTGTTCCAGGAACTCATCCTGCTGTTTCATGCCACTGGGTGCTTGTTTTCCTTATAGCTTTTCTTGGAATCATTACTTCTTCTCCTCACCCCCTGGAGAACTCTTATTATTCCTTAAACCCACACTCAGGGTCCTGTGCTTTCAAAACTTTCCCTGACTGTCCCCGAAGGATGGAGTAGATCCCTCTCTATGACCTTGGTCCTAGTCGCTACGGCATCAGCACCCTGCAGGGCCCAGTGTGTCCCCTGCTAGGCTGCCAGCTCTTTGTGAGCAGAGCCCTGTCACTTTCGAAGCCCCCTTCTCTCATCAGGATCAGCACACCATAGACACGGAAGGTGTGAGGATGGACCTAAATGTAGTAACGAGAACGTCTCGTGCCTGCTTCCACATAGGGACAGGCTGAACCAAGGCAGCTACGTTCTTGCTTTGCTTCTCCCTTTCCTGGGCTTCTGGCTGATCACCACTCCATCTTTTTTTCTTTTTTTAATGACTTTTTTTTAGAGCATTTCAAGGTTCATAACAAAATTGAGGGGAAGGCACAGAGACTTCCCATATACTCTGGCCACCACCCATGCACAGCCTCCCCCATTATCACCTCCCCTACCACAGTGGTACCTTTGTTACAATCAATGAACCGATGAAACGGACACATTATTATCACCCAAAGTCCATAGTCTACATTAGGGTTCACTCTTGGTGTTGTGCATTCTATGGGTTTGGACAAATGTATCATGACATGGACCCATCATTATGGTATCATGCAGAGTATATTTACGGCCCTAGAAGTCCACCATGCCCACTTTATCTTTTCAGATAAATTTATTTAGCAGACTGTAACATCATTGCTGGGATTCCACGTCCTTAATTACCATCATGTGGCAGTTTGGTTTCCCTGAGATTACAGCTAAATTTGCTTATTTCCAAATAGCTTAAACCAACAACACCAAACCATAGTTTTACTTTCCCTCGTCAGGACCCTCTAGTACTTTCCCACCATGTTTAGAAAAATCTCCTAAAGCCCTTACCCCAGCCCTGTATGGCCAGCTCCTGACCACCCTTCTGACCTCATCTCTCCTACTTTCTCACCCTCTCGAGCTGCACTCCAGCTATCCTTGCCTGCCTGCTCTTCCTGCAGACCATCATGCATGTTCCCCTCTGCCTGCTGTTACCATCCCCCAGATATTTGCATGGCCTTTTTCAAGGATCTGCTCAATTGTCCTCTCCTTAGAAAGGCCTGCCCTGACCACCCTATTCTACTCCCAACATAGTCACTGTTTATGCCTGTCCCTGGTGGGGTTGGCAGAATAATGGCTCCCCAGAGATGGCCACATCTCAATCCTAGAACTGCGTATACACTGCATTACATGGCAAAAGGGACTTTGCAGATGTGACTAAAGTTAAGATCTTGAGATGGGGAGGTTATCCTGGATTATCCTGTGGGCACAATGTAATCACAAGGATCCTTATAAGGGAAAGAGGGAGAAAAGAGGGTCAGAGAAGGAGATGTGACATTGGAAGCAGAGGTTGGAGTGATATGGGGCCATCGGCCAAGCAATGCAGGTGACCTCGAGAACCTGGAAACCTGGAAAAGGCCACAAAATGGATCATTCCCTAGAGCCTCCAGGAGGAACTCAGCCTGCTGACACCTTGATTTTAGTCCAGTGAGAACTGTGTCAGACTTCTGACGTCCAGGGCTATAAGATAATATATTTGTATTATTTACGCCCCTGTGTTTGTGCCTGAATTTGCTAGAGCAGCACTAGGAAACTAATACACGTGAATTTATTGTTTTCTTCGTAGAATTTACCACTTCATACCAATGAGTTATACACTGATGGATTATTTGCCTCCTTGCACCAGAAGGTCAGCTCCATGGATGGAGAGTCATTTTGTGTTCTGTTCACTGCTGGGTCCCAGTACCTAGAACAGGGCCTGGCACACAGCACACACTTGTTGTCACTTCAACAAGTATATGTATCCACTCAGTAGACCTTTATTTTTTCAACCAATAAATACTTGTTGAGTAAGTGACTGATAGAAGCATTTCATGGTGATGCCTGATGCATCTGGGTCGTCCCTCCTTTCTGTATGGAGGTCAGTTTTGTCCTATAAAGACACCACTGTCTTTCCCAGTCCCAGTCCCTGGAGAGCCCAGTCCCTGGAGAGCCCCTTCCTGATCTCCTACCTCACTGCACAGCTCATGTATTCATGCCTGTGTTTGGTTATCTCAACTGAGTACTTCCTCTGTGCTACCTGTCACGTATCTGGGAGTCAAGGATGAACAGGGCTCAGCCCCATTCTCAGTGAGTCACCTGGATACATGCATTATCTCTATGCTAATGAGAGACAAAACCAAAACCAAATAATCACCAGCGTTATGTGCTGATTATGGAATCGTCTTATCCCGAGAAAAATTCCACCAGATGAGTGTGGCCCCATTTGAGAGATGAGCAAACAGATTGTGAGATGCTAAGTGACCAGGCTGAGGGTCCACAGCTGCAGCAGGGATTTGAGTTGATACTCTTCAGGGTGGCTTCCGTTTGCAGAATCAACCTTCTGCTCTGTCATAGCCTGTGGCCCTCGCCCCGACTTGGGGAGGTAGGCATCACTACTCCCATTTTACTGATGGGAAAATTGAGGTTGGGGAAGTTAATTTATTCCCTCAGGTTCACAAGGACAGAATGGTGGGGTTAGGTTTAAAGCTAGCTGTGCAGAACACCAAGCTCTCCCTTCCACCTCTGCCCCTTACCACCTCCCCATATGATAGGTCTTTTCCCACTGCAGTCCAATGACCAAAACCTCAAATACTTATGGGATCAGGCAGGAAACAGAGATGCATGAACTGGGCAGGCATGGATAGTGGTGACTCAGAGAAGACTATTGTCCTGTTGTCTGGGGGCATCATAGGGCCAGTTATGGCAGATCTTCCAATTTTTGAAATGATGGCAAAAATCAGTATTTTGAGGTGAAATTTCCTATACACGCACGACCAGCCCAAGTGCAATGGTACAAGGAATGAACTCCAGGTTTCAGCTTTTTAGGGAAATGGAAAAGGGGACATTTGCTTGCTGTCTTTGCTTGATGTATTTTTATAGGATATTGATTGGGGTTTACTTTCTATTACAGATTGTTTAAAGAGTAACTAGCCATCTTGAAAATTCACACTTGGCTCTCTGAATAAGCTGCTTCCTGAATATTGCATGTTGAAAGAGTGCTATGAAATTCCTTAGAAATAATTGGCCTGTTGGAAATGAGAAAAGATCCCAGTAGCTCACAAGGTAGAACAACCAGATTTACCTAGTGTGATAATTACCATCAGTAGTTAATAGGCACTAATACAGTTCTCACGTTATCACCCAAGCAATGTTTGGTCATGATTTAATCAGACTAGTGTTGTGTCATAAAGGTGAAAAGTGGGGAAAAGCTACTCATACAGAATAATAATGACAATCATACCTAATATTGGTAGGCATTACTTCAGACTCAGGATTATTCTAAACACTTTACCTATATTGATTCACTTAATATTCATGACAACCACAGATGGGTATTTTAGTTTACCCATTTTATAAGTGAAGAGACTGAGGCACAGAGAGGTTAAGTGACTTCCCCAAAGTCACCCAGCCGGTGTGTGGTAGAGCCAGAATTCAAATCCAAGCAGTGTGGCCCCTGTGTTTACACCCCAAACAACGTTGTTCTTCTGCCTTTCAGTAAAATCACGATGAGGCTGGAAATTCAACAATAAAATAGTTAGCATTTACTAAGCTCTTACTATGTGACTGTCTTTGTGTATCAGAGAGGAATGCTTCTGGCTTCTTGTAGTAGCAAATCTGACCCACAGTGACTTGAACAAGTAAGACTGCTTTGTTCTTTTTTCTAATATAATAAGAAGTCCAGAGGTAGGTGGTTGCTGGAATAGCTTCAGAGGCTCAACAACAGGTAGTGGCTTCTGTGCCCATAAATCTTGGCCTTTTGCTTGTGTTTGTTGTTTCATAGTCACAAAATGGCTGCTGCAGCTCCAGACACCACATCCTCATTTATGGCAGGAAGAGGTGGGAGGGTTCAAGAGCCAGTCCAGCTGTAACTGTCTCTTTTCATCAGGAAAATATATGCTTTCCCAGAAATACCCCCATTAATCTCCTGCTTAGATCTCATTGACTAGACCTATGTCATGAGGTCACTGCCAACTGCATGACTGTCTGTGACAGTGGAGAACAGAATTGTCCAGTGGATAATCAGTATCACCTGGAAGCTTGCAACCTGGGAAATGCAAGTTCTCTGGCCCCTCCTCAGAAACTCAGGAGGGGACCCACGATCTGTCTTAACAAGCCTCCAGGGGATCCTGATGAACTCACTGGATTTGGTCAATTGTGACTCATTGTTTGGGGCCGGCCACACTGCTCCCTGATGGATCTGAGGTTTCCCGATCAAGGATGAAGGGCGAGTTGGGCCTGGCCTGCCCTCCAGGCGGGCGTCACTGTTGTGGAGCCTTTGGGTGAGGTCACTGGCACCCCCTTGGCTTTGCTTCTGGCTGGCAGTGTGCTGCCTGTTTCTGCTTTAACAGTGTACTTATCACAGTGTCACCCTTGGCAACCCTAGTGTCTGGTGGTCTGAACAAACACTGCTTTTCAAGAATTCACCTTCCTGTCCCCCGGCCAGCTCTGTCAGCGCTTGTGACTTCAGGTGGTCTAGAAACCTACAGGTGACCAGTTGTCCCAGTTTTCCCAGGACTGTGGGGTTCCAGGGTTGCAGGACCTTTAATGCTAAGACCAGGAAGGTCCCGGGCAAACCATGACCCGATGGTCACCCTAAGAAACCCACTAATCACCCCTCCTACACCCCCCAGCCAACTCCTCTTGCTCTGGGCCACCAGCCCTAGGTGACAGTGTGATTTCTAGGAGCCATCTTTGGCCTGGGACTCTCATTAACTGAAGTCATTTCAATCTGCTTATCAATCAAGTGTAAACCCTTCCCTTATTCACAGTGTATTCATGGAGGCGCTGTTATGTAAATCTCAGTACACCAGGTCAGGGGAATGCGAAATAAATGAAAAACCCAGGCCATACACTCAGTCACTTAAATCCAATCTAGTCCAGTAAGCAAATAAACGTTAAATAAGTACCTATTTGCCTCGTACGTTGCGTTAGACACCCACCCCCATGAACACACATTTCTGTAGAGGATGTGGAAGAGCGAGATTATTTACAATATTCTAATGCTAATTATTAAAACAGTAATAGCTTTAGGCATTTGCCAAGCTGCTCATTAATTAAAACCCCTTCCAGTTATGAGACAAGACAAAAGAGGAGGCCAGTGGAGAACCAAGCCTTACCCCTAGAAGGGATCTAGGTGGGGTTGAGGAGTGGGACCCAGGAGGGCAGCAGCAATGGGCCCCGTGATTCTGAAGCCCAGAATTAGCCAGGCTCACCCACCTGTTCAGCAACGACTCTGGACCCCGTAGACCTCTCCACACAGTGCCTGGCCCTGAAAAGCTTCTGGCAAGAGGGAGCAGAGGAAAAGCTTGCTTCCTGAAGACAGACAGATTCCGGAGAGAGAGCAGGACAAGCAGAAATACACCAGTGCAGTTCCTTTTCCAGCTCACCACTTGGACAACTCACACCACCTTTGATGGGGCAAGAGGCCACAGATGTTCACTGAAATATCCCTCCTAGAACCCAGAGAAGGAGGAGGATGGCTCCCCATCCCCAACACAAATAGCTAATGCTTTTTGAAAATGTGTTGTGTGCCAGGCACCATTCTATGCTCTTCTGGAAGGTAGGCACCGTTGCTCCCATTTTACAGACGGGATACGTGACACACATAGAGGCTCAGTGACTCATCCAACGTTACTGTGGCAGAGCTGAGTTATGGACCTAAGCAGTTTGACTCCAGGCTGGGGTCTCCTGATCCCTGGACCGATGTCTGCAGAAGGTCCTGCTATTGCACTAAGGAGAAAGTGATTTGTTGGAAGTGGGGGAAAGCTTCATGAGTGAAAAGAACATGTGAGCCGTGTGTCAAAGGGCAGGTAGGAGTTTTCCCTGAAATAAAGGGTGTCGGAGGAATGACTTTCCAAGCAGGTGAAATAACAGCACGGGGAGCATGGAGCCTTCAGGGAAGTGGGGATGTTTCTTGCTAATTGGTGGGGAGGGCAGGTGTCAAATGCCAACAGTGGTGCCTGCCTCCCGGGACCCTGGGGGCTTGGGATAGGATATGTGCATTTCCTAGCTCATTGCTGGTCACATCACAAGTGCAGTCCCAGCCCACTGCTTTCTCTCTTCCCAGTTTCTTTTCCTGGCAAGTTATGTGCAAAGGAAACCAATCTAGGTCAGGGTTTTGCTAAGTTAACCGTTAACCCTGTCTCTCTATTCTAAGCACGTTAGGTGTTAGATGGCACACTGGATTCTGACGTTGGTTTGGCAGGGACACAGTTCAACATAATTATCCTCCATGGTGGTGAGTTGAATGCACAAGGAACTAATTGTATTCATTCACCTCCCCCTATCCTTGCCCCCATAATGTAGTAAACGAATCAGTTCACTTCATCTTTTGTAAATAGCATGTCTTTCCTAGTTACTAGAAACTGGCCGTAATTCAATCTAATTCAGAAATATTTACCGAACACCCATTATGTACCACGAAGTGTGTCTGGCATCATGAATATGGGAATCTGCTTTCAGTCATTCCTTTAGCTGATGAATATTTGTCAAATACGACTGTGCACCAACGCCGTACTAGCTGTAGGGATACAGTAGAAAAACAAACATGGCCTTTGACCTCAGGGAGCTTAGAGTCTAGTGGAGGATCAATGATCTTAATCAAATACATGTAAAATAACACAGAATAATGTCTTTTGGAGCAAAGTCCCAGGGTGCTGTGAGAGTATATAATAGGGGGAGCAGACTTAGGCTGAAGGGTCAGAGCAGCCTTCTCTGCCTGCAGAAGAATGAAGGGGAAGCAGAGTTAACAAGTGTGGGACCAAGAAAAGAGCATTAAAGGTGTGGGGAATGGCTGCTCAAAGCACAGAAAGAAAGCTTGCAAGTCTGAAGCTCAGTGGGTGTCTGGAGCATGGTAGGAGGTGAAACAGGAGAAGTAGCAGGGGCCCAATTGTGTAGCCTCATGGCCATGGGGAGGAACTTCCTCTTTTCCCTGAAAGCAATGGAAGGGCCATTGGAGGGGTGTAAGCAGAGGACGAGCAAGAAGACCCCCCTCCTGAGAGAGGTGGTTGGAAGACCACTGTGGTTGTCCAAGCGAGAGACGATGTAGGTTAGACCAGAGGGTGGCCACAGGGTGGATGGATGGGAGAGACAGTGAACAGGTGAAATGGACCTAACCTAGTGAAGGATTAGATGTGGGGTTGGGAGAGAGAGGAGTCCACAATGAGTTCCAGGCTTTGAGCTTGTGAGGTCGAATGAATGTTGAACCGCTCATCCTAGGCTGTGTTTCTTTTATTTTATTTTTTAATTGATGTACGGTTGATCTACAATGTTGTGTTAGTTTCAGGTGTACAGCAAAGTGATTCAGTTGTATATTCGGTTATATATATATATATATATATATATATATATACTTTTTAATATTCTTTTCCATTATGGTTTATCACAGGATGTTGAATATAATTCCCTGTGCTATACAGTAGGACCTTGTTTATCCATCCTATATATACTAGTTTGCATCTGCTCATCCCAAACTCCCAAACCGTCCCTCTCCCCCCCACCTCCCCCTTGGCAACCACCAGCCTATATATATATGTGTGTATATATACCTATGTATGTATGTATATATATATATACATATATATATGTTCTTTTCCAGTATAGGTTATTACAAGATATTGAGTATAGTTCCCTGTGCTATACAGTAGGTCCTTGTTGATTATCTGTTTTATATATAGTAGTGTGTATCTGTTAATCCGAAACTCCTAATTTATCCTTCCCTCCTTCCCCTTTCCCCTTTCGTAACCATAAGTTTCTTTTCTATGTCTCTGAGTCTGTTTCTGTTTTGTAAATAAGTTCATTTGTATCATGTTGTTAGATTCCACATATAAGTGATATATGATAGTTGACTTTGTCTGACTTACTTCACTTAGTATGATAATCTCTAGGTTTATCCGCGTTGCTGCAAATGGCATTATTGCATTCTTTTTTATGGCTGAGTAGTATGCCATTGTGTATATGTAACACTTCTCCTTTATCCATTCATCTGTCGATGGACAGTTAGGTTGCTTCCATGTCTTGGCTATTGTGAATAGTGCTGCTATGAACATTGGGGTGCATGTGTCTTTTTGAATTAGAGTTTTCATGTTTTCTGGATATATGCCCAGGAGTGGGATTGGTGGATCATATGGTAGTTCTATTTTTAGTCTTTTAGGGAATCTCCATACTGTTCTCCATAGTGGCTGCATCAATTTACATTCCCATCAATGGTGGAGGAGAATTCCCTTTTCTCCACACCCTCTCCTAAGTTCCATTTTGGACCCATTGAGTTCAAGGTGGCTCCAAAGCCTCCAGGAGTTTCTGTGTGGTAGGATCAATCGGTACGCACAGCCTGGAAAGTCATTGGCCATTAGGTGGTGACTGAAGCCTTTGGAGCCAGTGAGGAGAGGAAGGTTGTAGGATGGAGTCTTGATGGAATCCAGTAATTAATGGCCAGGAGGACAAAGATGCATGTGCAAAAGGGCTGATGCATGAAATGGAAAATCAAGAGGGTGCGCTTCCATTGAAGCTATGCAGGTGTTTTGAGAGAGTGGCCAAGTAGAAGGGGCACAGAAAGTTGTCCATTGGCTCGAGTGGCATTGCCATACGTTGTTGGCCTGTTGTGCTATGGGGATGGGGTATAAGCCATACTGGAACAAGGCAGTAGAGATAGCAGGAATGGGGAGCCCCATCAAGAAACGTGATGAAAGGGAGGCATGAGACAGGGCAATACCAGGAGGAAGGTGTGGGATCATCATCTTCATCCTCTTGGCTCGTGATATCAGTGGTTAGACAGACACCCAAGCAGGGAAGGACCATGATGTGGCCATGAAACTTGGGGGTCCAGAGGTTCCATAATGGAGGTAGGATTAACTCCTTGGCTACTGAGGCAGGTGAGCTGATGTCTGAGTATGTAAGGTAAGAGTGCTTGATGGACAAGACAGGAGCTAGGAGTAGGGAAGGGTCATCCTGACAAAGGGATTAGCAGGTACAAGAATTTGATAATCCAAGTATCCAAGTTTTTCTCTGTCCTGCCTTCCCTCTGGCCCAAAAGATGTCTCTCCTCCTATATACCATATAGGTGTATATGGTTGTGGGTGTCTAAGTATATGGTGAGGTGTTAACTGCCAAATATATGTGCTGGGAGGGGAAATGGAATATGCCAAGAAGTATCCATTCAGTGGTGGAGTGCTGCCATGACAAACATGATGCAGTAAACCAGGAGCCGTTTGAAATAAATGGGTAGGTGTGCAGGTAAGGACATTTAAGAACCAAAACAAGGTTTGCCAAATCTGACTTATTCCTGTTTTTCTCTTTTTTCTTTTACAGTCAACTTTGACCATTTTCAGATCCTACGGGCCATTGGTAAAGGGAGTTTTGGGAAGGTAAGAATGATGGATTTTAACAAATTTCATCAGTAAAATAGGAAAGTTCCGACCACTGGGCTTATGCCTATATGCATGTTTGTGTGTTTGTTTCTGTGTTGATTGCTGGGCACTGGGAATTTCCTGTTTGACAGAAAGATTTGAATTTGCTAAATTTGAAATGTGAAAGGAAGTCTGAATAGTTTCCTTTGGATATGCTGTAATTTCATTCTGAAAATTAAATTACAGCAGTCCTGCTTTAGGTGAATTACTATGGTAATTATTTCAAGATTGCTAATGCTATTTCTTCCTTGAGGATGTAAATAAGGAAAGTGGAAAAAACCCCGCAAATTTATGTGATGGCCAGCAGTAGCTCTTTCCTGCAATGGAGGCACTTTAAAAAATTATTGTGGAAAGAAGATTTAACATGAGATCTGCCGGCTTAAATTTTTAAGTGTACAATATATGTATCGTTGTTGCCTATACAGAGAACACTGTATAGCAGATCTCTAGAGCTGACTCATCTTGCTTGGCTGAAGCTTTATGCCCATTAGTTAGTAATTCCCTGTGTCCCCATCCCCTCAAGCCCTGGCAACCGGCCTTTGGTTCTATGAATTTGAATATTTTAGATAGCTCCTGTACACGGAATCATGCAGTATTTATCTTTCTGTTACTGGCTTATTTCACTTGGCATACTGTCCTCAAGATTTACACATGTTGAACAAAAGTGGTGAGAATGGGCCTTCTTGTCTTGTTCCTGAACTAAAGGGAAAAGCATTCGGCTTTACACTGTTGAGTATGATGCTAGTTGTGGGCTTGTCATATATGGCCTTTTATTATGTTGAGGTTTCTTCTATACTCATTTTGTTGAGAGTTTTTATCATACGTGGATGTTGAATTTTGTCAAAAGCCTTTTCTGCATCTATTGAGATGATCGTGTGATTTTTATCCTTCATTTTGTTTGTGTGGTACATCATGTTGATTGATTTGTGGAGGTTGAATCGTCCTTGCAGCCATGGAATAAATGTCACTTTGAATAGTGTAGATGATCCTTTTAATGTATTGTTGAATTCAGTTTGCTAATATTTTGTTGAGGATTTTTGTTTCTATGTTCATCAGGTACATTGGCCTGTAATTTCCTTTTTTTGTGGTGTCCTTGTTTGGTTTTGGTATCAGGGTAATGCTGACCTTGTAAAATTAGTTTGGAAGTGTTCCCTCCTCCACAGGAAGAGTTTGAGAAATATAGGTATTAAACATTTGGGTGTTTGGTAGAATTCACCAGTGAAGCTGTCTGACCCTGGATTTTGTTTGTTGAGAGTTTTTAATCTCCTTACTAGTAATTATGTTTATTCATAATTTTCTCTTTCTTCATTATTCAGTCTTGGAAGACTGCATGTTTCTAGGAATTTAAACATAGTAGTGTCTTACGATCCTTTGTATTTCTTTGGTATTAGTTGTAATTTTATCGCTTTCATTTCTGATTTTATGTATTTGAGCCCTCTCTCTTTTTTTCATAGTGAGTATAGCTAAAGACTTGTCAATTTTGTTTATCTTTTCAAAGAACCAGCTCTTGGTTTCATTGATCTTTTCAGTCTCTATTTCATTAATTTTTATTCTGACTTTTATTGTTTCCTTCCTTCTGGTAACTTTGGGCTTCATTTATTCTTCTTTTCCTAGTTACTTTAGCTTTATCGTTAGGTTGTTTATTTGAGGTTTCTCTTGTTTCTTGAGGTAGGCCTCTATCACTATAAACTTCCCTTTTTGAGCTGCTTTTGCTGCATTCCACAGATTTTGGTATGTTGTATTTCCATTTTCATTTGTCTCAAGGTATTTTTTAAAATTTCTCCTTTGATTTCTTCTTTGACCCATTGGTTGTTCAGTGGCATGTTGTTTGTCTCCACGTATTTGTGTTTTTCCAGTTTTCTTCTTGTAAATGATTTCTAGTTTCATACCATTGTAGTCAGAAAAGATACTTGACATGATTTTGATCTTCTTATATTTATTGAGACTACTTTGTAGCCTAACATATGATCTATCTTGGATGATGTTACACGTCCACTTGAGAAGAACGTGTATTCTGCTGCCTTTGGATGGAATGTTCAATATGTATGTATTAAGCCCATCTTGTTTAAAGTGTGGTTTAAGGCTGATGTTTCCATGTTGATTTTCTGTCTGGATAATTTTCCATTGTTATAAGTGTTATAAGTCCCCTACCATTATTGTATTGCTGTTAATTTCTCCTTTTAGGTCTGTTAATATTTATTTTATATATTTAGGTGCTCTTATGTTGGGTGCATAAATATTTACAAATGTTATATCTTCTTGCTGGAGATGACTTTATCATTATGTAATGCTCATCTTTGCCTTTTATTAGTCTTTGTTTTAAAGTCTGTTTTATCTGATATAAGTATATCTACCGAAGCTCTCTTTTGGTTTCTATTTGCATGACACATTTTTTTCCATCCTTTCACTTTCAGTTTGTGTGTGTCCTTACATCTGAAATGAGTCTGTGGTGGGCAGCATATATATAGGTCTTGGTGTTTACCTGTTCAGCCATTCTATGTGTTTTGTTTGGAGAATTTAGTCCATTTACATTTATAGTAAGTAGTGATAACTATGTACTTATTGCCATTTTGACAATTGTTTTCTGGCTGTTTTGTAGTTCCTCTATGTTTCTTTCTTCTTCTCTTGCATTCTTCCCTTTTGGTTTGATGACATTCTATAGGGTTATGCTTAGATTCCTTTATCACTATCTTTTGTGTATCTACTATAGGCTTTTGCTTTGTGGTTACCATGTGGCTCACATGTAACAGCTTATATATATATACACAGACACATAAATATATATGTAAGTGTATATATAAAATCATCTATTTAAAACTGATAGTTAAGTTTGAATGCATTCTAGAACCCTACATTTTGAACTCCCCTTCACATTTTATGTTTTTGATTTCACATTTTACATTTTTTAAATTTCATGTATCATTTAACTAAATTATTATTTTTATTACTTTTATTTTTTAAACTTCATAATAGCTTTGTAAGTGATCAATCCACTACCTTTACTATATATTTACCTTTACCAGTGAGATTTTTACTTTCATATGTTTTCTTGTTGCTAATTAGCGCCCTTTCTTTTTAGCTTAAAGAAGTCCCTTTAACATTTATTGCAGGTCTGGGTTAGTGGTGATGAACTCCTTTAGCTTTTGTTTGTCTGGAAAGCTCTTTATCTCTCCTTCAGTTCTAGATAATAACCTTGCTGAGTAGATTATTCCTGGTTGGAAGTTTTTTCCTTTTAGCACTTTGAAAGTGCTGGCCTTCAAAGTTTCTGCCAAAAAAATCTGCTGATAGTATTATGGGGGTTCCCTTGTTTGTAACAGGTTTTTCTCTTGCTACCTTTATGATTTAGCTTCAGCTTTTGACATTTTAAATGTAATGTGTCTCGGTGTGGGTCTATTTGGGTTCATCTTGTTTGGAACTCTCTGGGCTTCCTGAATCTGGATGTCTGTTTCCTTTTCCAGATTAGGGAAGTTTTCAGCCATTATTCCCTTAAATAAGTCATCTGCCTATTTCTCTCTCTTCTCCCTCTGGACCCATATAATGCAAATGTCATTCTGCTTGATGTTGTCTCATAGGTCCCTTAAGCTATCTCCACTTTTTGAATTTTTTTTTCTTTTTGCTGCTCTATTTGAATGAGTTCCAGTGACCTCTATTCCAGATCACTGATTCTTCCTCTGCTTCTTGTAGTCTGCTATTGAACCCCTCTAGTGTAATTTTCAGTTCAGTTATTGTATATTTCATCTTTGTGACTTTTATTTAGTACTTACTTATATTTTCTATCTCTGTTTAAGTTCTCTCTGTGTTCATCTAGTCTTCTCCCCAGTTCAGTGAACATCTTTATGACTAACATTTTGAACTCTGTTTCAGCTAAATTACTTATCTCCATTTCATTAAGTTTTTTTTTTTTTAACCTGTGGTTTTATCTTTTCCTTTTGTTTGGAATAAATTCCTTTCTCTCCTCATTTTGCTTGACTCTCTGTGTGTTTCTATGTATTAGGCAAAACAGCTGTCTTTCCCAGTCTTGAAGTAGTGGCCTTGTGAAGGAGATTAACCTTCTTGTTTAACCTTGCCCTAGCTCTTGGTTATATTTTGAACCATTGTGATTGTCGTAGCACCCTGATTTATTCTTGGTAATTCCCAGTTGTTGAAGACTTGTGAGTGTTCCAGAGGGTGGGAGAGGGTGGGATCTCAGTTAGCCCTTAATTTCAGGCTGATTAGAAACTAGGCAGCAGCTTTTAAGGTATGCAAGTATACACAGTACTGTGAAAATGCAATTGTAAACCTTGCTGGCCTCCGCACCAGGTGATCTACAGGTGTCCCATTAGTGAAGTTGCAAAAATCGGGGCTCCAGGTGAGTGTTTGATTTCATTTCTGGGAGGTACCAGTGAGCTGTAGTGAGGTCAAGGGAGAGCACAAAGGTGATATCCCCTAGACCTTTCATAGCCTCTAGATGTATGGAAAACTGGAAGCCTGTCCATCAGGCTGAAGCTTCAAGACAGGTAAATAGGGCTTTTTCACAGGAAGACTGGGGGTGCATCACAGCAGCTGTCTGTGCAGTAACTGGAGTGTGGTAGCCTGCCAAGAATAGTCTCTCTGATTGTTTCAGACCCATGGGGGTCCCAAAACACAATCCGCCCTGGACACCAGAGCCAGGTGCTCAAGAGGCATACACTGTATGGGCTGCATGTGCCAACTGGCTTTGGCAGGGCTGCAGAAGTGGCATGAGGATGGGGCATGTACAGTGGGACTAACAAGGTGGAGAGAGAGCACAAAAATGGCACCTGCCAGCTTCTGTCTCCAGGAAGAGTCCCAACAGATTTCTGCCCCTCCAGCAGATGCTTTAAGATTAGTAAATAAATCTCCTTCACCTATGGTCCAGACCTTTTCATACTGTTGCTTTTGTGCTGGGTCCCAGGGCGAGTGAGTCTGCGTGCGAGCCCTTTAAGAGTGTGTTCCCTGTTCCCTACAGCCCTATGGTTCTTCTGGATGTAAGTCCTGCTGGTTTCCAAAGCCAGGCATTTTGGGAGCTCTTCTTACCAGTGCAGGTCCCAAGGGTTGGGATGACAGATGAGAGCACAAACCCCTGGCTCCTCAGGGAGAAGTTTTGTATTTGTGAGACCCCTCCCAATTTCAGGTCACCACACTGAGTGTGGGGTTCGGGCAAGATCACATCTCTGCTTCTCCTTCCCATCTTGATGTGGCTCTTTTATCCTTTGTTGTGGAGGAGCTGTTCAGCTAGTTTTCAGATCCTTTTCATAGGGAATTTTTCTATAGGTAGCTGTAAATTTGTTGTGCCCATAGAAGGAGGTGAGTTCAGGATCTTCTTACATCGCCATCTGGAACCGCCTCCTTTCTCAATCTCTGTCTTTACTGATTTTAACAATCTGGTTGTTTTATCCATTTCTGAGATGGTTGTATACAATCTCCAACTCTGATTGTGGAGTTGCTTCTTCTTCCTTTAATTCTGTCAGTTTTGTTTGTTTGTTTGTTTGTTTGTTTTTTTGAAGTACGCGGGCCTCTCACGGTTGTGGCCTCTCCCGTTGCGGAGCACAGGCTCCGGACGCGCAGGCTCAGCGGCCATGGCTCACGGGCCCAGCCACTCCACGGCATGTGGGATCCTCCTGGACTGGGGCACGAACCCGTGTCCCCTGAATCGGCAGGCGGACTCTCAACCACTGCACCACCCGGGAAGCCCTTTTGCTTCTTATGCTTGGAAGATCTGTTGTTAGGTGCATACAGTTTTATGGTTGTTATGGCCTCATGATGAATTGACCTTATTATCATTGTGAAATAAACTTTTCTATCTCTGCTAATAATCTTTTTTGAAGCCTATTTTTTCTGAGATTAATATAGTCATTCCAACATACATGGCATGTATTTTTCCATGTCTTTTCTTTCATTCTATCTGTGTTTTTATATCTGGCATAAATCTCTTGAGGATAGCATATAGTTAGGTCTTGCTTCTCTTTAAATCCACCTGGCAATCTCTTTTAGTCCTTTATTTGTTCTTGTTCTCTTTCTCTTTTGTTCTTCTGTTTCTCTTTTCCTGTTTTGCTTTGGGTTAATTGAATATTTAGAATCTCCATTTAATTTATCTACTGACTTTATAGCTATACTTCCTTGTGTTATGTTTTAAAATTGTTGCTCTAGGGATTATAATACACATCTTCAGTTTATTTCACAATCTGCTTAGAGTTAATATTTTATACTTCACGTAAAATATAAAAACCTGGCAACCATATAGGTCTATTTATCACTCCTGTCAACCATTATACTATAGTTGTCATATGTATTACAGCTTCTTAAATCATGTCTCCAATACAATATTATAGATTTTTGCTTTAAATGTATAGAAATACATGAATATATAATATATGTGTAAAATATATATCTATTTTAAAGTATGTGTAGTTTTTTGGCTTTTAAAAAATTAGGAGGAAAGTAGTTCTTGATATTTACCCATACCTTTCGTGAAGGTCTGAATTTCCCTCTGGTGTCCTTTCCATTCATCCTGAAGAATTTTCTTTAGTATTTTATGTGGTGCAAGTCTCCTGTCAACGCATTCTCTTAATTTTATTTTCTCTGAAATGTATTTATTTCACCTTCTTTCTTAAAGAATATTTTTACTGGATACAGGTTATTGGGTTGACAGTTTTTTCTTCACTGCTTTAAAGATTTTGTACCTTTGTCAGCTGACCTCCATGCTTTCTGATGAGACGTCATTAGACTTGAATCATTATTATCTGATAGTAACGTGTCACTTTCGTCTCTCTCCTTTCAAGATTTTCCTTTCATCTTTGACTTTCAGCAATTTGACTATGTTGTGCCTAGGTGGAAATTCTGGATTAAAAGAAAATATTTTCTCTCCCTTTGCTTAGATTTCCTATATTTTCATTTATTTCTGTCATATTGCCCTTTATATCATGCAGCATATTCATAGTCATAAGAGCTGTTTTCATGTCCTTTATGCTAATTGCAACATCTGGGTCATTTTAAGATTCACCTCCATTGAGGATGGGTTCCATTTTCCTGGTTCTTTATACTTTGAATAGTTTTGGGTTGCATCCTGGATATTGCCAATGCTATGTTGTATAGACTTCGGATGGCATTGTATTTCTTTGAAAATATAGTTTTAATGAGCAATTAACTTGGTTGGATTTACACTGCATACTCTGCCTCTTGGACAGGCACACGAAGCGTAGTCTTTTCTTCTTCACTGTATTGCTTATAGTCTGCCCCTTATAGCCCTTAGGGGTCAGCCAGAGATTTGGGCAGAGTTTATGTGCCACGTTTGAGATTCCCCCTCTCTGGATTTTTCAGAGAGAGGAGTTGTGGCCCAGAGAATTTAGGAAGTTTGCCTCTAGTCTCTATGGATAGTAGCTGAACTTCAACAACAACAAAAGATTTTAAAATTCTGTTAAATCTTTACTTTCTGTTGTCCCTTATGTCGAGGATTTCATGGATGAAGGAACATGGAAGCAACTTTTTAAGTCCACAACACAATCGGCACCACATAGACGCATATCACTTTTACCCTCATGTCAGTGATGATTTTGGTCCTGAGCTCCTTGCACCCCTTCCTGTCATACTACCAAATCTGTTAGCACGTGCCCTCATGAATCATTAATGGATTATATCCTGTCACCATCCTTAAAAGTTTTGTTTTCCTTTTCTGCCTACATCTGTGCTGCTCTTTGCCTACTGGCTTGGCTCTCAGAACCTGTATTCCAGAGCGTAAATGTATTAAAGCTATGGTTATAGTGGATGTTCTGAAAAACATGCAAGCTTTATAGAGGATCTAGTTTTAAGTCCCTCTTTAGCTTGTAGCAATTTCTTGATGACACCCAAATTCATGTAAAATGTACACAAACATCCAGTATTCAGGACGAGGTTAGTTTACTTCAAGGCAATCGAACGTAGCTTTGTTGTGGTCAAAATACCAAATAATCGCTGCGTTTCATGGTAAGTGTAGATGAGTCTATATGACTATTATGAGACTCAAGGTGGAACTGGGCTGGACTAAGATGAAGAAAACCACCCTCCTAATATTGAAGGGATATTTTGGCTTTGCTATCTGCCTTTGGCAGGTTTGATATCTGACATTTATTAAGAGTTTTCAAGAAAGACATTCCATTGTTAAAGTATGACAGTAGCCTTGGTTATCAGGAAAAAGCACATGTGAATTCCCAGAAATCCCATTTTACTTTCATTCTGGAGGAAGTTGTGCTTCCCCAGTGTAGCACCAAAGTAAACAGCTGCAGGCAATCCATTGATTTTAGCAGGAATTCACTGAAAATTTTTATAACCCATTTATGACTGAATTTTAGGACAGTTGAGGCACAGCAGATTCTTTTCTACATATCTCAGTGGAGACACTTTAGATTTGGGAAGCAGACTGACTCTGATATGTACTAGTTGTGGCTACCTGGGAAAGTGAATTAGCCACCCTGAAGCTTAGTTTTACTCATCTGTAAAAAGGAAAGGGAATGGAGAATCATAGTGGACTGTAGTAGCTGTTGTTTTTGACTGTTCAGCATGTTTTTTGGTCCCCTTTCTCATCACAGTAACATCTCTTTCCTTTGGAAAACACCTCCCCCACCCCATGTGGACTGTCAATTATTATGGTCTCTCACTCACCTTCTGAGATGGGCATGTGACCTGGCTGGGCCAACCACCTGGGCCATATTCAGCTAGACTGGTGCTTGGTCCAAGGAGTGGCTGTGTTACCCAAGCCCAGCCATTCATAATCCTTCCATGGAATCAGAGGTGAAAGGCTTGTTCTCATCCTCTCATTGATGATGTTCTGTAAGAAAACAGGTCTGCATGAGTTGGTGACCATTTTTCTCAGCAACTGGTGAAGGTGAAAGTCTCTCTGCAAAAGGAAAGAATGAGGCCCAAAGTGAACAGACAAACAGATGTAAGAGGCAGGTGGAGAGATGGACTCCTGTTGAGTAGGGTCAGGACTGGGGCGAGCGAGCAAGGCACCAGGAGTGAAAATTTAAGGAGGCATTGCTCCTAGGGTCCTCCAAATGCAGGTCGACATTGCTTCCTTACATTTTGCCCCCTCACTTGCTGGACCCCAGTCCTGGCCCTGCTGGGCACTGTCTGAGCTTGGGTTCCTCCAGGAGCTGAAACTGAGTGCAAGCAGTTTTTTGGTGGGGGAGGTGATCCCAGGAAACACCTGAAAGAGAGGGGGAGTGAGACCCAGAAGGCAAGGCAGCCAAGGATGGGTATTTGGTGAAAGCACTCACCACTGAGGCCCTTGGACTCACCTCCATTCTGGAACTCAATGCCGAGGGTGCCTTGAGGCAGCCGAAGGTCAGAGAAGCTGATGTTTTTATGCACAGTTCCCTCCCTGTTCATCATTGATGGAGGGCTGCTTTAAGCAGCACTACCTCTCCTGCACTTTTTGGCTTATCTCATCCAGGGCAGAAGAAGGTCCCCAGCAGAGAGTCACAGGTGTCCACAGTAAGCATCCTGAGGTGTGTGGAGGTGCAGGAGAGGGAACATGGGCAGGTACCATCAGTGCCTCTGCCCTTGTGCTCTTCCAGTCCTTTGAGCCTTATCCAGTGTCCTTACCAGCTACAGGATCTGGCATCCTGTTTTGATGATGCAAGATCATGTTGGGTTCCCAGTATTTGCAACGTGGAGTAGAGTCCTGACCAATCAGAAACTCACAGTCATTGTCCTAGGAACTGGACCCCTCTTACCATCCTTGTTGCCCTAAAAGCCCAGTGTGCTGGGCATTATTATCCCCATTTACATATGATGAGTTGGAAGCCTGGAGAGGACCCCACTGTCACACACAGCCTGTTTTGTTTCCACATGTTCCTCCCAAATACAGAAGTTAGGTTGAAACTAGCTTTAGTCACATGTGTATCAGCAGGAGACCATGGGGGTCAGGGGGATAGTGTCCATCAGTGTCCAAAAACACTGGACATTTGGTTTGGGAAGTAACATAACATAGAGGAAAGATCATGGGCTTTCTAGATGGGGAGGCCTAGGCTCAGATTCTGGTCCTGCTGTTTCTAGCCATGTGAACTTGGACCAGTCATAAAGCTTCTTCAAACCTGTGTTTCCTCTTCTGAAAAACAAGAATGCCCATTTCTATCCTTATTATGTTCACATTTTCCTTAAAATCCTTGAACATACAGAACATATTAATAATAGCTCTTTTAAATTTTGTTTAAAATTGTTTAAATAATTTGGTCACTAATGCTTATTTACTAATTTCATCACTGGTGCCATTTCTGGGTTTGTTTGTCTTTATTAGATTTCCTCCTGCTTATGAGTCATATTTTCCTGCTTCTTTGCACGTCTAGTAATTTTTTTGGACACTGGACATTGCAATTTTACTTTATTTATTTATATGTTTTTATTGATTTACAATGTTAACTTAGTTTCAGGTGTACAAAATAGTGATTTGATATGTTCACAGATTATACTACGTTTAAAGTTATTATAAAGTATTGGTTATATTCCCTGTGCCATACATTATATCCTTGTATCTATTTTATACCTAGTAGTTTGTACCTCTTAATTGCCTTCCCATCTCTTTCCCTTCCCCCCACCCCTCTTTCCTCTGGTAACCACTCAAATAGAACCTAGAGAAATGAGATCTACAATATATGAAATGAAGTATTCATTGGATGGGATTAACGGCAGATTAGGAAGTGCAGAGGAAAAGCTTAGTGAACTTGAAGATATAGCAATAGAAACTATACATGATGAAGCATAGAGGAAAAAAAATTAACAGAGCCTCAGTGACTTATGGAACAAAATGCAATAGTTTAACATATGTGTAATTGGAGTCCCAGAAGGAGGGATGGGCATATAAAATATATTTGCAGAAATAGTGGCTGAATTTTTTTTTAATTGATGAAAATTATAAAATCCAATCCAAGAAGTTCAACCGACTCCAAGCAAGAGAAACACAAGAAAAACATCATCAGTGATCATCATAATCAATTAATAAATAGCTTAAAACCATTAAGAGAAAATCTTAAAATCAACCAGAGAACAAAAGGACACATTGTGTTAGGAAACTATGTAAGCCCAAAGACAATGGAGCGATATCTTTCTAGTGATAAAAGAGAACAAAAATACCTTTGTACAATGAAGGCAAATAAAGACTTATAAAGAATGCCCTGAGTGATCTTACTGGGAAAATAAGGGGCAGAGACCATGCAGCCTCCAACATCAGACCTGACAAATGGTTGGCATTTTTAAAATGCCTTCCATGTCTTCTTGGCCCTGGGTGATGTGGTGGGTTCTGGAAAGTTTTAGGTAACCACCTGAAGGGGTGCGTCAGGGGAAGGCCTGGCACTCTTAGCTTCCTCTTTCCATCTGTCACAGCACATCTTGCCAAGGGATGGTCTTCAGCTTGCTCAGCTGCCTCTGCCATCAGAGTGTGAGATCCCTGAAAGCTTGGGATTGGTCATATTCACCTGCCCAGTCCCATCAGCACCTGGCTTAGTGCTCAGCAGGTGGTAAAGGCTCAATAAATGCTACCTAGAGAACGGATGAGGGGGAGAGAGAAAGAAGAGGGAAAGCCCTGGTCTACGTAGCAGCCAGTGATGTGATAAAGCATGGACTGGATCACATGCTTGCTGCTTTCGGAATGAATGCCAACCTCTTCTGCTGGCCCCCAAGGCCCAGCAATCTGACTTGTGCCTAGTTTGCTGACACGTCTCTCTACCCCCTCCATCTTCCTACTCATTCCGCTCAGCCCATCTTCTCATCTCTCGAACATGCTGAACTTATTTCTAACTCGGAACCTTTACACTTGCTGTGCCCTCAGCCTTGATCACTTTCCCCCAGAACTCTGCAAGGATCACTCATACCATACAGAATTCTGCTCAAATGTCCCCTCAATGGGGGCCCTCTCTGAATATCCACCCCACTTGACTCCACCCCAAGCATTTCATATCCATGTACCCTTTCTGGTCCCCTTTTCTTTAGTGCACCCGTCATTACCTGTAATTCCACTGCATGCTTATTAATTTGTCCTCTTAGTTGTTGGTCTCATGCACCAGAACATAAGGTCTCTGAGGGCAGCAATGTTCCCTCACTGTCCACAGTTGTATCTCCAGTACCTACTAAGCAAATATATATGTATAAAGTATAATACATATACACACATATGTATATTTACACATACATATATGTCTAATGCACATACATATACACACTCACTAATCAGCATATAGATATACGTATACACACATTAAGCAGTGTATATATATATATGAGCACACATATGAATATGCATATATACACACCTAGTAAGCTGTATACATAGACACATGCATATATATATATACACACATATCTACATGCATGTATATACACATACATACAGTATTTATAAACACATGTAAATGTATATGCATATAAGCAGTAAATATACGTATATACATATATATATACACACCCACTAAACAGTTTATATATAGGCAGATATACATATACCCACCATATATTATATAGATACATATACACACTCATATATGTATACATATATATGTAAGCCCACAAAGCAGTATATATGTATATCTACACACATATATATGCATGTGTATACATACAAATACATGCATATGTACATATCCACTAAGCAGTGTGTATATTTATATTCATATATAATATATACTTACATATACATGTGCATATGATACATATGACATATATGCTCTATATAATTAACTGAATGAATGAAAAGCTTGACAATTAACCAATCAACTGCTAAGGTTAATTAACCAATTAACTGCTAGTTGACTGGTTTATACTGACTGGGGTTAGGGTCCTGAGGAGAATTTCTCTGTCTCCCCTACTGCAAACTCTAATTTTTCACAAATGCCCCTTCAATTTCCACCTCTCTCCTGACTCACTCTCCACCTCCCACAGGTTGCTCTTGACCCCTTCGTTCGTTGAGCCATTGGACATTTTGCTCCTGCACCAGCAGAGAGAGTCCAGACTGGAGTGTCCTGCTCTGAGTCAACTTTGAAGTCAACAGGGCTTAATTATTTTCAAGGGAAGGAGGAAGATACCTTTGGGAGAACTTTCTGAGAAGTTTGCTTCCAAAGTGTGTTTCTTGGATTAGCAAATGGGCCCCGTGCTTAGAGAGTCATAGGGTTGAAGCAAAATAAACAGAGAGTTAATTAAAATTCATGGAATAGCCAGAGGCAGTCTGCACATAAAACAGCAAAAAGTGGCACAGATTTATATGATAATAGCTCTTTATGTCCCTCAAAGGAAGAGTCTGGGTAAAATTCAGCAAGAGTTGCACAGCTGATAATTCCAGACTCCACACTCTTATTATGCAATGATGATCATTTCTACACGCAAGCATATTATTAGCTGTCTCATTCCACATTCCAGATTTTCACATCTGCATGTGAATTCATAGTGTGAAAAAAAATTTTTGATTAATAGCGGACTAACCAATTTAGTGCCCAGACTGCAACAAATCCATTTTGGAATTAAGTGGAGATTCGATTTTATATATATGTTCATAAGTTTGAATGTTCAGAAACATTTGACTTAGTGTTTTTTTCCTTTAAAAATGTAGTCTTTGGAAATCTTGTTCATCTTTTAAGATAAGGGTAGCATGGTGGAAAGCATAGCAGGATTTTGAGTCAGACAGTAAACGTTTATGCCAACTGTTCTGTCCCAGCATTAGTCTAGGTACTTGTGATGGTGTGGCAAACAAGATGGACGAGGTCCCTGATGCCATAGAGCTGACAGTTTAGTAAGGGAGACAAATATACAAACAATATCCAACCGCGATTTCAATAATGAGAGTTGCTCTGCAGAAAATGCATAGTGCAGTGACCTGGGAGGGTAGGCCTGCTTTCCTTGGAGGAGAGGGCAACAGAGAAGGCTTTGCTGAGAAGGAGACATTTAAGCCAAGGCCTAACTGCTAAGAAGGAAATAGACCATGTGGAGATCCAGGGGGTAGAGCATCACATACAAAAGGGGCAGCAGATGCAAAGGTCCTGTGGCAGGGACAGACTTAGTAATGGGGCCACGGCAGCAAATGTGTGTAAGACGCCCAGCCAACACTGTGTCTGCCACAAGCAGGGACTTGGAATATATGTTTGCTCTTTTCAGGACAATGCAAGAGTTAATCAGTTTATAGCAAAATGCTTAGAGAGCTTTGCCTCCAAGTCTGACAGAGCTGAGTTGGAACTCTGGTCAACCAGATGACTCTGGGCAAGTTACCTAACTTCTCTGTGTTTCCAAAGTGAGCTGTTATTCTTATGTAAGAATCATTTTTAGAGTTCTTAAACATGATACTTTTACTAGAAGCTTTTACTGTTCATGCAGACATCTTTTATAAGCAGTGGAATCCATTTCTTTTTAATGAAATATTTATTCCTTTCATATTAATTAGTCCATGTTTGGCTTGAAGCATAGGTTGGAGGAATTTGCTGGCTCCCAGGGATCACTTTATTAAGAGCTAAATATCACAGGAAATGCAAGCTCATTCACGAATGGCTTTCAAGCATAGGCCAGAGCAAATGATCCATTACTGACCAATTTAACAGACGTCATTGCTCGTTTGCATTTCGCATTTTCCAACAATGACGTCTCATTTCATATTCTGGATGAGCCTTCCCAGGCCTTTTTACATCTGTAAAGTGGTCTCAACCTTGCTTCACCCTAAAAGATACATTTCCAGCACTAAGGGTGTCAGAAAGCACCAAGGTTGGTCCTGGACCCTTGCCCCCATGACTACTTTTTGTTGTTTCCTGACAAAGTGATGTCCCTTATGACTCCAGAGGGAAACTGTGTGTGTAAGCAGTGGCATTATTTATAAAACACACGATCACCTCTTGGAATTACCTCCAAACTTTCCTCCACCCTGTTGCCAGAAAGAACTCCCCTCCCCCTCAAAACCCACATTTTCCATGTTGTTTGTTTGTATGTTCTTTCCTTTATTCATTCATTTGCAATTGTATACCTAGGATCCACTTTTTAAACCCTTCTGTATCTCCCCAGTGCCCTCAGGATAAAAGCCAACTGCATTGTTCTGCTGGTGCTGATGTGACAAAATCCCACAGGCTGGGGGCCTTAAACCACAGGAGTGTCCGCGGGACAGGCGCACTGTTTCTTAGCATCTTAAGGAGAGACTGGCTTGGCTTAGAGCATAGCTGGGCACACCATGGGGCTGTGCCCCAATCAAGGCGTGTCTCCCCATGCTGCTGTCTCTTTTTATGCTGACTGGGGACAAAGAGTTTAGAATCAAGTACCAAGCAGTTTGAGCTTCCTGTGCTTCCAAATGCCCAGCACTGGTGGCCTAAGTGACTCCTTGGGTCCATGAGAAGTTGAAATCAGGTGCTGACTTCTGATCCTGGCTAGCTCATTGCCACATGTATTAGTCAGTGTTCTCCAGGGAAACAGAACTAAAAAGAGATGTGTGGATATAGATATAGATAGATTTATTTAAGTAATGGGCTCACATGATGATGGAGGCTGGCAAGTCTAAAAATCTGCAGGATAGGCTGTCAGGCTAGAGACCCAGGAAGTTGCTGATGTTGCTGTAAAAGGCCAAAGGTCATCTGCTACAGAATTCCCTCTTTCTTGGGGGAGGTCAGTCTTTTGTTCTATTCAGGCCTTCAACTGATTGGATGAGGCCCACCCACATGGAGGGCAATCTGCTTACTCAAAGTCCACCTTTTAAAATTCATCACAACTTAATTTTATCTAAAAGCACCTTCACGGAAACATACAGAATCATGTCTGACCACATGTCTGGGCACCATAGCCCAGCCAAGCTGGCACATAAAATCAACCATCACACCAAATAATTGTGAAATTGTTCCTGAGCTCCTTCTTGGGCCACTTCTGCACATCTCTACAATGTTCTCTGGTCTTACCTTCAGTACATGTATGAATGATGATCATAATCACAATAATAATCAATAATTTAGTAAGTGCTTACCATGTAACCCTCACAACCACCCACTAAGATAAGTACACTGCTACCCCCATTTTACAGATGGGGAAGTTGAGAATGCTACTCACACATGCTAAAATGCACCATGCATGTTCCATCTCTCTGTACTTAGAGAGGGGCTGGCACTCTCCTGGTAATGCACTTCCTTCCCCCTCTTCCTACATCTCCATCCTCATGACCCAACCCTTGATGACTGAGAAACAGTTCAAATGCAGCCTCTTCCAGAATGTCTTTCCCTAATCCCATATCCTGGTTAGGATCCCTCTTCTCAGGTCCCTTAGTCCCATGTGCTCACCTATCCTATAGCACTGTTCTTTCCTAAGTAGTAATTTTCCATTTCTCCAGCCAGCCAGCCACAGATGTCAACTAGATGTTCCAGACACTGTTCTAGTCACTGAGGAGGGAGCAGTGAATAATAGGAAAATCCCTATTATTATGGGGTTTACACCACAGTGGGCGAGACAGACAAAGGGAAAACAAACAAACCAAGAAGCATGTGCTGTTATGGGAGTTGGCCAGGGTGATGGAGGAAACAGGGAGGGAGGATGGGGACTGGGGAGGGATTAGCTCATTCACACATGGAGGTCAGGGATGGCTTATAGGATAAGGTGATTCATGGGTAGAGCCTGAAGGAGGTGAGGACCCAAGACTGGACACCTGGGGAAAAGCATGGCAGACACAGGAATGGCACAGGGGCCAGGGTGGGAAGTGAGCAGGGAGGAGAGTAACAGATGGAATTAGAGGGGACTTGGGGCCACGCCATGTAGGGCCCAGTGACCTGAAGTGAGCGACTTTGTCTTTCACTCTTGAGTATTGTTTGTTTATCCCATTGAACCTTGAGTTCCTAGAGCAGTGTCATATCTTCATGGCTAGCATAATGCCAGGACCATGACAGGCGTTTCACACATGTTTATTGAGTGAAATATTCATCCAAATGAGTTTTTTTCTTGAAGCTAACTTTTGATCACTCTAGTGAGGCCACCATTGGTCACAGCCCACATGGACTTTCTGTGCCATGAAACATCATCGTATAGTTTGTGTATCAGATGGAGATGTTCTCAGGAGTGAGAAACAGAAAATCTGCCTTATAGTGGCTTAAACAAAGAGGGTTTATTTTCTCACATAACAAGAAGTCTGAAGGTAGGTGGCGCTATGATAACAGGTTCAGTAACTCTGAGACCTTTGTAGCTTCATGGTCACAAGGGGCTGCTGCAGCTCCAGACATTACATATGTGCTCAAGGTAGAAAGGAGAAGAATAGTGGCCAAGGGGAGAAGAGTGGAACCATCTGTAGCTATTCCCTTTTATTCAAAAAACAAGACTTTTCTTAGAAGCCAATAGCAGACTAATATTTCATTGGCAAGAACTATGGCTACTTCTGGCTGCAAATGAGTATTTAATGGATCATACTGCCTCCTTGAAGAAAATTGTCCTATTCAAAAGGAAGAAGAGGGAGGATGCATTTGGGTAGTTAACAGTCATTGTCTGCCAAAGACAGTCTGCTTGTCAGATAAGGATATTTGAACAGCAGCACCTAGCATGATCACTCTTTTTTAGTGACCTTATTTAATCTTGATTTTTTTTTTTTGCTTTTCCCTAAGTTGGTTGTTTCCCAGAATCTTGCTCCTGTAAGCATAACCAGTGTCCGTTAGTGTCGCACTATAGCTGTGCATCAATCAACAGCATCTGCTAAGTGTACTCAAGCTGGGGGTGGGGTGGGCAGCACAGAGGTCAACTGAGTCAGGTGAGAAAGGGCATCCAGGCTGGTGCATGGAAGGGCAGAGCCAGCCATTGCACCCCCACAGTTCTGGATTACCAGCACAGCTCTGGCTTTTCTGATTCTGGGGTGACCTGTCCCCCCAGAGCTTGGCTTGCCTGAGCTGAAAAGTGAGGCTTACAGTCCTGACCATCAAGGTCACTGAAGATGCAGGCAGACAAGGACTTTCCTGAAGAATCCAGCAAAGTGATTCTCAACTAGCCAGCTTCTCAGACTCCCCCCAGGGAGTTTTTACAAAATACAACATCCCAGGACCCTCCCCAACCGCTGGGGGTGCCACAGAACCAAGACCATCAGTGCTTCGAAGGTCAGATCCGGCTGAGGACTGCCAGGTGCTGGCGTGATGGAGGTTCTCAACACGCATCCCTACCCCTTCTCTGCTGAACTGGGGTCAATTCCCAAATTCCTGATGCAGTGTGCTTGACACGTGCCATTCTCACGGCAAATCGCCTGAAATCCATGCTCGCTAGCATTTATTTATCTGTGCCAATAAATTGTAATTAATAATGATAACATCAGGTGTCCTAATTGAATTAGACTAATGAGGAGTGTTAACTGGGTGCTTGCCTGTCAGCGGCTTGGGTGGCTTTGGCCAAACTGCTCATCCCTTGACTCATTAACTGTGATTTCTAGTGAAAAGCGCTATGTGCTGACCTGCTCAGGAGCCCTGGGGCCACTTGGGACCCGCCTCTTCTGTTTTGAAGGTTCCCAGGATGTGGGCAGAGCTGCCTGTTGGTGAGGAGGGCTGACGTTCCCTCTAGAACACCTGTCCTGAGCCCAGGAGGCTGAGATGCTGCTTTAGTTTTAGCAGATCCCCTCCGTCACGGGGTCGCCTTGGGCTTCAGAGCTGGGAGGACCGGCAGGCCCTCCTGCTGTGAGTCCAGGCATCGAGGACCCCACCTCCCTCGAGCACACAGGACCTGGTGGGCCTTGTCTTAACTGAAATTCCAGCGCCTCTGTGGACTCCCGCTCAGGCCTGGAGGTCAGGGTGGCCCTCAGGTCAGGAGATGGTGATGCCCGCAAGGGGTGAGGCAGGGGATGGCCTGTAGGAAGGGTCTTCTAAGCAGAGGGAACAGAACATACTCGTGCTGGGAGTCAGGGGCCAAGGTGACAAGTTCACATGTCTGAGCCTCTGGAAGCTCGGGGTTCCATAGGGAACCAGGCAGCATGGCTCCTGCCTTCCTGGTGCCTGGGGTCTGCCTGTCGGTCAGTAAACAGGGCATATCCAGTGTAGGAAGCAGCACAGTAGAAATAGGGGCTATGGGAGCCCACTGGGAAGGCTGTTGATGCAGCCCCCCCGAAATAAAAGGGAGCCTCCTACAGAAAGTAACGAATGAGCAGAGACAGCGCTGGTGGGTGAGCAGGAGGGAGGGGGTCATGGGCCAGGGAGGAAGTGAGAAGGGGAGAAAGCAGTGGTGGTGGAGAAACTCTTTAAAGAAATTCTAAGGGGGGTGAGGTAGCTGGCATGAAGGGGATGTGTGCGTGTGTGGTGTGTGTATGTGTGTGTATTTGTGTGTATGTGTATATATGTGTGTGTGGTGTGTGTATGTATGTGTATGTGTGTGGTACATATGTCTCTGTGTGGTGTGAGCACGCACTTGCCTGTCAGAGGTGACGGAGGTGCGGAGGACTTTGAATGACAAGACACAGACCTTGAACACTTCCTGAAGGTGAAAGAAAGCCCTTGCAGGGCTTCAAGTCACATTTTGGGGAAGTTCCCACTGGGCAGAAGGACATGTGCAGAGACCAGAGCCGAGGAGACGCTGCTGGTGACGAAGCTATTACGGTGAAATGTTCCCACCTCTGAAATCTCAAGCACTAACTCTAAGTGCCAGCAGTCACTCTGGTCACAGGGACTTAGGGGGAGAGGACACAGGCCAGGGGATCGGGCTGGAATGTGGAGTCCCGGGCGCTGATTTGGGAGTTAATGCACTCAGGGCTCAGGGTGGGGTCCCAGGCTCAGCAGTGTGCTCAGCTCCCCACTAGCCCATGTTTCCTGGGCACCTGTGTGGGCCACACGCTCTGCTGGGCTCTATGGACACCTGACTGTAGACCTGCGGGGCTCAGATGAAACGCACTGCACAGGAAGGATCACAGAGGTGCCTGGCCGAGTTGGTCAGCCAGAAGTCGATGGCCATGATGGACATTTACAGACTGTCTTAGTTTCCTGTGGCTGCTTTAATACACGGGGTGACTTAAAACAGCAGAGGTTTATTCTCCACTGTTCCGGAAGCTCTGGGAAGGATCTGTCCCGGGCCTGTCTCTTGGCTACTGGGGTTGCGGCTATCCTAGGCCTTCCTTGGCTTAAAGATGCATCATCTCTCCAATCTCTGCCTTCTTTTCTCTTATTATAAAGACACTGGTTGATTTGGGGCCCGCCCTAATCCTAGATGACACATCTTGAGAGCCTTAATTATATCTGCAAAGACCCTTTAACCAAATAAAGTCTCCGTCACAAGCTGAGGGGGTCAGAACTGTTCAACCAGGACTACAGCCTGCCTGTCCCCTCCTATCTGGTTTTGTGCATTGCATTCCCTGTACCACAGTCATCCTGCCTGACAGAGAGCCTGAGGGCTGGTCCCAACTGTCCCAACTTCCTTGGGTCTGCAACGTGAAGGGATTGGCTCAAGCCACCCTGGCAAGTCAGTAGGAAATGTCACCCCAAGCTCCAGCCATGGGACCCTGTGTCCTGGCAAGCATGCCTCCCTCCCAGCACCCTGCCCTGCCTTCAGATAAGTCCTTAATGATGGTGGTGATGACAGTACCAGTAATCACAATAATAACTGCATTTGCTGAGAGGCCTCTGTCCCGGGAGCATTAAATGTCCATAACACTGTGGGAAGTAAAGAAAACTCACCTCCATTCGGTACCTCCAACATGACAGCAGCACACCACGCCCTTCACAGCATCCCCTCCCATGTCCTCACAACAGCCCTTGGAGTAAGAACATACCACCCCCATTTTAATGATGAGTAGACTGAGGCTCAGAGAGGGTGGTTGCACAGCAAAGAACGGGAATATAAGCCCCGCTCAGAGTGACCCGAGAACCCAAACTCCTTCTGTGCCTCTGAGACTTCCCAGCAGACCTTTGTCTCTACTCAGTGCCTTAGACTTGTCTTCGGTCTTTTTCTCATTTTAGCCTGGTCAGGTTGAGTCATAGTTCTCATAGTCCCCTGGTCAGGTTGAGTCAGCCATTGCTACCTACCTTGCTTGGCCAGTGAAGAAGCAAGGGCAGAGGAGCCAGAGATACGTGCAAGAGGGCCATGAGCAGAGCCCAGCTCTCCAGACCCCGCGTCCAGCTCTGTGTTCCTGAGAAACATAGAGTGTTTCTAAGATGCCTTAGAAAATAGATTCAAGCCCTCAGTTTATAGAGGAGGAAGTTAAGGGATCCCAGCCACACCTTTTCTTTTATTTTTTGTCTTTTTACTTTTGTTTGTTTTGTTTTGTTTTTTGACATCTTTATTGGAGTATAATTCCTTTACAATGTTGTGTTAGTTTCCGCTTTATAACAAAGTGAATCAGCTACACATATACATATTTCCCCATATCTCCTCCCTCTTCAGTCTCCCTCACACCCTCCCTATCCCACCCCTCTAGGTGGTCACAAAGCACCGAGCTGATCTCCCTGTGCTATGCAGCTGCTTCCCACTAGCTATCTGTTTTACATGTGGTAGTGTATATATGTCAATGCTACTCTCTCCCTTTGTCCCAGCTTACCCTCCCCCCGCCCCCCACCGCGTGTCCTCAAGTGCATTCTCTACGTCTGCGTCTTTATTCCTGTCCTGGCCCTAGGGTCATCAGAACCTTTTTTTTTTTTTTTAGATTCCATATATATGTGTTAGCATACGGTATTTGTTTTTCTCTTTCTTACTTACTTCAGTCTGTATGACAGACTGTAGGTCCATCCACCTCACTACAAATAGTTCAGTTTCGTTATTTTCCATTGTATATATGAGTAATATTCCATTGTATATATGTGCCACATCTTCTTTATCCATTCATCTGTCGATGGACACTTAGGTTACTTCCATGTCCTTGCTATTGTAAATAGTGTTGCAATGAACATTGTGGTACATGTGTCTTTTTGAATTATGGTTTTCTTAGGGTTTATGCCCAGGAGTGGGATTGCTGGGTTGTATGGTAGTTCTATTTTTAGTTTTTTAACGAAGCTCCATACTGTTCTCCATAGTGGCTGTATCAATTTACATTCCCACCAACAGTGCAAGAGGGTTCCCTTTTCTCCACACCCTCTCCAGCATTTCTTGTTTGTAGATTTTTTGATGATGGCCATTCTGACCCGTGTGAGGTGATACCTCATTGTGATTTTGATTTGCATTTCTCTAATGATTAATGATGTTGAGCATCCTTTAACTCTTAGAGGAAAACATAGGCAAAACACTCTATAACATAAATCACAGCAAGATCCTTTTTGACCCACCTCCTAGAGAAATGGAAATAAAAACAAAAATAAACAAATGGGACCTAATGAAGCTTAAAAGCTTTTGCACAGGAATGGAAACCATAAACGAGATGAAAAGACAACCCTCAGAATGGGAGAAAATATTTGCAAACAAAGCAACTGATAAAGGATTAATCTCCAAAATATACAAGCAGCTCATGCAGCTCAATATCAAAAAAACAAACAGCCCAATCCAGAAATGGGCAGAAGACCTAAACAGACATTTCTCCAAAGAAGATGTACAGATTGCCAGCCACACCTTTTCATCAGCATGGAGCTGGCCAAGACCCCAGGCCTCAACCTCTTCTTTGACTTGTAAATCCAAGCCTTGAAGCTCCAGGCAACGTCCTGTACCAACCTCTCTTTCTTATCTGGTACCCAAAGTCAGACCTCCAAACCCTATTCAAATCCTGAGCTCCACTTTGAAAGCCAGAATTCTAATCCCATTTTGAAGAATCTCTTCTAGTTCCTGAGCTGTCTCCAAGCTGCTATGAGTGTCACCCTCCTCCTTCCCGCCCACCCCCCTACCCTGGCCCAGGAGGTGAGAGCCGTCTCTCAGCACCTTTGCCCATCGTCAGTCATACCAACAAGAGCCGGGGCTGGGAGGGGTCTTCCTCTGACAGGGGGATTGCCCAGACTCCGTGGAATCACAGCCTCAGTTTTTCGAGATGATGCGGCCAACTGGATTTCAGGGCTCCCAGCCCTGGCAGAGACCATGTCTACTCCACATCTCTTCTGAGAAGGCAAATGAGGAGTGAGAGAGATGAGAAACCCTAATTAGTGGAATGATCTGCCCCCTGTGTGTCTGCCTGCGGACATGGGTCTCAGGGCTCTGGAAGTCTCTCTTCAGATTCCTGCGAACCAGGGCCCCAAGGGGCTTTTGTCCAGCACACCTTTGCCTTCTGTGGTTTTATATTTTCAAGTTCACTGGCAAAGTTCTTGGGCCTTCAACCTCATGCCACTAATAGTACTGCCTGGAAAAGCATTCTTTTGGAGATTTCATGAAATGTGCTTCTTAAGACATTGAGATTCCAGTGACATTTATCATCCCCTAGACACAGCCGGGCACTCCCACTTCCTTGGTCTCATTTAGTTTCACCCCAGTGGGGCAGGGTGGGCTTTGATAACTCTGTTCAGACAGATGCTGAGACAGAAGCTCAGAAAGGCAGCAAGAACCAGAGTGGGAATTGGAATTCAGGCTTTTCCCCACCGTCTTGTATCTGCCTCAGATTCATAGCCCATCGGAGCAAAAGGGGTCCAATTTCCAATAGAAGACCAACTTGGGACGCCCAGAGAAAACCCCAAATTCCCAGGCCCGTAACCATATCCCTCGCGTTCTCTATCACAGACCTGTTCCCAGGGAGGATGCATCATTGGTGCGTCCTGGGAAGGCAGAGAGCCTGGGTTTGAGTCCTGAGGCGTGAGGAAGGTCTAAAATCTTTCTGTTTCTCTTCCTTTATCTGTCAAGTGAGGGTAATGAAACTAGTTACTGTACTGGGTTGAATAGTATCCGTCCCCAAATTCATGTGATGTAGCTGCTAGCAAGGGGCATCAAGGATTGATAACAACCCCCAGAAATTAGAAGAGGCAAAGAAGGACCCTCCCCGAGAGCCTGCAGAGGGGACATGGCCCTGGCAACACCTTAATTTGGAGCTTCTGGCTCAGAACTGTGAGACGGTAAATTTCTGTTACTTTGAGCCCCCAGTTTGTGGTACTTTGTTATGGCAGCCCGAGGAAATGAATACAATTCCCCATCAGGATGTCGGGAATACAGTACCTGTTCACCCTGCTACTTTTTTCCAGCCACACCATACTCCTTGCCGGGTGTCCTAAGGCTCTATGTTCTCCTTTATATCTTCCCTTTCCCCTAAAAGCCTCTTCGTTTGCCTTTGCCATCTTTCCATCCTTTCATGCCCACCCTCTGGCATTAGTGCCTCGAGAGAGCCTTCTCTGACAGCATGTCCCCCCTCCCAGCGCTGCCCCTTGTGAGTAAGGGCGTCACTCAAAAATCAGACTGTTGTGGGTTTGAATCACTGTCCTGACACCGAGGGGCTTGTTGAACTCTGGGCAAGTTAACTAGTGCACACGGGGCTGCAGCTTCCTCGTGCTCAAGGGAAGGTGGAGCCTTTATTCGCAAGGTTCTTGTGGGGATTACGTGAGATAATCAGGGAGACAGTTTGCTCAGTCTCCCAAAGTAGAGTGCTCAGTACAGGAGCTGCCACCATTGCTGTCACCACTTCTCCTTTGCTCCCCCAGGGCCCATGTGCCTTAGTTTGGGTCTCCCCAAGGGCCCTGGAGAGGAAGCAGGCACAGGTAGTGAGTTGGGAAGTGAGTCAGGGAAGGAAGGGCAGGAGGCTGCTGGTAAGGGTGTGCCGTCAAGCCAGTTAGCCCTGTGGGCAAACTCTCAAACTCTGGGAGCCATGGGATGGACAAGGGGTCTGGGGTGTAGATGCCCCAGCTGCCTGCATGGGCCGAGTGTTGCTTCTGTGGGCCTTAACTCTTTGGCATCGCCAGTCTGTTACAGCAGTGCGGGCTCTGCTGGCAGACAGAGTCATCGGGCAAAGAGAAGTGGGGCTGGCGATGGAGGTGTGAGCAGAAGTGGGGAGGGTGGGGGCCACGGGAGGCACAGATACGTGTATCTCAGCATCGTAGATATTGGTGCATCTGTCTGTTTTCCTCCCAGGCTATGAGCTCCTTGAGTACAGGGCTGCCTCTTCCCCCTCCTGTTTCTGCAGCTGCTTTTTCAGCACTTTCTTAGTGTAAATACCTGATCAACAGGTGAATCTGGTCCAGCTCTTCCATTTTGCAAATATTGGAGAGGTTGTGGCGTAGCCAGCGCTGCTCCACTAGCAAGATTTCAGAACCAAGACTTGAACCCAGGAGTAGGGATGCCGTGAGGGGCTGCCTTTTTGTTCCTTTGAAACGTTGGCCTGAATGTTCTCCCTTTTGGCTGTCACTCAGGTCTGCATCGTGCAGAAGCGAGACACTAAGAAAATGTATGCGATGAAGTACATGAACAAGCAGAAGTGCATCGAGAGGGACGAAGTCCGGAACGTCTTCCGGGAGCTCCAGATCATGCAGGGACTGGAGCATCCTTTCTTGGTCAATCTGTGGTGAGTGATTCCATCCAGGGCTCTGGTGAAATCCTCATTATGGAGCCAAATGCAAATCCGGCTCTGCTAGAAGGAAGCTTCTGTGCTGTAGAGAGAAAGAAACGAAATTTTCTGGGTTCAGATATTCTTATGAATATTTCGTTGGGTACACTTTCTGATGACTACTCGGTAGAGTACATTTTCTGATGAAATCATTAAACATAGGCTTAATTTTCATTCGGTCCTCTTACCTGGTGAATCAGAATTGAAATCGGTTTAGAAGAGAAGGTTTTTGTATGTTCGAGAACACATGTAGAATGTGATAAGAGGATGCCAAATGGAGCCTTCTAAGGGGAATTTAACTTTTTTAGAAAATTACACCCACAGTGTTCGTGGCAAGCAGGACTTGCCATGAACATGAGGAGCTGACGTTTTACTCCACTTCGGATGGCTGCCTGGTGTGGACATGCTAAATTCCAAGTTTTGAATCTGGCCGACGAGGCCCGCTAGGAGCCATGTTCTGGAACTTTCTCTCCCTCCCACCCCTGGCTATCATCTCTGCTTTAATTTGTGTCCTAGATTTGCCCCTTTGCTGGTTGTTTCCCTGCCTCTGTGTCTTTGCATGTGAAGTCTCCTGTTCCTGAAACTTCCACCTTCCTGTCTCCCCAGCTTCCTCTGACCAAATGCTGTGCATTCCTTTGGTTCAGCTTTCAAGGTCCGTAGGCGAGGAGCCTTTGCTGCCCCACAGGCTGGGTGAACACTCCTCATGTCTCCACCTTGACCTGTGCTTGACCCAACATAGCCTGCATCACCTTGAACCCAAATTATTGTTTATTTATCTGTCCTTACTAAGAAATCACTTGCTCCTTGAGAACAAAGGCTGTCTCCTGCTTCTTTGTTTCTGGGAGTCTAATACAGCCTCAGACATGTTGGGGGCACTTAACCAATGTTTCCTGAGCTGGATTTTGTTGAAGGGGAGAGGACAGGCTATTCTAGGAAACAAAATCTGACAGTTGCATTCTGCATCTTTTGATCTTCAGAGCATCCTTTCTGATGGGAAAGTCTAGCCTAGCCTGAATCCCTAATATCACCAGTTATTTCTCTTGCCCTTCATATATAGAAGCACTCTGAACATTGGGTGATAGGACAAGGAGGGACATCAGTTGTCCTGTTTGAGAAAATCCAAGTCTGCCCGGCAGATGCCTCAGACTTGGGCATTTCTGTGGGCAAACACCATACTGTGTGTCATACACTAGAATCTGGGTAACAAGTGTGCATTTGTCATGTCTCCAGACACCCAAACACTTCAGTTATTTGGGGGCAATAAACCTCTTCATGTTTTGATTGCTGTACGAGGAAATGTTTTAAATTTATTTTTTTTTGCGGTGACATTTGGTTTATAACATTACATAAATTTCATGTGTACAACATTATATTTCTACTTCCGTATACCCTACAGTGCGCTCATCACCAAAAATTAAGCTTCCATTCATCACCATACAGTTGATTCCCTTTACCCATTTCACTCCCCTTCCCCCAGCCCGTCCCTTTCCTTCCGGTAACCACTCCTCTATTCTCAGTATGTATGTACGTGTTTGTTTTTGATTGATCTGATTTGTTCCTTTGTTTTTTGTTTGTTTGCTTTTTATATTCCACATATGAGTAAAATCACACAATATTTGTCTTTCTCCATCTGACGTATTTACCTTAGCATAATAACCGTCAAATTCTATCCATGTTGTTTCAAATGGCAAGATTTCATCTATATTTTTATGGCAGAGCAGCAATCAGTTGTATATATATATGACATCTTCTTTATCCATTTGTCCGTTGATGGGCACTTAGGTGTTTACCATATCTTCACTATTATACATACATAGCACTGCAAGGAACATGGGAGTGCAAATATCTTTTCAAATTAATGTGTTTGTATTCTTTGGATAAATACCCAGAATTGGGACAGCTGGCTCATATGGTACTTATAGTCTTAATTTTTTGATGACTCTCCGTACTATTTTCCACTGTGGCTGCATCATTTCTAATCAGAAAAGCAACATAGGTGCATTGCAAAATACAGAAAATGACATACATAAGAAGGCAACAATTATCCAGAATCCTACCACCACCAGATTACATTTCGGTGTGTAATTCTTTTTATACTTCTTTTCTCATATCAATATGACTGTAAATGTCATTGATATAAAACCACGCATAACAAGTTGGATTTTGTTTTTTCAAATTAATTGTCTAGTAGGAGCATTATCTCCTTACTACAAACTTTCTGTAAATCACTTCTAATGGCTACATAGCCTTCCACTGTGGAGAAGTTCAATAAGACATCTAACCTCTAACCTGTCGTATAGGTTATTTAGGGCTGTTTCTAATTATCTTGCCAATGTAAATAATGCTGAGATGAAGATCTCTGAGCTTGAACTGTTTCAGGGGAGACTCCTTAGACCGAGTAAGGGCATGGGATGTACATCCGGACTGTGATGTGTGTTGAAGGAGGGACGATGTGTCGGCATCCTCCCTTTTTAGGACCGTTTTTTGATGCTGTGTTCATGGTCTCCAAGATGCCAACAGATTAATGACAGACCCCCTTTAATTCCATGTAAGCGCTGGGTCAATGGGAAAGCTCCCTGTGCACGTTGGCCTCTTAGGGCATTGGATTCCCATCATAAGCAAGAAAGGATAGAACCTGCTGCTTGATTTTGGAGTCTCCAACTCTTTGGCCTCAATTTTTCACCTGCTAATGGTGAAAATAATACCTTGTTTACTGGTAGCACTGTTTTGAGAGTTAACGTATAGGAAAAGATATGACAGTATATTTTCTGTAAATGAAAATATTGTTTACTGTAAGAGGTTATGTATATATGTGTGTGTGCATGTGTGTACCTACATATGATAATAGATGGATGATAGATAGATAGATAGATAGAGATAGAGAGAGAGAGAGAGAGAGAGAATGCTCCTTTCAGCTATAAGTGAAAAGGAGAGGGTCCTTAATGCATTGGGCAGTACTGAGTACTTTACATACTGTGTGGTTCAGCGGGCAGAAACTTAAACGTGCTTCAACACCAAAGGGAATTTCTTGGGTTTTATACCTAAAAAGTCTAGAATTCCAGCTGACTTCGGTCTCTATCTCCTGCTTTCCCCTGTGCTGGCTGTGTTTCAGAGCCACGACCCATGCTGACTGATGGTTTTCCTACGTCTGCTAGCTGAACAGCCACAGACCTGTGAAGGTCACAGGCGTGATTGACCTGGTCATGCGCCCCTTCCTAAAGCAGTGGGGAAGGGGCCAGGAGGTTGGTCCCACCTGAGTCTTAGGAATCTGCAGAGGGAGGTTGGGAGCTGTTTCCAGAAAACAGTAGTGACTGTGCCCACCACGTGATTGGCACCTGCCACCCAGACATTATATCCTTGTGCTGGAGTCTTCATAACAGCCCTGTGGGACAAGGGGTTTGGGCCCCATTTGTCAAAGAAGTAAAGCAGGGCTCAAAGCAGTTCATGATCTTACCTGAATCAATGGAATTGCGATTCAAACTCAAGATCGTCCAGTGTGCCCTGAGGTTTCCAGTTCTTGCAGGCAAATACCACTAACGTTTATTAGGTACTTGATAAGTGTCTTCTTTAACTGCTATTAATCCTCCTAACGGCCTCTTTAGTTTCCTACTATCATCCTATTATTATTGTCCCCATTTTACAGATGGGGTAACTGAGTCACACCACTAATAAATGGAGGAGATGGGACTTGAACCCAGGCTGTCTGGCATCATGGCCCACATTCACAACCCTTCTACCATGGCTGCTGCGAGAAGGCCCTGACCCCACCCTGCTTAGCCCACCACGCCCCCTTCCTCCCTGCATGGAGCCCCTCCTGCTGGGCTTCTGTTTGCTGCCTCCCTTACTCTGCTAGGAGGGAGCATGGCGTGGGATTGCTTGTCAGGTTCATAAGGGCACCACGGCTTTAAATTAATTATACATCAGCTTTTCATCTCATTACACGGAGGGTGAATTATCGCAGACTTGGAAAGCCTGACTACGCCCCTTGTCATTCTTCTCTTTTGCTGACATGCTCTATAACTGGCAAAGGCAAAGGCAAAGGCAAAGGCCGGGCCCTGATTAGTTTTCACGACAATTTGCCCTCTAAAGAACCAATGATGGGTGCTCCCAAGCTCGTGACGATCCAGGTGGAGTTGTCAAGTGCAATATTTTCACCTGTTCTGAAGCAAAGCTGTTTTGCTCTGTGGGGCTTAAGACAACTGGGGCAAAGGAAAAAGGCAATGAGAAATCACACCCCAGAGAAGAGGGCTGTGCAGTAGCGGGAGCCCTGGAGAGGTGGGGAGGGGAGAGATGGCGGGGAGGGGAGAGATGGCGGGGAGAGTTTCAACACTCGGACTCTGAGGTCCGATCTCCCAGGTTCTAATGACAGCTCTGCCTCTTGTAGGCAAAGCGGCTACTCTGGAACTGTGTTGCCTCCCCGCCCCCTTCCCGCCCCACAATATGACTAACCCCCAATATGACTATATCTGGAGACAGGATCTTTAGGTGGCTGTTAAGGTTATACGCGGTCATTAGGGTGGAACCCTAATCCGAAAGGATGGTGGCCTTTTTTTTTTTTTTTGCTGTACGCGGGCCTCTCACCGTTGTGGCCTCTCCCGTTGCGGTGCACAGGCTCCAGACGCGCAGGCTCAGCGGCCATGGCTCACGGGCCCAGCCGCTCCGCGGCATGTGGGATCTTCCCGGACCGGGGCACGAACCCGTGTCCCCTGCATCGGCAGGCGGACTCTCAACCACTGCGCCAGGATGGTGGCCTTTTAAGAAGATGGAGAGAGAGTGAGTCTCTGCCATGTGAGGACATAGCAAGAAGGTGGCTGTCTGCAAACCAGGAAGAGAACCCTCACTGGAACACGACCATGCCCAGACCCTGATCTTGGACTTCCAGTCTCCAGAACTGTGTGAGAATACACTAACTTCCAGTGCTTCAGCCTCCCAGGCAGTGGTATTTTGTTATGGCAACCTGAGCAGACTAATACAGAGGGCTCGAGAGTGATTTGATTCTCCCCTCTGTGTCTCAGTTTCCTTATTTGGAAAATGGAAATGAAAAGTTGACCACATGATAGAGTTGCTACAAGGACCAAATGGGGGAATATGTAACAAGCATCCACATGGTCCCAGGCATGAGGTGACCGCTGGATCAGGGACCTCCACTGCTGTTGATATGATTAGCACCCGTCTTTCAGGTTAGTCTGGGGCTGGCTGGACCAGTTCTCTCCTTCTCTTCCAGCGGGGAACATGAGGACATGCTGACTGTTGGAAGATGAGTCTTGAGATTTCGGTACTAGATTTTTATCCTGATTACATTGTAGTGGGGTAGGTAGTTCATTGTGTTTTCAGACTGTATTTTCAAAATCCAATTCTGCTTACCAGATTGACTATATTTACTATACTGTTAAAATGTTCTGTTTATAATTAGGCAGCGCCTCCCCTGCCCTGTTTGCTGCTGGATTAACTGTGAGGACGGATACCTAGCAGGATAGGATGAGAACAGATACCTGCAATCAGTTTAAACTGTTCTCATAGCAAGTGTTTCTGGAACCTTCTCTGAGTAGCGAAAGGCTGAGTCAAGACACAGGTCTCTATGAGCCACTCTCAGGCAAGAAAGAATCACTTAAATTAGTGGCTAGTTTTTCTTAAGCATTGAGACCTTTGATTAGAGTAAAACTGTGTAAGGTTTTTAAAGGTGAAGCTGACCTGTCTGAAGCAAGTGGGCAGGAAAGGAGGTTGCGGGGAGGATAGAGACAGAAGGTCCCTCAGGGACCTTTGATGAAGGATAGAAGCCCTTTACAAATAATCACCAGTCACTGAGCAGCTTCATTTCCATAAAACTAATTATCTTTGGCCTTGAATATTGCTACAACCTCCCAACCAGCATTTCAACACTCAGCCACCACCAGTTTTCCCCACACAGGGTGTCTTGGTCAGCTCAGGTCGCAGTAACAGACTACCATAGACTGGGGGCCTTAAAAGACATTTATTTCTCACAGTTCTGCAGGCTGAGACGTCTGAGATCAGGGTGCCAACATGGTCAAGTTCTGAAGAATACCCTTTTCCTGGTGTAGAGATGGCTGTCTTCCTGCTGTGCCTTCACCTGGGGGAGAGAGAGAGAGAGCTCTCTCTTGCCTCTTCTTGTAAGGGCACTAATCCCATCATGAGGGTTCCACCCTCATGACCTAATTACCCCGAAAGCTCTATCTCCATCACATTGGAGACTAGAGTTTCAACATATGAATTAGGGGAGGGGACATAAGCACAGTCTATAGCACAGGGCAAGTCTTACCAAAGTGCAAATCCGAGCCCACTCTCTGATTAGAATTCTGCGATGGCTCCCCAAAGCCCACAGAATAGATGTCTCTCCATGCCCTGGCCTCTTGACATTATGTCAGTCTCTCCTCCTGACACCCACCCCTGCTACCATCTCGGTGCATTTTTGTCCCAGCCATACTAACTGATTAGTGGCACCTGTAGTTCATCTTGCTGTCATCAGCCCTCCGGGCCTTTGCACATGCTGTTCCTTCTACCTGGAACACCGTCTCCCCTTTGTTCTCTTTGAGAACTTCTGCCCCCACAAGTATTCATTCATTAAATAGATATTTATTGGACTCTTACTGGGTACCAGGCACTGTCTTAATTTTTAAGGATCCAGAGAAGAAGAGAATCCTTATGGCTACTGCCTCTTAAAGTCTATAGGCCAGACACCACTTCCTCTATCGAGCTGCCTCAGGATTGCCACCCAGGCCTCAACTGGCAGTGCTTTCTTCTGCACTCTGTTGCAGTACAAAGCAGCTCAATCACATTTATCTATCTGTACATCTGTTTCTTCCATTAGCAGTGAGCCACTTGGGGAATGGGACCATGCTTTATTCACCTCTGTATTCCTAGCATCCAATGTTTAATAAATTAATTCATTCAGTGTTTGTTAAGGACCTACAACATGCCAAACCCTGTGTTGGCATCGGTGATAGAACAATGAGCGAGATAGTCTCCTTCTTTACAGAGCTTACAGATGAGAGAGGACAGACCTTAAACCAACAGTTGACCCTGCTCCCCTGCTCTCTTCCTTCCATCTTAAGTAGTCACTGTCCTTTGGGGTCCTGGGTAACTTAAAAAATATAGAGATTACAAATGTCCACCATGTCCTGGAGGTCACAGATGGGAAATGCTCGTGGGTTTTTTCCCAGTTGCAATTAGTATCATCTTCTTTAGTCTCCATCAGCATGGTAACTCCCTTAATAAAAGGGCACAAGAGGTGATGCTGACTCATCCAGGGTCCTTTTCTCATCCTTTTCTATTCCAAGATTTGTTAACATCACTGGTAACTTCAGTTTGTGCTTTCAAGATGGCAGATTTCTTAGGTTTGTTATTCTGAAGGGGGTGAGTGTGGATTGCAAGATGTCCCAGCTGTGTTCTGACATCCAGGGGGTCAGCGCTGAACCGTGGAAAGGAATGCATGAGGAGCCAGAGGTCATGCTGTGTAACTCCAGGGCTCGAGGAGGGTGGGGTTGGGCCCTGGTATATCAGACAATTCCTGTGGGTGAAGGGGGTGGATCCAGCAATCAATCAGGAAGGGCATGGAGTTTGCCCAAGGTCAGAGGGAAAGCCAGGACTCACTTGGACCCACTGGTGGTCTTTGGGGCCCTCTGATTCCCCACCTTCTGTCCCCACATGGCACCTTCTTGTGCCCATTTCTCTGACTGCTCCTCATGCTTCCCACATGTTTTTCTGTAATTAAGACTCTCCTGGGCTTCCCTGGTGGCGCAGTGGTTAGGAATCTGCCTGCTGATGCAGGGGACATGGGTTCGAGCCCTGGTCTGGGAGGACCCCACATGCCGCAGAGCAACTGGGCCCGCGAGCCACAACTACTGAGCCTGTGCGTCTGGAGCCTGTGCTCCGCAACGGGAGAGGCCGCCATAGTGAGAGGCCCGCGCACCGCGATGAAGAGTGGCCCCCGCTTGCCACAACTAGAGAAAGCCCTCGCACAGAAACGAAGACGCAACACAGCAAAAATAAATAAATTAATTAATAAACTCCTACCCCCAACATCTTAAAAAAAAAAAGACTCTACTTGGTCCTTGGGGAATCATTAAAGTCTTCCCACACTTCATCAAGGCCTAAAATATTGGTAACACTATCCTTTATGGATCACCTATGGTACATGGCTCTTTTCCTATTTTATCCTAGTTAATCTTCAGAATCATCTTACAAGATGGATGTTCTTATCCCCAGTGTACAGTTGGGGAAGCAGAGGACTGGTGGGTTAAATAACTTGTGTAAGATTATGTAGCTGACAAGAGGCAGCACTGGGATTAGAGGTAACGATGTACCAGGAAATGCTTAACAGCTGTCCAAGAGGACAAAAAGCAAGTCCCGATTTGTAGAGTCAGCTGATTTCTGTGGTGCAAATAGTCCCATCATGGCCTGCTATAGACTTAATGTATGTGTCTTCCCAAAATTTGTATGTTGAAGCCCTAGCCCCTCAATGGCATGGTATCTGGAGGTGGGGGCCTTTGGGAGATGATTAGGTCGTGAGGGTGGGGCCTTCATGAATGGGATTAGTGCCCCTCCAAGAGGCCCCAGAGAGCTCCCTCACTCCTTCCCCTTCTGCCATGTGAGGACACAGCAAGAAGACAACCATCTATGAGCCAGAAGGCTGATGCTCACCAGACACCAAATCTGTCCGCACCTTGATCTTAGACTTCCAGCCTCCAGAATTGTGAGAAAGGAATTTCTGTTGTTTATAAGCCACCCAGTCTATAGTATTCTATTATAGCGGCACAAACAGACTAAGACATGGTTGATTTCAAACTAACAGCATGTTGACCACTTATAAAATTTCTGAAAATTCAGCAGTTCTCATGAGCCAGTATGAGCCAGCTCCAGCACAACCCTGATAGACCCAGATCTAGCACCAAAGCTTTTGCTCTTCCTAAACCAACTTCTGGGAGCCAGGCCCGGGGATAAGCCTCATGAACCCAAGATGAATAAGTAAGGAAAGAGATACCTTGAGAGAAATGAAAAAGAAGAAATACAGTAGTTGGATACTGGACAAAAAATGGTCCTTCCCCTTCCTAGGATGGTATTCTTGGAAAGCCTCAGTTTCCTCATCTGTAAAATGGGGATAATACCTCCCTCCCTTCCTTGGACTTTGTGAAGTCCAAATCACATGAGGACCAGTGAATGAAAGCCCTATGGAAATGATAATTTGTTAGTGAGATATACATTAATATACTTCCTTCTGAGAAAAACTGAAGGATGGGTAATAGCCTGTAAATCCCATGCACAGTTTGTGTGCATGAAATTGCCAGTGGAAGGCAGTGAATGCGGTTATACATGTAAGGACTGCAGATAAAGACGAGGGATGCTCAGTGAGGAGCAATTTTATGCTAAGTTCATATCCCAAAGCGATACAAAAATTGCATTAGAACGTAATACATTTGGGAAGCGTTTACCCGCTGTAGTGAGCTTAATTAAATTGGAGACTGTGGCGCCCTTGTTCCTCAAGTTTTTGAAAGTCACGTGGCAGCTCCCCATGTTCTTCCAACAGCCTGGCACCCCCCCCCACCACCAATCCCCACTCCTCGCTTCCACGCCTACTCCTGGTCTTTGCACCGGTGTTTCCTCTGCTTGGGACCACTTCCTCTAGACACCTGCAGGGCTCACACCTTCACTTCCTGCAGATCTTTCTCAAATGTTACCTCCCTATCTGAGCTCTTTTGCTGACCACCCAGTTTAAAATCATAAGCTCCTCCCCACCCTGGCTGGCAGCCCCTAACCCACTAACCCTCTTCCTTGCTTTATATGCTATGGTACTTTTCATCCTATAACACGTGATACATTTTACTTATTCATCTTGTTTATTTTTCTATGTCTCCTACACACACACACACACACACATGAAGGAAGGGCTCCAGGAGGGCAGACTTGTCTGCATTTTCACTGCTCCTTCCCAGCGCTCAGAAACATGTCTTGGCATCAAAGAGATGCTCAGTGAGTACCTGCTGAATGAAGGATTGAATGAATAAATGTCCTGCCTCCCCAACACGTGATATTCAGGGAGCCATATATGGCAGCCACCTTGGTTCTTCACTCCCACCGACCCACACTGACCTGGAAACCAAAACCAAGATCGAACCCTCTAGTCTTCTAAACCCAATAGAAATGATTTTGCTAATCTGAACAAATGGTGTTTCCACCCCCTACCTCTGATCCAGAGTAAGTCTGTGAAGCTGAGGAAGGAAAGTGACCTTTTATATTCTGATGGGTAATGATGGAAGCAGTGCTAATAGCGAACCTTTATTAAGCACTTGCTGGGTACCTGGCTTGTGCTGAGGGTTCCACGTGAGTCATCCCGTTCATTGTTCCCACGGCCTTGACAAGAGCCACTGTGCCTCTCCATCTTGCAGAGAGACAGTTGAGGCTCAGAGGGGTTCGGGGCTATAAATAAGCAGACCGTGCATTGGACTAGCGCTCTGCGCCAGCGCCCACTGCCTTTGGGTTCACGAGTTCGTTCATTCAGCGCCTGTTTATTAAGCATCTGTTATGCGTGCTGGGCATGGTCCTAAGTGCTGGTGATATGCGCAGAGCAAAATAGGCATGGCCTCACCTGCGTGGAGCATCCCCTTTTCCAGTCTGGACAGGAGACAAGCAAAAATCCAATAACTTTATAAAAACATTGACAATTCGAGATTCTGGCAAGTGCTGGGAAGGGAGTGCACGTGCACAGGAAACTGACATTGTAAAGGAAGAGGAAGCTTGGCATTCTCTGTGGCATCAGGGAGACTCCCTGACCAAGTGGCACCTTGGGGATTTCACGGCACCCAATGCTCACAGCAAGTCCCCATGGCAGGGGTTATTACACACGGGGAAACTGAGGCTCAGAGAAGCTGAGTGATTGATTGTATAGGGCCCCACAGTTAACAGGATAGAGCCGGGATTCACCCAGAACTTACACTTTCCACCACCTCCATTTTTCAAGCTGATGTGATAAGAGTTTTTGGAAATTGTGTGGGAATTTCAGAGGGAAAACTGAGACCTGCCATTGGGATCTTATCCACTCACTTGAAATTTGATACCTTCCTTCTCTGGATACAGTTTTCTCCTCCGTGGCCTGAAGGCCTTAGACTCTATCCACTGGTTTCCCTGGAGCCCTGGGGGACCCAGGAACTTCCTTAGAGGTTACTTGGGGCTGATGGGGCTGAATGTGTAGGGACCAGGCCTCTGTCCTGCCTCATTCTGCATTCCTGTTTCGTAATGTTCTACATTTGGTTTCATTTAAGGAAGACTTTTTGCTGCTTAACCATTATGACAGCCAGTAGCCTGAATTGTCTCTCCTGCTCTGTGAGTGTGAGATTGGACCACTGCAGCCTGCCCTGTGGGCTGAGAACTGGGCCCAAGCACAGCCAGCTCTGAGAAGCAGAGCAGAATGACCCAGACTGTGTGATCAAATCCAAAGAATTACGGGCTTAATGAAAATACCTCTCAACAGGTAAAACTAGAGGCCGCACATTCATGGTTAAAGAAAAGTGTTCTGTTCCACACTCAGGTTAACTGCTGTGCCCAGGCCAGTGACAGATACCACAGGGGACAGGAAAGGATGCCTGAACGTGCTCCCGCAGCCGCATGCGGCTCCCACAGAACCAGGAGCCTCGCAGGGCCTCGGGAGTCAGGAATTATGTCTGGACAGTAGAGATGCACAGAGAATACAATAGAGTCATTGTTGACTCTCAGGAATGCGTGCTTCGTTGATAAATGGCCACTTGTGCTTTTGCCCTGAGAACTGTTTGAGAGGCGATGGGAAATGACAGTGGAAGACCACATTGCTCATGAAGGGCAGAGTGGAGATTTGCAAGGTCCTCAGTCCAGAATGGTGATATTTTCTTAGAAAACCCATCACAAGAGACCTCGAGGGCCATTCTTCCTGCTATTGGATCCCCAGGGATACCTGTGCTGTGCACAACTCCCAGGGGACCATCACACCCTCACAGTCTCCTGCAACATGGTAGCCTGGTCCCCAGGGCCTTCCTGGCTGCCCCTGAGAGCTCTGCGGACCATCACTGTCCTCCATGACTCCTGATGCCCTGTCTGAACGTGACCCTGACAATGTGTTGACCCCTCCTCTCTGCTGTAAGACTTTGCCTCTGCAAGACCAGACTTCATTCACTCCTTTCCACCTCTCAGCCCCTTGCCCCCAGTGGATCATGAGCCTTCTTCCTGTGCAAGGAGAGGGGAGGGCATGCAGTGAGCATCATTAGCTCGATCTGTAGATGAAAAGACCCAGATCTGGTAAGGTGGAGCGATTTCCCCGGCATCATCGGACCATTAAGCTGGGGAGTCAGTATTTTAACCCGTCTGTCTCACTCCAAAGCCTGAGCGTCTCCCACCACTTTCCCGGCCTCGCACGCTCCGCGGAAGCCTCGGCTGCCGTCCAGCTGGTGCAGATGCTCAACGGGAATCATAAGTGGGCATGTTGCTTCTCTGTGAGTCCCTCTTCTGGCTGCGTTTCTGTATTCCAAGGGGTCGGTGCCCTCACCTGGGGCCCCTGCCCTGCACGAACCCACGCACGGCTCCCAGGGGCGACTTCTTCACAGGTGACACTGGGTTTTTAATTTCCAGCCACATTATCAGTCATGCGTGAAACTGGGAGAAATATCTTGAAAAGGTGGTGACGGGAGGAGCAGCGTTCCGGACACACATGCAAGAAGAGATTTCAGGATGTTTACTGACTTAGAAGCCAAATGTGGTTGCTGGATTGTTGACACGTTGAACTGGAAACCTACAAAGGCCACCACAGTCAGAAACCCTTATCCTCCAGAGACATCCCTGATCAGCACTTCCGTGCAGAGCAGAAATCCTTGCTCCCTCCTCTGGGTCCCCACAGCACGCGGCTAGTGCTCTCGTGTGGTCCTTCTCAGAGTCTGCCCTGTGATTGTTCTATCCGAGAATCTCAAAAGAGGGTCATGGCTCATTCATTCACAAGAGGCCGTCCTGGACCATTGGCTTCATCCAGCTACCGGGCTTTCTCTGTCATGTCACCCTGTTTTATGTAGAAAGCTCAGCTCCTTTCTGCCTCTGGTGTTTGCTCATTACTTTACAGACTTCTCCCAGAATAAATATGAGCTCCCTGAGGCCAGGGTCCTGTGTATCTCATGTGCTGTGTTTCCAGTACCTAAAACAGGATCTGGCATAGGTGGGCACTTGATAATCCATTTGTTGGATGCTTGCACCCAATCCATGGCTTGGGACATAGTAGTCTCTCAATGGATGGGAGAGAAAAGGGAGGGATGTTTGGGAAGAAATGGGGAGCTACCTGTTCTCCCAGTGGGTCCCTGGGGGCGGGGACCATGCCTTTTCATCTCTGTACCCCTGGCTTCTAGCACAGGAGAACATGCTTTGCATGGATGATAAACTAGCCCCATAACATGCTGAGTTTAATATGCAAACATATGTGCCCCAGCAACAGAACAATGCACTTAAATGCTTCTCGATCTCAAAAATCCTTTTATTTCTTTCATTTTTAATTATGTTCTCCATAATTCATAACAGAAGTGCGTTTTCTTTTTGATTGGCAGGGCACGTACCTTTGATTCGCCAATGTGTTCTTTACAATAGGTCTAAGGCTGTTGGCTCACATTGAAGTGGGGGAATGAGGCATTTGTAAAATATATTTCTGTAAGATTCACGTTTACTCCAGCCTTTTTTGCTGCTACCTCTCCTTCCTCCATGCCCTGCTAATGCTAGCAACCTGACATTCCCCAGGCACATTTCAACCAGCAAAAAAAAAAAAAAAAAAAAAAAAGTTGAAATGACCTTGAAAAGTGGTTATCCACTTTCCAGGTGATAAATTGATTCCGTGACTTCATGGAGAAGGAGGTTGGAGAGACCCCATAGTGGTCCCTCGTGATGATATGTACATCGTCTTCGTATCTAAGAACCACCTGCATATTATGGACTTAACATTTTTATATCAGCTCACTTTTTTATTGAGATTAACTTGATCTTAAAAGCTTGGTATTACCCCATGAGTAAAAAACTATCCTCTGTTTTCTTAAATAGAAAGCAACACTAAGAATTTATATATATGAAACGTATATAGTATCATTAGATTCTAACTAAATACTGTTGCCTGCCGAGATGGTGAACCTGAGATCAGGTCTTTTCATTGCTTGAAATGGAGATTGACAGGTAGTAGGAGAGTGTTGAAGAGAGGCTGGCATCAAACCCAGACCTTCCCCTTGATATAATCAGGATGGAAATGCAATTGGAATTGGAGTGAGCAGCCCTTTGCTCTGCATTAGATGGCATTCAGTGCCACACCAAAGGCACCTGGGATCATCTTATTGGTAGCACTTGCGATACACGGCCCACATCCTCAATGATGCTGGGTGCTGATGACCTGACGTGAGCCAGGTACCACTCTGCAGGGTTCTCTTACTCTTTCTTTTTCCCCCTCTCTTTTTCTTTCTATTCCTTTTCTACCCTGTTATTTTGCTCCAAAATTACTTAAAGCCACTCACACAAATTTTTTAAAATTCAAGATAAGATATTACTAAGCGAGAAAACAAAAGGAAGAACTAATGTGGGGAATGTAGGCAATGAAAATGTCGTGAGGAATCAGTTCAAGTTCAGATAAGCACATAGCTCCACTGCCCTGGATCAGTGATGGTAGACGCCATGGCAGACATGAATCCCCTTACCCCCACTCAAACCTCTTTAGAAGCAGCAGGGACTCAATCTGCCAGGACCTCAGTTGGCTTCTTTCTATGAGCAGGTGGGCTTGAGAAATGACCCTTACCCTCAGGCCCTTGGGACCAGGAGCCATGTCAAATTAGGACTCACAGGCTCAGTTGCCTGCAGGTGCAGACAGGTAACAAATGAAGAAAAAGGTAAGAATTGTGGCCAGCAGAGATTGTGGCCTTAGCACATCATCAGCCTGTGGGGATGATGCAGGGCGGGGTTTGTGGGCGGAGCTGAGAGGAGGCTCCCAACTCTGTACGTCACCCACTGTCTGGGGCTGACCGTCTCTCATCATTTGGCATCCTCTTGGTCTCACTTTGCTATGTGGCAAGGTGGTGGGTGGACCAATCGGTTTCAGGCTGAACTCTGTGCCATCCCTTTAGTTGCTGCAGGCAGTGAGGGACATGTGTGACGGGAAGGTTCTTACGACTGCAGCCCTTCTACCTGTTTGTCAATACTCTGGATCATTTTCCTCAGAGCATATGTCACCATCAGAAATTAAATTAAATTCGTTTAGTAGTTTATTTACTTCCTCCTCCAGAATGAATGCATCATTTCTGGGCCACCAGCACCTGATCACAAAGAATTCACTCCAGAAATATTGGTAAAATGAATGAATACTTGAATGATGAGTCAACATATTCTACTTTTCCAACAGTTCTACCTCTTAACTAGTTCCCTTGTTTGAGTGCATGGATAACCTTGTGGATGTTATCCTTTAATTCTTGTTTTCCTAAGAGTTTTTTTATCTTTGGAGTTGACTTTGAATTTTATCAGATGCCTTTTGAAGAATCATCAAGATGCTTAGGTATTTGGTTTCTTTGATCTCGAAGTCTGGTTAATTATATTATTAAATTTATCAACAGTGCCTCATGCCACCTGGAGTAAATCTCACTATTATGTTTCATGGTAGAACACGTGTTGTTGTTTTTTCAGCAAATAATAATGAAATAATAGCAATATCTAAAATGTACTGCATTCTTTTTGCATGTCAGTTTCTCTCTAAAATGTGTTATCCCGTGTCATCCTAACCACTTCCTATGATGGAGTATTCCTACTTCACAGAGTAGGAACTTCATAAAACCTATGTAAAATGAGGGCATGGTGCCCAACAATGGTTAAATCTCAAACTCAGCTATTATTATGATTATAAAACTTTATCTGCTTCCCTGATCATTTGCTTAAAATATAAATTGTGGGAGACACAATGGTAATCTTAATTTTCTTTCTTTTTTTCTTCCTTGGCCGGACTGTGGGGCTTGCGAGATTGAACCCAGGCCCTCGGGAGTGAAAGCGCGGAGTCCTAACCACTGGACCGCCAGGGAATTCCCACAATGGCAGATCTTGGTGTCAGGCTGGTTTAGAATTCCTGCTGTGCACAGCGTTTATACGGAGTTGGCTAATCCTTTCTTTCCCTCCGAATTCTGTGCTTTTGTATGAGGTGCAGTGAGAGGGAAAATCAGTCTAAACCACTCTGACAATTTCCATTTTATTCGCACCCGTGAGATCTGTACTGGGAGTAATGAGATTTCTGATGAACCCTGAGCCAGTCTCGGGTTTCACGTCTGGATGGTAAACTCAAAGCAGTCTCAGGCCTTATGGAGATCCTTTATGGGATGTTAAAATTCAGATGGGTGGCCTCAGCTGCCCTTCTCAACCACAAGTCTGGGGAACATCTGGTGTGCAGTGAATGTCATTTTAATTAAGGATGTGTGATGGTGATTTCTGCAAAAACAGCTCAAAGTGAGGCAGGCCCACGCACATCAACACGGTGTGGGAAGTAGAAAGTCTAATAAGGTGTACACAGGAGCGGTACCATGGGGAACTATTTTAATGAATGTATTAAGTGTTTGTCATTAGCATATCTTTGTTGCTATGTGACCATGTACTCCTGAATATTTGAAAACCTATTAGTAGCCTGTGTGATTTGGAATTAATGCGTCTAATCTTGCTTACATTATAAATCAGTTCCTCAAATGCTTCATTTTACCTATCTGAGTTGCTCCATATTCCAAATTAGTGGAGCCCACCTTAATAAGATTTTATTATCCATCTCTAAATTAAATGTTCTCTTCACTTCTCTTTGGTTTTCCAACTTGACTAAACTTGAAATTGTGATTAAATTAGTTAACCTCACATTGAGCTCCACAAGTACTGGACTCCTTGGAGCCAAGCATCAACACCAAGTGGTTTCAGACACTTGTCCAGGTCTTTGCATGTGATGTTCCATTTTCCTGAATTTTCTCCCAACCCTGTTCACCTGATGAGCTACTATTTGCACCACAAAACCCTGCCCAGTGCTTATCTGTGAAGCTTTCTCTGATCCCATCTGAGGGATGCCTTTCTTTCTTTTTTAAAATGTATTTTTTTGAAGTATAGTTGATTTACAGTGTTGTGTTAATTTCTCCTGTACATCAAAGTGACTCAGTTTTATATATATATACACACACACACATTCTTTTTCATATTCTTTTCCATTATGGTTTATCACAGGGTACTGAATATAATTCCTTGTGCTATACAGTAGGACCTTGTTGTTTATTTATCCTTTAATAATAGTTTGCATCTGCTAATCCCAAACTCCCAATCTATCCCTCCCCAACCCCACTCCCCTGTGGCAGCCACGGGTCTGTTCTCCATGTCTGTAAGTCTCTTTCTGCTTTGTAGCTAAGTTCATTTGTGTCATATTTTAGATTCCACATATAAGTGATATCATATGGGATTTGTCTTTCTCATTCTGACTTACTTCACTTACTAAGATAATCTCTAGGTCCATCCATGTTGTTGCAAAGGCATTATTTCATTCTTTTTTTATGGTTGAGTAATATTCCATTATATGTGTGTGTGTGTGTGTGTGTGTGTGTATATATATATATATATATATATATATATATATATATCTCACGTCTTCTTTATCCATTCATCTGTTGATGGGCATTTAGGTTGTTTCCATGTCTTGGCTGTTGTGAATAGTGCTGCTGTGTGAGTGATGCCTTTCTTGAAGTCAGTGCTTGGGAAAAAAGTTTGATTTCCCTGAGGAACTAGAAAACATCTTCATTCTGATAATGAAAATTGTGTATCTGGCTGTGTCATCCTCTCCCCTGTGATTGAAAGGAAGCTCAGAGCTAAACCACATTAGAGAGGCTACAGGGTGCCCTAAGAAGCGAAAACCCTCAGACAAGCAGCCCTGAATTTGAGTCTCAGGTCACTGGCTGCAGGACTTGGGATGATCGATTGAGACTCAGTTTCATCATCTGTAAAATGGGACTAATGTCTAGTGCTTACTTTTTTTTTTTTTTTTTTGCGGTATGTGGGCCTCTCACTTTTGTGGCCTCTCCCGTTGCGGAGCATAGGCTCCGGACGCGCAGGCTCAGCGGCCATGGCTCACGGGCCCAGCCGCTCTGCGGCATGTGGGATCTTCCCAGACCGGGGCACGAACCCGCGTCCCCTGCATTGGCAGGCGGACTCTCAACCACTGTGCCACCAGGGAAGCCCTAGTGCTTAAGTTTTAAATGTATATTATTAAATGTCACAGTGCCTGAGTCCTTCACACGTTGAAGGACGTTCATTCTTCCATGTGCATTTATATCTTCATTTCCTGCCTCATTTTGATCTGCATTTTTCTGCTCTTCTTTTTTTATTGCTTTGTTCTCTACTTGACATTAAAATTCCTTGGTCCCTCTTCTCTTTCTATTTTTATCATCAATTTAGTTTTCTATGTTTATGTTGTAAGCCACCTAAAGTCACTTGTGGGACTGGCCAAAACACACTGAAATAAGCCGTTCTATTTTTAAAGTGGTTGAAACCTTCCCATATAGTGTGTAAGGGAGTCATGGCACCCAGGTCCTCCCACACTGCTTTTCTCCTGTAGGGTTGGGGCGATGGAACAGACCCACAGGGATACAGAGCCAGATGTGTGAGTGCTGCCTTACTAATATATTGGCAAAATCCCCATACCTCATACACGGTTCTGCAAAAAGCAGGTTTGGAAAGCTCTGCTTGGACTTGAGGTCGAAACAGAAACTTCTTCCTTCAGCTCAAAGCTAGAGGTGGGGGGGACCTTCAAGACAGCAGAGGAGTAAAACGTGGAGATCACCCTCCTCCCCGCAAATACATCAGAAATACATCTACATGTGGAACAACTCCTACAGAACACCTACTGAACACTGGCAGAAGACCTCAGACCTCCCAAAAGGCAAGAAAATCCCCACGTACCTGGGTAGGACAAAAGATAAAAGGAAAAACAGAGACAAAAGAATACGGATGGGACCTGCACCACGGGAGGGATCTGTGAAGGAGGAAAAGCTTCCGCACACTAGGAAGCCCCTTCACTGGCAGACAGGGGGTAGCAGGGGGAAGCTTCAGAGCCACGGAGGAGAGCACAGCAACAGGGGTGCAGAGGGCAAAGCATAGAGATCCCTGCATAGAGGATCGGTGCCAACCAGTATTCACCACCCTGAGAGGCTTGTCTGCTCACCCGCCGGGACGGGTCGGGGGTGGGAGCTGAGGCTCAGGCTTTGGAGGTCAGATCCCAGGGAGAGGACTGGGGTTGGCTGTGTGAAGACAGCCTGAAGGGGGCGAGTGCGCTGGGAGGGAGTGCAGGAAAAAGTCTGGAACTGCCGAAGAGGCAAGAGACCATTGTTTCGGGGTGTGTGAGGAGAGAGGATTCCTTCACTGTCTGCCCAGAGAAGGCAGAACACCGCCTAAATGAGCTCCAGAGACAGGCACGAGCTGCGGCTATCAGCTCGGACACCAGAGACAGGCATGAAACCCTAATGCTGCTGCTGCAGCCCCCAAGAATCCTGTGTGCAAGCACAGGTCACTATCCACACCTCCCCTCCCAGGAGCCTGTGTAGCCCGCCACTGCCAGGGTCCCGTGATCCAGGGACAACTTCCCCAGGAGAACACACAGCGCGCCTCATGCAGGGGACATGGGTTCATGCCCCGGTCCGGGAAGATCCCACATGCCGCGGAGAGGCTGGGCCCGTGAGCCATGGCCGCTGAGCCTGCGCATCCGGAGCCTGTGCTCCGCAACAGGAGAGGCCACAACAGTGAGAGGCCCGCGTACCACAAAAAAAAAAAAAAAAAAAGAAAAGAAAACCATAAACAAGATGAAAAGACAACCCTCAGAATGGGAGAAAATATTTGTAAATGAAGCAACTGACAAAGGATTAATCTCCAAAATACACAAGCAGCTCATGCAACTCAATCCAAAAATGGGCAGTTGACCTACATAGTAGACATTTCTCCAAAGTAGATACACAGATTGCCAACAAACACATGAAAGGATGCTCAACATCACTAATCATTAGAGAAATGCAAATCAAAACCACAATGAGGTACCTCTTCACAGCAGTCAGAATGGCCATCGTCAAAAAATCTACAAACAAGAAATGCCCGAGAGGGTGTGGAGAAAAGGGAACCCTCTTGCACTGTTGGTGGGAATGTAAGTTGATATAGCCACTATGAGAACAGTATGGAGGTTCCTTAAAAAACTAAAAATAGAATTACCATATGACCCAGCAATCCCACTACTGGGCATATACCCTGAGAAAACCATAATTCAAAAGAGTCATGTACTGCAATGTTCATTGCAGCTATGTTTACAATAGCCAGGACATGGAAGCAACCTAAGTGTCCATTGACTGATGAATGGATAAAGAAGATATGGCACATATATACAATGAAATATTAGTCACCCATAAAAACTAACGAAATTGAACTATTTTTAGTGAGGTGGATGGACCTAGAGTCTGTCATACAGAGTGAAGTAAGTCAGAAAGAGAAAAACAAATACCGTATGCTAACACATATATATGGAATCTAAAAAAAAAAATGGTTCTGATGAACCTAGGGGCAGGACAGGAAAAAAGATGCAGACATAGAGAATGGACTTGAGGACACGGGGAGGGGGAAGGGTAAGTTGGGACGAAGTGAGAGAGTAGCATGGACTGATATATACTACCAAATGTAAAATAGCTAGCTAGTGGGAAGCAGCCGCATAGCACAGGGATATTAGCTCAGTGCTTTGTCTCCACCCAGAGAGGTGGGATAGGGAGGGTGGGAGGGAGATGCAAGAGGGAGGGGATATGGGGATATATCTATACATATACCTGATTCACTTTGTTATACAGCAGAAACTAAAACAACATTGTAAAGCAATTATACTCCAATAAAGATGTTAAAAAAGAAAAAGAAAAAAAAGCTAGAGGTGGGGATCCACAAACCCAGATGTGGCTGCAGAGCTGAGAAAAGTTGTAACCAGCAGACCCTGAATGTAATTAACCAAATAGCCTCTTGGTGGTTCAGCCTTTACTGAGCATCAGATCATTGGGGTGACTTTGCCAATGATGGGTGCTGGGACCCCACTCAGTGGGATGTGATTGAGCTGAGACCAAAGCCCAGGCATCAGTGGTTTGAAAGCTTCTCAGTTGAGTCTAAGGTGCAGCTAGTGTTGAAACTACTGAGCTGCTGAATGCCTCAGCCCTAGGAGGTGTGAATTAAAGGGGTGCAGGAAGCAGAGGCCAGACCCTTCCTGGGACCCTGTGGGTGGAGGAATAGCTGGCAGGGAAATATGCACAGGCTTGCTTTTTGAGGCTCAGCAGGGTCTGATCAACTGGGTGAACCTCTCCTCCTATACTAGGGAGATGTGAGTCAATGGGGAAGGGAGAGACCGACAGTGTTCTCAGCAACGTTCTGGAGTGGGAGGGGCAGCAGCTCCCTCCTGTCCAAAAAGGCAACATTGCTCATGGGAGATCCCTGCGCTCCTGTCCCTGCACCTGAGTCTGAGGATGCAGTGAGCATTCCTGCACCCCATCTAGCCTTGAAAGACCCATCTAGCCTTGAAAGACCCCCAGCTCTGTGGGTTTCCACTGAGGAAGCTGTCAGCCAGGTGTTTCGTTTTAGGAAAAGTTGTTTGATGTTCACACACTGCTCAGTGATTGAGGTGCCACTTGTATTCCCCAAAGTCAATTGTACCCCAGTCTTAAAGTATGGGGAGGGGAGGAAAGAAAGCAGAGTTGTCCAATGCAGGGCACCTTTGGGGAAAAGGTAGTGTGGCTGCTCATATTCTTGCATTGCTTAAGCTGATCAGCAAGAAACACAGAGCTGGCCCTAGATGTGGGGCTTGCACCCTGGAATGGAGTGACCTGCAAGGCATAGTACCTGCACTTCAGCCCTAGCTCTTGACTGTTCCGTCTACTCCCAATGGAGCAGTAATTTCAGGAGTGTCCTCTGGGTACTTTAGTTAAGATTCACCTATTAATGTTTACCCTGGGAAAGGACAACCGAGCTTGGGGCCAAATTAACTTGGCTGATGTTGACTTGCATTTCCAGCTCTGTGGCTCTTACAGAACTGGTTTATTTATTCTTCTGAAGCAAACACATGGAACATTCTCCAGGAAAATCATATGTTAGGTCACCAAACAAGTCTTAAGAAATTTAAGAAGATTAAAATCAAATCAAGTATCTTTATCATCCACAATGGTATGAAATTAGGAATCAAAAACAAGAGGAAAGTTAGAAAATTTGCAAATATGTAAAAATTGAACAGCATACTTCTGAACAACTAATAGGTCAAAGAAGAAATTTAAAAAGGAAATCAGAAACTGTCTTGAGACAAATGAAAATGGAAACACAATATACCAAAAGTTATGTGATGTGGCAAAAGCAGTTTTAAGAAGTATGTTTATACTGATAAATGTCTACATTAAGAAAAAGAAAGATCTCAAATAAACAACCCAATTTTACGTCTCAGAGAACTAGGAAAAAGAAACAAACTAAACACAAAGTTAGTAGAAGGAAGGAACTAATAAAGATTAGAGCAGAAGTATTTAAACAGAGATTAGAGCAACTGTAGAAAAGATCCAAGAAACTGAGTTGATTTTTTAAAAGGTAAGTAAAATTGAAAAACTTTTAACTAGACTAAGAAAAAACTCAAATAAATACATTATAGATGAAAGAGGAGATATTACAACTGATAACACAGAGATACGAAGGATAACACAGAAATACAAAGGATTACAAAAGTTGAAAAACCTTTAGCTAGACTAAGAAGAAACTCAAATAAATAAAATCATAGATGAAAGAGGAGGTATTAAACTGATAACACAGAGACTACTATGAACTATTATGTCCCAACAGATAATCTAGAAGAAATGAATAAATTAATTGAAACATACAACCCTCCAAAACTGAATCATGAAGATAAACATCTGGACAGGTCAATAATGAGCAAGGAGATTGAATTAGTAATCAAAAACCTCCCAAAAGGGCTTCCTTGGTGGCACAGTGGTTAAGAATCCGCCTGCCAAATGCAGGGGACACACGTTCAAGCCCTGGTCTGGGAAGATCCCACATGCTGCGGAGCAACTAAGCCCGTGCACCACAACTACTGAGCCTGCACTCTAGAGCCCACGAGCCACAACTACTGAGCCCAGTTGCCACACCTACTGAAGCCCACCCGGCTAGAGCCCATGCTCCGCAACAAGAGAAGCCACCGCAATGAGAAGCCGAAGCACTGCAACAAAGAGTAACCCCCACTCGCCGCAACTAAAGAAAGCCCACGCGCAGCAATGCAGACCCAAGACAGCCAAAAATAAATAAATAAAAATATATTAAGAAGAAGAAAACCTCCCAAAAAAGAAAAGTCCAAGACCAGATGGCTTCATTGGTGAATTATACCGAAAATTTAAAAATTATGCCAAACCTACTCAGACTCTTCCAAAAAAATTGAAGAGGAGGGACTACTTCCAAACTCATTTCACAAGGCCAGCATTACTATGATTCCAAACCCAGATAAGGACCCAGATAAGAGAAGAAAATTACAGGCCAATATCCCTAATGAATATAATAGATGCAAATATTCTCAACAACATATCAGCAAATGGAATTCAACAGCACATTAAAAGGACCATACACCATGATCAAGTGATATTTATCCCTGGGATGCAAGGATGGTTCAACATACATGAATCAGTAAATGTGATATACCACATTAACATAATGAAAGGTAGAAGTCATATGATCATCTCAATAGATGCGGAAAAAGCATTTGACAAAATTTAATATCTTTCATGATAAGGACTCTCAACAAATTTGGTATAGAAGGAATGCACTTGAAAATAATAAAGGCCATATATGACAAGCCCACAGCTAAATTTATCCTCAAAGATGAAAAACTGAAAGCTTTTCCTCTAAGTTTAGGAACAAGACAAGGATGTCCATTCTCACCACTTCTATTCAACATTCTACTGGAAACCCTAAACTGGGCAATTAGGCAGGAAAGAGAAACAAAAGGCATCCAAATTAGAATGGAAAAAGTAAAAGTGTCTCTGTTTGCAGATGACTTGATCCTATATATAGAAAATCCTAAAGACTCACCAAAAAACTGCTAGAACTAATAAATGAATTCAGTAGAGTCACAGGATACAAAATCAACATAGAAAAATTAGATGTGTTTCTATACAATAACAACAAACTATCTGAAAAACAAATTAAGAAGACAAAACTACTTACAATGGCAACTTGCTGCAGAGCCAGAAGTGCCTGCCTGGGCGTCTGCACTCCTTCCAGGTGACCCTGTAGCCATTGAATGATGGTCCCAGGACTGTGAGAGGCCAACTCTCTTGTACTGAGGTATGTGCCCTCCAGGGCTCCCTGCAGGATCAGGCTGAGGCTGTATTTGCCTGATGTCACACCCTTGCTTCCTACCCCGCTGGTCACCCAGGGAGCACTCCTTAATGAATCACTTGCTGATAAATCCTCACCCCAGAGTCTGCGTCCAGAAAAACCCGACTAAGAAAGGTGCATATCTGAAATGGTAGAATTATAGAACTCGGAAACAGACAGTTTGGGGAGTGGAATGAACATGGTCTCTGGAACTTCTGGTTCTGATATCTGAACCTGTGCTCATAGAAAAATGGTGATAACTGAATTGTAGAACTTTAGAGCTGGACAGAGTCCTAGAGGTTAACAAGTGAGATTCCCATAATTCATTTCAATGGGCATTTTATTGAATATGTGCTCTGTGGTGGGACTGTGATGGGCTTCCGATGGGAAAACTGAGGCCTAGAGAGCGGACGTGGGTCACAGAGCACATGAGTGGTACTGACAGGACAAGAACCCAAGTCTTTTGCTTCTTGTGCAAAATATAGTCCTTGACCCTATTTCTTTCTTCTCCTTCGTGGACCTCTGGTGGCTGAAAGTAGGGCTGGGGCTCGTGAGGCTCCTACTTCTTTACCTCTTCTCCCTCACTCTCTCCAAAGACAAGGCAGCGTCCAGGGCACATGGAGACATGGAGAAGAAGGGGTGTTGCCCATGAGCCTAACTGGACTGGACTAGACTATGTTGTTGGTGGCTGGAGCCCTGAGGGCCTCTCTGGATGGCTACTCTGTACCTCTGAGGGCTCTGCTGATGTCAGAGGCAGTTTTTCACCTTAGTTGAGGTGTCATTTCAGAGGTTCGGGCTTGGAGGGGAAAGTGACACAGTGGGGGTGATGGTGGACTGTGTGTGTCTGGGCAGCTCAAACTGGGAAAGCCTAGGATTGTGTAGAGCCCTCATCCTCTACTCTGGGCCTTGGGGAGAATCCATCCTGCCTTAGAGGAATTCTTTCCTGCTTAGTCTCACCTCCCTTCCTCTCTCCATCAGAAGATATTGGGACACAAGTTTAGGATGGGGCCTTGGGGCAAAGGAATGGAAAAGGCAACAGGAGCTGGCTTTAATTCAGGCCACCTGGGTTGTCTCTACTTAGGTCAGAAGGAATTTTCTTAGCACCAGGGCACCCAGCCAGTCCAGTCCAAGAGGGGCCAAGACTTCCCAACTGGGGGTTTGATTGAAAAGCTTTATAGTGTTCAACCAACTGCTTTAGTCTAGAGTGTCACCTTTGCTATTTCCTTCTCAAGTCTGTGACAAGGGTAGAGGCTAGTTATAAGTTCTGGTCAAATACCTTCCCAGGTCATAATGCCTAGCAGAAAAACAAAACATCCAACAAACCAACCCCCTTATATTCCAATAAAAGCTATGACTTTCTTCTCTTGTGGTAATTCATCAGAACTTCCTTCTGACTCCGGACTTTCCTTCAACCGGGGATGGCTCTAGCAGTAGGGCAGGGAATGGCTTCCATGTAAGTGGATTTGCAGCAAAATCCTACTATATAGTCACTTTCCGTAGCCCCTGTTTCTGGCTGCTCCTCCGCAGAGCTGCCGTACTTCTTGGAAACAGTAACGTGGTCAGTAGTTGATGGTGGTTACTGCTTGGAGAGATCATTACAGTTCTCTAGTCCTGAGCTAACAACAGCGTCATCACTTCTCAGGGGTGGTGGCTGGTGTCCTCAGGAGGAAGAGCCCTGGCAGAGGGAGGGGCTAGCAAATGGAGGCCTCAGTAATTGAAGTGACTGCGGGTGAGTCATGCACACTCGAGCAGAGTGGGAACAGCTGTGGAGGGGGAGGTGGAAGTCCCGTCTGTGGAGCCTTTCCATAAACCTAGATCTGTTTCTGCGGAAACAAGACAGCATCTGCCAGAACCATTCTGCACCCATGAAGACAGGGACACATACAAGGAGGAGCCTGAGCCAGGGGACGGGGAGAGGAGGAGGTTAGGAGTTGGGCCTGGGGCGCCTTCATCTTTGAGTTTTCATTGGCTGTCTTCTCTCCCTTCTCTTCTGCTTCCACAAATTCTTCCATTCTTTTCTCCTTAAGTCCCTTTATATCGTTCTTTCCACCCTGGCCAACTACTACAAAGTGCCATTGCAGACTCAACCCATTCTTGACCCACTTGATTCTAAACTGCTTTAGATGGTTCTGGTTTTCAGTCTCGATGGGTTGGCAAACTATGCCTCATGGACCAAATTTGGTGTGCCTACTGTTTTTGTAAATAAAGTTTTATTGGAACACAGCCATGCTCATTTCTTTAAGTATCGTGTATGGCTGCTATCACATGACCAAAGCAGAGCCAAGTAGATATATGTCCCACAGAGCCTAAAACATTGACCCCACAGCACCTATCCTGACCCCTGTCATCCCTCACTCTGTCTCCATCTTCTCCAACTTCCTGGAGAACTAAAGCCTTTTCGATTTTTCCCAGGCTGATCCAACCACTTACCCCACAGCCCAAGCTAGAGAGAGCAGACCCAGAAGGGGATAAGATCTTTTATTTTTCTAGCCATGTGACCAAAAGGGAGCCATGTGGGATTTGTCATACATTTGTTGTCCCTCATCTGGATACTCTCATTCCTTTCCTTTTTCTCCCCTTGCCCCTCACTTTTTTTTTGTTTTTTTTTTTTTTTTGCGGTACGCGGGCCTCTCACTGTTGTGGCCTCTCCCGTTGTGGAGCACAGGCTCTGGATGCGCAGGCTCAGCGGCCATGGCTCACGGGCCCAGCCGCTCCGCGGCATGTGGGATCTTCCCGGACCGGGGCACAAACCCGTGTCCCCTGCATTGGCAGGCGGACCCTCAACCACTGCGCCACCAGGGAAGCCCCACCCCTCACTTTTTAATCCTCAACTCCTTTTATGTACATTTATTCAAAAAGAAAACATTATCTGAGTTGCTATGATGTTTCAGGCACTGCTATGTTGGTCAAGATGGGCTAAGCTACACTGCAGTAAAAGCAGCCCTCAGTTCTCAAGAGCTTAAAACAGCAAAGATCTATTTGTCGTTCTTGCTACAGTATATGCAGCCTGGCCTGACAGAGGGCCCCGTTTTTCACAGGGATCCAGGCCTATAAGTTGATGATACGTCTTGAGCACCACCCATGCCAGGCCAGAGGGAAAAGGAGCTCAGCCCCAAAATGACAGATACCCATTTCTGCTCACAACTCAGAATTAGTTACAGGGCTCTGTCCACCCCAAAGGGGTCAGGAAATGTATTTCTACCACGTGCCTAGAAAGGAAGGAGAACCAGGTATTGCTGAGTAGAATGAATGATAATCAAACGCTGGTGATGTAGAGATAAATAAGAACAAATCACAATCAGTGCTCTGGAGGAGAACCAAGTCTCATATGTGATTTATTGAGTTCTTGCTGTATACACAACGTTTTGTAGGTGTTATGACATTTGATCTTCACATGAGTCATGAGAAATTTCCCCACTTACAGGTGAGAAAACTGAGTCCCAGCAAGACTACATGACTTGATTAAAGTTACTCAGCTGGTGGGACTTATGGGTATAATTCTCGCGTCAAAGAAAGAGCCCTGTCTGTCATGCTACAAGTGCCCCCAGTTTCCCTGCTCAAACTCTGGCTTTGGATTCCCATCTGTGACTTCAGCCACTGGTCTTTGAAGTGGGGCAGGAGGGAAGATCCATTTAACCACTCGTTGATCACCCCATGGTGGGTAGGAAAGAGATGAGAGAGCCTTATCTTGGCTTGAGTTGTCCAGATCAATCCCATCTGGCAAATATGATCATTTTGTCCAAAGTCTGACAAATTATTGTAATGCCTCATAAGCAATCTTCAGTAAATTCCATTTTCAGCGACTTCCCTGGTGGCACAGTGGTTAAGAATCTGCCTGCCAATGCAGGGAACATGGGTTTGATCCCTAGTCCAGGAAGACCCCACATGCTGCAGAACAACTAAGCCCCTACGCCACAACTACTGAGCCTGCGCTCTAGAGCCCGCGAACCACAACTGCTGAGCCCACGTGGCACAACTACTGAAGCCTGCACGCCTAGAGCCCGTGCTCCACAATAAGAGAAGCCACCACAATGAGAAGCCCGCACACCGCCACGAAGAGTAGCCCCTGCTCACCGCAACTAGAGAAAGCCTGCACGCAGCAACGAAGACCCAACGCAGCCAAAAATAAAAACAAATTTAAAAATTCCATTTTCAGAAACCACTTCCTCCCCTCTGTGAGATTGTTCATGACCTCCCCCGACTCCCTCCCACCCCCTGCCCTGCCACCCATTGCCTTCAGGAGAAAGCCCAAATGTCTCTGACTGATTTCCAAAGTCCTGCCCAGTGACCCCTCCTCCTTATTCAATGTTCTCTATCTTTCTCCCAGCTTCCGTCCCTCAGTCCTTCTGTAGATGGAGAGGTTCAGGGCAGACAAGATGAATGTCTGGACTAAGACACTGACAGTAGGATGGATGGAGGGAGAGAGAGATTGGGAGACTAAGTATGAGAAATTCAGGTTTACATTTCTTGACTGAGGCAAGCAACAGTCAAAATTCTAAAGACAGTGAGGGGAATAGCGGTGGGCAAGAGAATAATCTCATGAACTTGCTTCCTCCCGACTCATTTCTATGTTCCAAGGAGGCAAGGACCAGCCTTTACTTCCCCTTGTTTCTTGTCTATTTGACTTCTTAGAGAACTGACTGCATGACACATAGTTCACCATGTCACTCAGTAAATAGTTGTTGAACGGAACTGGATGGCTAATGATGATATAGTAATCATAGTAGCCATAGTTTACATTGAACACCTACCATGGCTGGTCTCCATGCTAGATCCCTTGTCTACATTATCTTACCTAATTATCATAAACCCCTAGGAAGCATTTATAATATCCTCATTCTACGTAGGAGAAAATTATTCAGAAACTTTAAAGAGCCGTCCAGAATTGCAAGGCTGAAAAGAAACAGAATCAGGATGTGCACCACCCCCAACTGTCTACTTCCAAAACCCAGACCATTTCATCTACGCCGTTACTTCTCCAAGGACAATGTGTTTCATGTTGCCGACACAAGGGATTTTGGTCAAATATGTGAATTTTTAGAGGCTGACTGCCTGGTTTGGATGTAACAGCACAATTCCTAGAAGACTTAAATTATGCATCATTGAAGCACTTCCATTGGAAAGTTAAAATGTCAAACACACGCCCATAGCTCAGCACATACGTAATCTAGCAGCCATTTCCTTGAAAATAGCATCTTGTTACAAAGGCATAATGTCGCAGACTGAATCTCCAGCCTACGTATGCAAATGCGGTTTCTCTAAGTGCATTTGAGGAGAGGAGTGAAGACTCTGGTCAGGGCCAATGGCTCGAGGGCTGAGACATCCCCCCTTCCATAGCTCCAGGCATGTGGCATCGATGAAAGGGGACCTGATTCAGCACTGCAGCTCAGTAAAGATGAATATGGGGGTGCCCCCTGGATCTCTCTGCAATAAGCCGTTTCCTTCCTTTCAGGATGGTGAGCGCCTCTGATCTATTCAAGTCATCTCACCATCCTGGACCTCAGTTTCCTCATCTATTAAATGGATATAGTAATTGTACCTACTTCATTGGATTGTTGCAGAGGTTAGATAAATTAATACATGTAAAGTGCTCAGGGTAGTGAGCCAGCCCTCAGTGAATATTAATTATATATTAATAATCATCATTCCAATGCAGCAGATTCACTAAGGGGTGATCATTGACTCTGGTGTCTGGCAGCCTGCAGATCAAATGCCCGCCCTATCACTTATCAGCTGTGTGGCCTCAAGCAAGCCCTTTATGCTCCCTGAAGCTCTGTTTCTTCAATGTGTTTTTATCTAGTACTTGCTAAGAGTTAGGTGGGCTGCTCAGCACTTTTCATATATTATCTGTCAGGCCCCAACAACCCTGGGAGCTAGATTACAGAGCCCGCCTTTACAGATAAGGAGACTGAAGTTCAGAGAAGTTAAGCAAATTGCCCAGTGCCACACAGCCAGTAGGTGGCGGAGCCAGGCTTAGCCTAGGTCTTTCTGCTTCCAAAGCCCGTGCTCTTGACCACCTCACTAAGCCATAACTGTTGGATTCCCTACCTCAGAGGGTTCTTGGGAGGTCTAAACAATATCTGAAATGTCAAACAGCAGTTACGGGGCAAGAATGAAGTGGGTGTTCCAACACGGTAGTAGAAGTATTGATACTTTATCATTATGATTGTGGACAACAACCAAACAGCCGCTTCTCTCCCCTTCCTCCCCCCCCCCCCCCCCGCATCATTCTCATCATCCTCCTCATCATCAGGCTTTTCCCAGGATGCCCTGACCCACTGTGCGTATCCTGCTTCCATCTCGCCCCTCCTCGCACCTGCATGACAGCCTGGGCCTGTGTACTCCAGCCTTGCCCTGGTCCCTGCTGTTCTTTCTGCTCTACCCATCTCTGCACATTCAAACCTTAGCCAGGCTTTCATCAAAACCACAAATCCTTCCTTTTCCATGGAGACTTTTTCTTGCCCTCTCCTCAAACTTACCCTGCTGTGCTTTTGCATCGTTAGTGGTGTGTATTATGAACTCGACTTGAGGGTGTATTGACTTGTCAGTCATTCCCTGGTTAGACTTCAAACTCCGTGACAGCAGAGATGGAGCGTGGAGTTCACTGTCATGTGCCCAGCCCTGCGGTAGCCACTGGCGGGCATTCAGCAGCAGATAAATGGGCACTTAATACAGTCTTAAATCTGTTCCTTCTAACACGGTTACACATACCACAGTGTGCAAGACTGTACTGTGGTTAAGTCAGCTTTAGAAATTCTTCTTCTCTCCCCACTCCTGAAGAGTCATATGAGTAGTGGTGTGCAAAGGCTCTGAGAAACCCATTTTCATTGTATAACCCAGTAAACTTATTTGCCCATTGGACCCCCCCCTCCCTTCCACAAATACCCATTACTCCTCACACCTCTTCCCTGCATATGTTGTAAGAAATTAAGAAGAGAAAGCTTTTCTGGTCCAATGCTAATGGAAACGATTTGTAACTCTGGTAGAGAGAAACAGAGCTTCTTCCCCCGCAGACTCCAACTTCCTGGATGTAGAGCTGCCATGTGGGGAGCAAGGTTAGCATCAACAGCCACCGGAAGTGGCCTCACCAGCAGTGGGATGACCTGAAGACCTACCTCCCCTCCAGTGACAGAGCTCAAACCAGGCCATGTGTCTATTGGCTCATGGGATTCAGGCAGAAGAGGGAGGGAGATGGAGATGGAGATGGATGGCTCTGATTCCTTGCTGGATATGTTGTTCATAACAACTAATGAATGTTCTTTGTTCATTTTTTCGGGGAAGGGAAATACTCCATCCAGCATCTCCTACAGGCCAGGCTTCCCTTGTGTTAATTCACTCACTCTGCATAATGACCCTATGAGGTAGGCATCATTCCCTCCCAGAGAGAAATAAACAAACGAAACCAAACAATCTTGTTTCACAGTTTAAAATGCAGTCTGTTCATTTGAAAAATAAACAAACTTGCATTTTAAACTGTGAATCAAAACAAGCAAGTGGCAAGTCTTCCTGATTTTTAAAAAAAATTTTGATTTTTATTTTTCCTTGATGTATAGTTGATTTACAATGCTGTGTTAGTTTCTGGTGTACAGCAAAGTGATTCAGTTACACACACACACACACACACACACACACAAATATTCTTTTCCATTATGGTTTATTACAAGATATTGAATATAGTTCCCTGTAGTATACAGTAGGACCCTGTTGTTTATCTATTTTATGTATAATAGTTTGTATCTGCTAATCCCAAACTCCTAATTTATCCCTCCCCCACCCCCTTTCCCCTTTGGTAAGCATAAGTTTGTTTTCTGTGTCTATGAGTCTGTTTCTGTTTTGTAAATAGTTCATTTGTATCATATTTTAGATTCCACGTATAAGTGATACCATATGGTATTTTTCTTTGTCTTTCTGATTTACTTCACCTAGTGTGATAATCTCTAGGTCCATCCATGTTGCTGCAAATGACATTATTTCATTCTTTTTTATGGTTAATATTCCATTGTGTGTATACATATGTATATAAATATGTGTGTATATATATATATATATATATATATATACACACATATTTATATACATATATACGAGACATTCCGAGACATTCCTTGTCTTGGCTATTGTAAATAGTGCTGCTGTGAACACTGGGGGTGCATGTATCTTTTCAAATTAGGGTTTTCTCTGGATATATGTCCAGGAGTGGGATTGCTGGATCACATGGCAACTCTATTTTTAGTTTTTTAAGGAACCTCCATACTGTTTTCCTAGTGGCTGCACCAATTATCGTTCCCACCAAGAGTGTAGGAGGGTACTCTTTTCTCCACACCCGCTCTAGCATTTGTTATTTGTAGACATTTTAGTGATGGCCATTCTGACCGGTGTGAGGTGATATCTCATTGTAGTTTTGATTTGCATTTCTCTGATAATTAGCAATGTTGAGCATCTCTTCATGTGCCTGTTGGCCATCTGTATGTCTTCTTTGGAGAAATGTCTGTTTAGGTCTCTGCCCATTTTTTGGTTGTGTTGTTTGTTTTTTTTGTTATTGAGTTGTATGAGCTGTTTGTATGTTTTGGAAATTAAATCCTAGTCGGTCACTTCATTTGTGAATATTTTCTCCCATTCCGTAGATTGTATTTTCTTTTTGGTCCCTGATGAACCACCATTTATTTGATATCTGCCATATTATTTCATGTTTGTGACAACCTTGGGAGTTGATTTTACTGTCCTCTTTTACCAATGAGGAGACTGAAGATGGGAGAGTGATGATAATTCATTCAACATCCTTGCAACAAATGGTTATTTGGCCCCTATCACGTGCTGTGTTCAGTAATAGAGTATTGTTGCAGGTGGTCCTATTTAAAGATAATATTACCTGCTAGTCTTTGTTGAACATCCATTGTGCATTAGGCACTCTTCTGGTGTGCCGTACACTGAATGTTTGTGACCCCCCAAATTCACATGTTGAAACCTAACCCCCAATATGCTGGTATTTGGAGGTGGAGCCTTTAAGAGGTGATTAGGTCGTGAGGACCCCAGAGAGCTCCCTTGCCCTTTCCACTATGTGAGGACACAGCAAGAAGACAGTCTATGAACCAGACACCGAATCTGTTAGCAGCCTGAGCTTAGACTTCCAGTCTCCATAAGAGAGAGAAATAAAAGTTTGTTGTTTTTGTTGTTTAAGCCCTCTGGTCTGTGATGTTTTGTTATAGCATCCCCAGCTGACCAAGACATAGCGTTTTATACAGGTCATCCTTTTTTAATCCTCACGATGAGTAGGGAAGCAGATGGGATTAGTGTTCACATTTAACAGATGGAGAAACTGAAGCACAAGATTCAAAAAAACTTGTCCAAAGTGGTGCAGCTGCCTGTGGCTGACCAGGATCCGGCCTCAGGTGGTCAGGGTTACTTGCCCAAGTAACGCTCGGATGTGACACCTCATGAAACAACTGTCCCTTCCCTATAGCCTGTGGCCTTGCTATCAGCCTAATAAAGAGCTCTCGGGACATAATTCATGATTTTCTGATTTACAGGGACTGTGTGGACCATGAAAGGTACAAAAGATGTGGGTGAACTCCCAGCCCCCCATGGTCCCTCTGAAGAAGCACCCAGTGGTTGCTTAATCAAAGTCAGCTGGCAGCCCTGAAGTCAGAATGCCCTCAACACGCTGTGATTTAATCCAAACATTCCAATTTTGTTACCTTAACAAAGGCCACTAGGCCATCTCTCCTGCATTTGTCATCATCCCTTAAAACATGATATAATTGGAAGTTGCTGTGCTGGTCTGAGGGTAGGATGACATTTTATGCACATTCAATTTGGGCATAAATGTCATATTTGCACTAGGTTGAGGCTGCCGGCTGTAAGGATAAAACGTTCGTGAGGGATGAGCAGACTTACTGGAGGTCTTGGTGAGTGAGAAGAAAGCAGCTTCTGATGACCCAGGCAAAGAGAAATTAATTACTGCAGGAAGAAGGTTGGCATTGTTCTCTTAAAAGCAAGTGTCCGCCCTCTGCATTTTCTTACTGCATCACTACAAAATAGACTCTCTCCATCTTCCTGCTCTAAACGTCAGATAAAACCTGATCAGCATTCATTCATTAAAAATGCATATATATGTATATATATGAATATCCCCTTTATATATTAGTACAATATATAATAATATATAATAAATATTCTCTTTATTTGAAGAGCCATTGTGAATTAGCACCTCTATCTTCAAGACACGTCATATCCACTATTCTTTACATTTGATCTAATTCTAGGGCTCATCCTTGGTCCCGTCTCTCCCCTCCCCCGCCTCTCCCATTCAATACAGTACACACCCCGTTGGCTCTGATGGCTTATTATCCCTCCACTCCTGTCACCAAACCACCCTCATGCCTGCCCTGGGTTTGGTGAAAGTGGACTAATGATCTTTTAGCTTTCATCTCTGCCCCTGAGTCTATTCTCCATAGAGCCGCCAGGATAAACTTCAAAAAAACTGAAGTCACGTCATGTCATACTTGTTCAAAACCATCCAGAATAAAATTCAGGTTCTTTCCTGTTGGGATCTGAGTCTGATAAATAATACCTTTCCCTCTCTTTTACCCGCCCGGCTTAGAACCAGTTGAGAAATGAACCCAGAAGTGAGGCCGATAAAGATGCAAATATCATGTTTATTACTGATATGGAGGTTGTCCAAGAACAGAGCTTGGGTCTGCCTAATGAGTGGACTTCAATACTCCCCTTAATTGAACTTTCTCCTGCCGTATAGAAGCCTGCCTCATTAAAATCACAAATGTTGCCTTCTCGGGGAAGCCTTCTCTGTCCCCTGTTTCAGACAGTCCCTCTCCCATCTATAGTCATGCCATTTGCTCACTTTTAACAAGATTGTCTTTTTCCTTATTGATTTATGGGAGGATTTATATATGTTGGATATCTTCTTGCAATTTGTAGCTTGTATTCACATGTTATGGTGACTTTTCATAAAAATGATCTCAGTTTTAATGGAATTAAATTACCAATCTTTTCTTTTTAAAGTTAGTATATTTTATGTCTGCTTTGAAAAAGCTTTCTCAATCTCCAGGTCACAATGAGATTTCCCTATATTTTCTTCTAACAGCTTGAAGTTTGGCTTTTCACATTTGATGCTTAGATCCAAAAGGTTTCTATGTATGGTGTGAGATGTTGATTTTTGTATATGGTGATATTTAGGTGCAGTTTTCTTTTCTTCCTTTTAGAAAGCCCACTATTTCAGCACCACTTATTATAGTCCCTCATGGATACAATGCCCCCCCTTTCTCCAGTGACCTGCAGTGTTATATATCATTTTATTATACCTGTGGGTTTGTTTCTGGGTTGTCTTTCTGTTCCTATGGTCTACTTGTCCAACCCTGCACTACTGTCACACTGTATGAATTGTTATAACCTGATAATAATAAGAGAAAATTAAAAAGAGATTTTAAATCTCTCATGATCCCATCAGCTAAAGACTATCTCTGTCGGGGCTTCCCTGGTGGTGCGGTGGTTAAAAATCCGCCTGCCAATGCAGGAGACACGGGTTCGAGCCCTGATCCGGGAAGATCCCACATGCCGCAGAGCAACTAAGCCCGTGCACCACAACTACTGAGCCTGCGCTCTAGAGCCTGCGAGCCACAACTACTGAGCCCACGTGCCACAACTACTGAAGCCCACGCGCCTAGAGCCTGTGCTCTGCAACAAGAGAAGCCACCACAATGAGAAGCCTGCGCACCACAACGAAGAGTAGCCCCTGCTTGCCACAACCAGAGAAAAGCCCGCGTGCAGCAACGAAGACCCAACGCAGCCAAAAATAAAATAAAATAAAATAAGTTTACAAAAAAAAAAAAAGACTATCTCTGTCTCAGTTTCTTTGGCATTTCCTTTTAGTCTTTTGCTTATGCCTATTTTTGTACATCCAGGAGAGACTGTATATACAGATATGAATTTTCACTTTTCCGTAACATAATTTTAATTTTTCCTTAACATCTGTAATTCCTACAGGTTTGAATTTTCATTTTTTTCTTATAAGGAAGAAATTTTCATTTTTTCCTATGTTTAGATGCATATTGGCAAATGCTCCAAATTTGTGTTTTTATTATGAGAAAGATATGAACAAAAGCGTTAAAGTTTTAAGAGGAAGCAAGAAAGCATTTCATCTTGGGAGAAATCAAGAAAGATATTGTGGCTCTAAACTACTTACTTAACATAGTTCTTTTCTTGTTGATAAATGAATGGTAACAATATATGGAAAGGGCTGGATCATCCATTCAAAACTGTGACACGAAGACATCTGGGAATGATGGATGTATTAAAAGTCTAACCATCATTTTTGAAGGTCTTTAGATGCAAGCAAGGTATTTGTTATATGGGATCATCACTGAACTATTTATTTCAGGAGCAAACAGTGACACAAAAATATGTGGAATCCTTTCCCTTCAGCAGTGTCAATCGTGACCCTTTCAGAGTCTAGAGAACAGAGTCTGGAGAACATAGCGTGTTAACTAAGTTCTAAGTCGAAAGAGAACCATCCTGCAATTTGTATGGCGATTGTGTGAACTGCAATTTTAAATAGGGAACTGATGTGTTGATTGTTGTTGGGAGGTGTTTAAAGATCTTAGTCACTTCAATCAGTTTTTACATCTTTCTCTAATTTGACTGCAGGACTTTCGACATCATTTCCTCTCCAAATGATTATCTATTCAGTCAGCTCCAATTAGTAGACAGTGTGTAAACGCAGAGCACCTTTCACAGGGAACACACGCCGTTTGATTTCCGATACTGGCAGCTTCTCCTGTTCAGGTTTCCTGAAGTTGGACCTTCTTTGATCAGTCAAACAGCTTCCCACTTAGATTTAATTTTTTTTAAATTTAGAGCCACTTATAAAATCTTTATTACTTAGCTTCTCCTGGAGTCAGGTAGAGGACAGTTCATGGCTTCTGCTATATTTATTCAACATTAGAGGTTGTTTTACCTAAGCCACTCTAAGCTTCATTACGCTCCTTTAAATCTTCAGAGTAGGCACAATTTTGTTGTCTCCAACAGTCTTCGAGATGAATGGGAACATAGCAGCTGGTCTTACCTGACTCAGGGATCTCTTCTCCACCATTCAAGTCACCATTTATTGAGTGGTAACTCTAAGCCAGAAAATGTACCTGGTATGCCCTGCTCACTTTCTCAAGTGCATTCTGTTATGGAACTTTCCTGATTGTGAGAAAATGCCTCCTATCCCTTATCCAAAATCAGCCTGCAAAGAACATCCACCCATTGGTTCTAGTCTTGCCTTTTGTGGTCGAGCAGTGTTAAGTCTTGCCTGTTACAGTGTGAGTGCCTTAGTGTTAAAGACCAGTGGTTCTTGGTGCTGTCTAGAGGTAAATAGATAGCTAACAAAGACCTACTGTATAGCATAGGGAACTACGCTCAATATTTTGTAATAACCTATAAGGGAAAAGAATCTGAAAAAGAATATATATATATAAATATATATAACTGAATCATTGTGCTGTACACCTGAAACTAACATGATATTGTAAATCAACTATACTTTAATTAGTTAATTAATTTTAAAAAGACCAATGGTTATCAAACTTTAGTGCACATCAGAATCACTTGGAGAGCTTGCTAAAGCACGATCTTCTGGCCCTACCTTAGAGTTTCTGATTCTGTAAGTCTGGAATGGGACCAGAGAATTTGCATCTCTAAGTCTCCAGGGGATCTCGTGCTGCTGGTCTGGGGACCACACTTTGAGAACTTCTGCTAAAGACAAATAACATCCATTTATCTAGGTGGTAGGCATTTATTGTCTGCCAAGGATACAGCAATGGACAAAATGGGCACAGCATTTATCCTCATGGAACTTATGGTCCAAGGGAACTTACTGGAGATACAAACAGCAAAGTAGGGTGTTTGTCATGACAAGGAATTGTTGAGAAACTCCGAGAGTATACAGTAGGGGACCTCATCTGGTCAATGGGTCAGAGTCAGGGAGGCCTCCTTGCAGAAGTGATTTTTGAGCTGTGACCTGAAATATAGATTGGAGTTTGTCAGACTGAAGAAGGAGGATGGAGCGGTGAGAAAGACAAGTTCTATGAGTGGGCACAGGTTGGACGAAGATGGATGGCACATAAATACAAGATGCATAGATACAGCCAATGTGATGGATGTGCAGAAAGTAAGGGGAAGGCTGGAGGAGGTGGAGGTGCTTTCTGAACTAGCTTAAGATGTCTAGTTTTTATCCCAAGGTAAATGGGAAGCACTTAAAATCCTATGGGGTTTTAAACCAGGTGAAGTGGGTGTACCTCGTTATCAACCTATCAGGGCTCTATAAACGGCTTAAATCTATACTGCTGTTATTCAAGACCCAGCCCTAGGAGTTGCACAGAGACGCTTCTGCTGCGCTGCTAGTTAATACAAGCCACTGGGCCAGCCCAGACTCAAAGGGAGTGTAAGTAGATTATACCTTTTGATGGGAGCAGTGGCAAAGAATTTGGTGTCCACTTTTAATCCACCACGCTGATTTGTATGTTTAAAAGCTCACTCTGATTTATGTGGGGAAGATAGTTTGGGGTGCAAAAGGAAAACAGCCTATTTAGGAGGCTTTTGTGGCCCAGGAAAAAGATAATAGTGTCTTGAATTAGGCTTGTAAATGGAAAGTAGATGAATTTTAGATACATTTTAAATGTAGAGGCAGATAAAGGATTGGGCCTCATGGGTAAGAACTACAAAGGCCAGCCTACAATACGTGAAGAATTCTTAACAAAGAGTCCCAAAGACAAGATGGGATTAACCCCAGAACCCTCACTCATTATGGCTTCAGGAACCATCAGAGCAAAAGAGCTCCTTGGGAACTGTCCGGGGTCCTGAAGCATTTCTCAGCTGTTCATCCATCCAAGGGCCTCTGGCTTTGTGCCAGGCACTGTGATAAGGTTTGGGAATGTTAAGACCAACAGGACAGGGGTCCGGCTCTCACAAATGAGCACACAGTCCTTTTGTAAGGATTAGCAAGTATGTAAGAAATCCCAGAGACAGGGTGATGAGTGTTGAGTATAGGTCAGCCTGCTGAGGTCAGATAAGGCTTTCTGGTGAAGATGATCTCTGAGCTGAATACTGAATAGTGAGTGAGAGGTTGCAGGTTAGTGTGAGGCAGAGAGAAGGCATTTCATGTATAAGCAGGTTACGGTAACGTAAAATATAGAAACATAAAATGCAAAACGTCAAACAACTAGAGCTGAGGCTGAAAAGGCAGAGAGCAGATCACCAAGAACCTCATATGCTAGGCTTAGAAATTTAGATTTCATCTGGAGACAGTGAGGGGGCACAGAGGATTTTAACTAGGAAGTGAGGGCATGAAATGATTTATACCTTGGCTGCATCTCCATGGGAGTGTGGCACTGACTGGAGGCAGAAAGAACAGAGGCGGGAGCTGAGTGAGGTCCCTGTTGCAGTAATCAACTAAAAGAGTGGCAGTGAGAACCATCTCTGCTCTCTCCTCTTTATCAAGTTGACGCCCCAAATAGGAATTTCTACTAAAAATTCCAATCCATCTTCTAAGAAAATTATTGGAGAATAAGCTGCTGTCATTTCTTCATGCTTCTCATAACTTATTGGATTTCTGAGTAATTGGATATATAATATCACTTAAACCTCCTTTCTCTATTGAAAATAATTGGCATATTGAAGGTGAGTGTCCCTCTGAGGGTGCCTGGCCCTCTGTGTTCCTTAGAGATGGCCTGCCTGGAAGCAGTTCACGTCCTTCTCTTTGTTACTGCCCCGCCCACCAGGATGGTGGGTTAAGGATCTGCTCTATAGATCCAACTCTTTGAATGTTGAAGTTCCAGAGTCTGCTGTTGGAAGGAAGTAATCAGTGGTATCTCTACTTCCACCAGTAGAATAAGCTGTATTCTTCACCCAACTTTACAGCAATAAAATGCATGCAGTATTTCTAATGGGCATGCATTCCTGAGATGTTAAGGAAGTAACATTGGCAGGGCTTGGTGACCTGATTCCTATAGGAGATAGGAGATAAGGGAAGAGGAGGAATCTTAGTGATACCTGCGATTCAGGCTTGGAAGGATGGTATTGTTTACTGAGATGGATAATACAGACGAAGGAAGACATGTTTGGGTGGGAGGCAAAATAACTTACCTCACCTGTGAAATGGGCATGTAGCAGATGCTGTCGGTGCTCTGGCCATGCCCTTGCCTGCTTGGATCACTTTACCACTTGCTGGATCCCAGCGTGCTTCCCTCCAGCTTGCCAGCACCCACGTGTCTTTGTTGTTGGGCTGCTCTCAGCCTTCCAGAGCCTTCTCTGCCTGATGCACGTATTGCTGGAACTGCCCAGGAATTTATATCCTCCTGGAGGTACCTGGGTGCAGATGTGTAAATCCTCCAGCTCCCTTGAACCTCAATCAGGGACATCTCAGGAGTGGTTCTCATTGTCTCCAGAGCTCCCCCTTAGAACCCTCCTGGGTATAGATGTCACATTTTTCCTCGGCCTCTTTTCATGCTGGGTCCCACTTCTCTACTCCTTGACTGGTTTTCCTAGAAACCCTTACTAGTAAACTGCTTTCAGACAAATCCTCATCTCAGGACCTGTTATTGGAGAACCAAAACAAAGACTGGGAGCGGTAATTAATAATACCCGTATCATAGAGCTGTGAGGATTAAATAACGCTTATAAGGACTTTACTATAGTGATTGGATCATAGTCAACTTTCAAGAACCGTTAGCTAATTTTTTTTTAAGCTGAGATTTTTAGAAATGTTTATTTCAGGTGTCCGTGGTCATCTAAGTGGACATCAAATAGACAATTTAGATCAGTGGTTTTCAAAATGTTTTGTCTCAGGTGCCCTTTTACACTCCTGAAAATTACTGAGGACCTCAAAGAGATTTTGTTTATATGGGTTATATCTATTAATATTTACAATTTTAAGAATGAAAACTAAGGAATTAAAAAGGATTTATTTATAAATGTATTTTAAGTGACAATAATAAATCCCCTACGTGTTAACATAAATAAAATTTTTATTAAAATTCCTATTTTTGCAAACAAAAATATAGTGAGAAAATGCCATTGTTTTACATTTTCTCAAATTTCTTTAATATCTGGTTTTATTGAAAGCAGTATCCTTACATCTGCTTCCACATTCAATCTGTTGCAATGTGATGCTTTCATTGAAGTATATAAAGAAAACCCAGCATCACACACATATATTGTTGGTGGAGGGTGGAGTATTTTGATGGCCTTTTTTCAGATAATTTCAGATATTCTTCTTTCATATTATTTCAAAACCCAATGAGTGGCATCTCCTTAAAGATCAGCTGTGGTATGATATCTGAAACCATGTCAATGAACTTTTCATATTCTATTACCTTAAAATCCTTTAGTCTGTCTTGAAATTTAAGTGGACCCTTTACTCATGCATTATTTTGTAACATAATACATCAGTACTTTGGAAAATAGTCAGTGATTTATTCAGAGCTTCTCAGTGTTGGCATACTCCATTATACACCATTTAAAAGTCACACTTGTTAATATGACTACCAAACTCATCAGAACCATCTTTAAGTGTCAGAAAGCTGTCAAACTCATATGACAGACACAAGTTTCCTAAAAGTCTACTTTTTAGTTGAAAACTTAAATTTTAGTATCAGCAACAAATACAATTAGATGTTTTGTTGTTGTTGTTGTTTGTGGTATGCGGGCCTCTCACCGTTGTGGCCTCTCCCGTTGCGGAGCACAGGCTCCGGATGCGCAGGCTCAGCGGCCATGGCTCACGGGCTCACGGGCTCACGGGCTCACGGGCTCACGGGCTCAGCCCTCCGCGGCATGTGGGATCCTCCCGGACCGGGGGCCGAACCCGCGTCCCCTGCATCGGCAGGTGGACTCTCAACCACTGCGCCACCAGGGAAGCCCCAATTAGGTGGGTTTTTTTTGAAATGACAGGCTGACTTCATTCATCTTCAGGTTTGTCAGTCAGTCAATCTCTGAATTAAAAATGGCATCCCATGAAAAAAGTGTCTGGTTCAGTTTATGACTTAACTGCAAAAGGGTTTTTTTTTTTCTGGAGAGAAGTGCTTTATACAAATTTCCCATTTCGTCACTCAGATTATTAAAAAGAAAGGATATAAGTTTATACAGTTTTTTTCCTGCTTCATCAATGCCATTCTTCAGTGAATTGGCTTTTATTCATGAGTGTGTGGCAGCGAGAAACACAGTGACTATTGGTACAGTTTGGTGCCATTTCTTTAATTTGTGCAAAGGGGCCATCCATTTTACCCATCATTGCATTTGTGCTGTCAGTGAAAACACATTCCAAGGTTCATAAGATAGTCAGCACTTTGAATACTTCAGCACCCGTGTTGCAGAATCTTCTTTGATGATTAGCAGATGCTGATACCAGAAGAATACAAGCAAAACCGCAAGTCCTGCCACATGTCTGTCGATTTGTAAGACGAAAGTACAGTTCCACATTTGATTGGTTGACTCAGTCCTTATGTTTGCAACTAACTCTTTAACTCAGAAGGTTACTGTTTTGTTGGAAACTGTCAATGCCATGATTTCTTTCGTGGACTTATTCGTCAGACATTCAGTAATGTCAAGGGTATAAGGCGTTATTAGTCTCTGAGCTATCGCCTGTGCTTCCCCAGCCAATGAAATGCGATAACTTCTCCTGTAACATGCTTGAGTGGCTTTTTCATTTAAACTGTGCAAAACTGTAATAAACAACCTTTTTGGCTTTTAAGGAACTTGTTTTGTCTATGTTTAATATATTTAGTTCCTTTTTCTCTAACTTCGGAATGAACTGACACCACTGTAGTATTCTAAAATGGTCTGTTCCATAGAACACAGTAAGATAAATGATTAACATCTGTGAAGTTGAGGGAACTAAAGTAATTTTGTTTGTTTTTCATTGTAGTTTTGTTTGTATTTTTACCTAATTTCTTTGGAGTAGATTGCTTTCTTCCATGAGTCAGAATGGTCTGATAGGTCCGTTTCATCTTTCTCAGCAATTTTAGTTACAGATGATTCAGCTATGGGTTGAGGAGGTGAATCGTCTAAATTATTTTAAGCTAATGACCTATTCTTAAGCAGAAGAAAAATATTTTATAAATGTTCATTTATTTTCAAGTAAAATATTACTAAGTTATAAAATAACAAAGGTTTTAGATAAGATTTAAATTGTCATATTTTTATTTTCTAGAAATTATTTTGAGATTATTTTCTAAATGTTATTACAAAATGGGACAACATAGGATAGTTTTTATGTTTCTAAGTAAGTCTAAGGAGAGCTTCAGGATTTCAGATGAACAATTTATTGGATGATAATGAGGTTACAGATATTAAGCAGATATAACCAAAGATGGCTAATAAGAACACAGTGGAAATTCTGAGACCAAACTGAGATAATCTTTGAAAATGAACATATGTAAACCTCAAACTTGCTACCTTAGAAAGGTCTAGAAAACACAAGAATATACAAATACGCATTCCATTTAAATTTGACCTCATAACATGTCATGTGGCTTTGGAAAACTCCACTGCACACTCATGAGAATATGAAAGTTTGGGCAAATAAAGATTTAATAGTATGAAAACAATTTTGATGATGTAGACACCCTGAAAGGATCTTGGAGATCCCCAAAGGAGCACATTTTGAGAACTGTTAGTGCAGAGCTTAAGGTGCTTATTTGGGCCAGTGATAAGAAGCATTTATACACATGTACGTATGTAAAACATGGAGTGCAGTTCTGGCTTAGAACACTGAAGAAATATTAGCTGCTATTTATCACAGGGGCTAGATGAACCTACAGAAAATTTCCCCACGGGATTACCTTAGAAGAGGGTGAGAACAGTTCTAGAATGGAACCTTCAGGAATAGCAATATTTAAGGAATGGGTGTATTACCAAGAAATTCCAGGAACAGCGGAGGTGGGGGGAATTGGGAGAGAGTGGTTGTCACAGTGATGGGTAGACCTATGCCAGCAGACCTATTTAGAGTCCGTGGAAAAGGATATAGAAACTTCTGGAGGCGGATACAAAAAGGCAGGAGATAATCAAGCAGGCCTGCTGATGTAGGTACGGTTTCCCAGGTCCTCCAGGCTTCCCTGTTGGGTTGTACAGCAGTAGGAAGTGTTCCCTGCCAGACTGAGGACTAGCCAGGCCTGAGAAACTCCACTGTCGCTCTCATAAGGAAGTGATGGCCTTCTTTCAATATTCCTTATCACACTTTCTATGACTTGTTTTATTTGTGCTTCCCTGAGCTCCAAGATGTGAACAGCTCATGAATGACTTCTTCCATGCTGTAGTTGCCTTGCCTCATATACAGTAGACACTCAATAAATACTGACTGAGCAAATGGAGGATGGATGTGACCTTAGAAAGAGTTGTTCTCAAAGGAATGGTTGTGGGTAGAAAAGAGAAACCAGATAACAAAGGGCTCAAGATCGATGGTCACGGAGGAAGGAGAAGAAACAAGTATAAACACATCTTTAAAGAAACATGAACGTGAAGAATGAAAGAAGAATCAGTAGCCCTGTGACGATCTAGGGAACAAAAGAGAATCTTTTTTTTCGAGGGGCAGGATTAGCAGAATCATGTGCTGAGATGAAAGATCCGAGAGAGAAAGAGAGAGGGAGAGAGGGAGAGAGGGAGAGAGAGAGAGAGAGAGAGAGAGAGAGAGAGAGAGAGAGAGAGAGAGAGAGAGAGGGAGAACAAAGATACAAGGGAGAAGGAGCCCCATAATAAGGGCGGTAAGAATTCATTCATTCATTCATCAAATAGTAACTGAATGCCTGTTATATGCCAGGTCTTGTGCTGGTTGCTTGAGATGGGGTGGAGAAGGATGGAGGTGCGTCCTGGTCATGCACAGATTTGGAGATGAGGTGGACTTTCTCAATCTTTTACTAGTGGGTAGCTTTGGGCAAGAAGCTCAATCTGAAAAAAACTCCAGATGTGTCATCTATAGAATGGGTTCTTGGCTGCCTCCTGCACGAGATTGTCATGCAGGGTGCTGTGTACGATGCCTAGCACGTGGCGGGTGCTGGGTAGCCAGCCTGGTGGACAAGAAGACGTTCCCTGGGACCTGAATACTTGATTTTGAATCCCAGCTCCACCATTTACTGGTTGTGAGACCTGGGGTAAGTTACCTAATCTCCCTGTGCCTTGGTTTCCACTCCTTGGAAAGGGAATGACAGTGTGTGTCCCTCTTGGTGTTATGGGGAAGGTGGAATGAGGTGGGATGTGGCGAGAGCTTAGAACAGTGCTGGGCATGTGGACGATGCTCCGTAAGTAGCTGGTGCTATTCTTCTCATGCCTTCCCCTCTCCTTTGAAAGGTTTCACTGCAGTGCTATAAATGGTGTGGTTCTTTGGACCATTTGAAGGGTAGTAAGAGTTTTAAAGAGTTTTAAAGTTTTACAGAAAGAACACTTCCTCTTTAGATTATTCATCCTAGATTGCATGTCAAACTCAATCCAGCAACTTTACCCAAGAGCTTGTCCGTATGAAGAGAATTGAAGATAAATAGAAGGTTATACCTTAGCCAAATATACAGAAATTTGCCTACACTTGAAAGGTTGGCATCGCAACTTACTAAATCCAAGTTATAACATAACTTGTTATTTTGACTAAATAAAGTATTTGTCACTGAGGAAGAGAATCTGTTGAGAACAGTTGGCTCCTGTCTCATTTGGCTAAAAATAGAATCTTCAATTTGAACCTTTGAACCCAACAGCACTTCAGATTCTTAACAAGGCTAATAACATCAAGTCCTGGTGTAACTTCCTCCTCCTAAGAGTGAGTCTGCAGAAGTGAAGATGGAGGTACCAGATGCAGAAGGAGGGGAGATGGGCTATCAGCTGGCAGACGTGGGCTGGAGTCTGGTCCTTGTCACTTACCAGCTCTTCAACAAACAAGGGGAACTGAGCATCTAACACTGAGAGACCTGCAGAAGGGGACAGGAGCAGAATAAGACTCCAGGAAAACAGGGGTGGGTGGGGTAACTATGGGATCCATTTGTGGGAGCATCTGGACACTTACTGACCATCAACTGTGGTGTGTTGGTGGTCAGAGCCGCCTCTCAAGCTAGGTTGTATTGGGAAAGTTCTTTTATTTTTGGCCCGCAGAAATAAAATTTTATTTTTCTGTAGCCAAGCCCAGAGCACTCCTTATGATGAAGACAAAATGCGTAATCTTAGTTACTTCCTCTTGGGTATCGTAGGGTGTGGAGCAATTCAGGACATTATCACATGGCTGGTTAGGTCACTGATTTCTTTGGGGCAGAGAATATGCCTTAGGTTTGTATCTCCAGCACCTAAGAGCTTATATAGGAAAAAAGATTTTCTTTCTTTTTTTTTGTGGTACGTGGGCCTCTCACTGTTGTGGCCTCTCCCGTTGTGGAGCACAGGCTCCGGACGCGCAGGCTCAGCGGCCATGGCTCACGGGCCCAGCCGCTCCGCGGCATGTGGGATCTTCCCAGACCGGGGCACGAACCCGTGTCCCCTGCATCGGCAGGCGGACTCTCAAGCACTGCACCACCAGGAAAGCCCTCTTTATTTCTTTTCAAAAAATATTTATTTACTTATTTGGCTGCGCCAGGTCTTAGTTACAGCATACGGGCTCTTAGTTGCATCATGCAAGATCTAGTTCCCTGACCAGGGATCGAACTTGGATCCCCTGCTTTGGGAGTGCAGAATCTTAACAGCTGGACCACCAGGGAAGTCCCAGGAAGATTGTCAATAAATGTTCATTAATGACACAAAAATATTCTTCAATTTTAAGTTGTTGAGATAGCCAGTGTGTCACACTAATTCACTGTTAGAAAAATTTGCTGGAAACACGAGGCCGATTCTTCCGCCTGAGTTTTATTATTTTTATTTTATTTTTTATTGGAGTATAGTTGATTTACAATATTGTGTTAGTTTCACGTGTACAGCAAAGTGAATCAGTTATACGTATACATATATCCATTCTCCTTTTAGATTCTTTTCCCATATAGGTCATTAAAAAGTATTGAGTAGAGTTCCCTGTGCTATACAGCAGGTTCTTATTAGTTATCTATTTTAAATTCATTTTATTTATTTATTTATTTATTTATTTATTTATTTATTTGGCTGCGTTGGGTCTTCGTTTCTGTGCGAGGGCTTTCTCTGCTTCTGGCGAGCAGGGGCCGCTCTTCATCGCGGTGCGCGGGCCTCTCACTGTCGCAGCCTCTCCTGTTGCGGAGCACAGGCTCCGGATGCGCAGGCTCAGTAGTTGTGGCTCATGAGCCCAGTTGCTCCGCGGCATGTGGGATCTTCCCAGACCAGGCTCGAACCTGTGTCCCCTGCATTGGCAGGCAGATTCTCAACCACTGCGCCACCAGGGAAGCCCAGTTATCTATTTTATATATAGTAGTGTGTATATGTCAGTCCCAGTCTCCCAATTTTAAATGTTAGTGTCCCTCAGAGCTGAGTTTCTGGGTCTTCTTCCCTCTCATTCTAGTTCCTTTTTGAACCTGCTTCCATTACCTTTCATACGCCCGCAGTGCCCACATGAGGATCTCCAGGCCAGATCTCATCTTCTGAGTTGCAGACTCATCTTTTCAGTGCCTACAGTTGTTTTTTAAAAAAATTTTATTGAAGTATAGTTGATTTACAATGTTATGTTAATTTCTGCTGTACAGCATAGTGACTCAGTTATACATATATATAGATATACATACATTCTTTTTCATATTCTTTTCCATTATGGTTTATCACAGGATGTTAACTATAGTTCCCTGTGCTCTACAGCAGGACCTTGTTGTTTATCCATCCTATATATACTAGTTTGCATCTACTCATCCCACACTCCCAGTCCTTCCCCCAGTCCCCACCCACCTTGGCAACCACAAGGCTGTTCTCTATGTCTGTGAGTCTGTTTCTGTTTCGTAGATAAGTTCATTTGTGTCGTACTTTAGATTCCACATATAAGTGGTACCATATGGTATTTGTCTTTCTCTTTCTGACTTACTTTGCTTAGTATGATACTCTCTAGGTCCATCCATGTTGCTGCATATCAGTGCCTACAGTTCTTCTTTCATGAATGAGATGGGCATCTCAAACTCCCTATGTCTAAAACTGGATTCGTGGTATTAACCTCCAATTCTGTTTCTTCTGCCATATTTCCCAGATCAGTCAAAGGACAGCACCTCGGTCCATTTACACACCTGTTCATTCAACAGATACCTATTGTCTGCCTGTGATGTGTTAGGAACTAGATGTCAGGGAGGCATTGATGACTAGGCAGGTCATGACCGCCCTCACTGATCTTTCACATCTTTTCCTTTTCACATCCAGTCTGTCACTAAGTCCTATTGTTCTACTAGAAAACATACTTCTAGTCGTTCCACTTTCCTCCATATCCATTACCTCCGCCGAAGTCCAAGTTATCACCATCTGTCAAATGAACATCCACAGCATCACCATAAAGTGGTTTTGTTGTGCCCATTCTGAACCCCTTTTCTATTCATTTTCTCCCCTGCCAACATGGTAAAATGCTTCAAATGCAGTCCTTATCAGACCACGTTAACATCTCTGGGTTAACATAGTCCGGGGTCTTCTCATTACTCTTAGAAGATAGCATAAAATCCTTAACATGACCCATAAAGCCACGGAAAATTTAGTCCCTGCGTACCTCTCCACTTTTATCTTCTACCTCTCTATGAAACAGCCACATGGCCTTTTTTCTTTTTTTTTTTTTTGGTTGTGCCAGGTCTTAGTTGCGGCACGTGGGCTCCTTAGTTGTGGCATGCGAACTCTTAGTTGCATCATGCATGTGGGATCCAGTTCCCTGACCAGGGATCGAACCTGGGTCCCCTGCATTGGGAGCACGGAGTCTTATCCACTCCACCTCCAGGGAAGTCCTGCCACATGGCCTTTTATATTGAGATACAACTGAAATACACCACTATATTAGTTTCAGATGTACAACATAATGACTGGATATTTTTATATATTGTGAAATGATCACCACAGTAAGTCTAGTTGACATCCATCACCACACACACGTTACAATGTTTTTTTCTTGTGATGAGAACTTTTAAGATCTACTATCTTAACAACTTTTAAATATACAATACAGTATTATTAACTATAGACACCAGGCTGTACACGACATCCCCAAGACTTATTTCATAACTGGAAGTTTGTACCTTTTGGCCACCTTTCAAAGGCGAAGATTCAAGGGGAAGTTCTCATTCTCAAAAAGGTCACCTTTACAACTCAGTTGTAGTGTCTCCTGGTCATTCCCCTCCTGTTTCAGGTTCAGTCTTCTGAACTTCACACCTGCTTCTACCTGGCAGTCTCTCAGATACATAAAGATCTACAGTTGTGCCTCCTACCCAAGTCTTCTCTTTTCCTAGATGAATAGCCTTTGTTCTTTCTTTAAAATCGTTTAGCTTTAAGAAAAATTCAACACATACAGAAAAGCGCACATGTAATAAGTGGTACAGCTCAGAGAATTTTCCAAAACTGTACTCACCCAGCACCCAGAACAAGAATCAGAACATAGGCACCCCAAGATCCCCTTCGATCTCTATCCCCCAAAAGTAGCCACTATCCTGACTTGGAACAGTATAGATTGGTCTTGCCTGTGTTTGTATTTTATATAAATGTCATCCGACAGTAGTTATGAGACGTAGATAAAGTGCACACAGCATGGGACCAGAGCCTCTTTCTCTGGATTACTGTGTTCAACATTGTGATTTGAGGTTCATCCATACCTTCCTAGGCAATTGTAGATCACTTGTTCTCATTGCCATGTTGTATTTCATTGTGTGAATATACCACAATTTATTTATCCGTTCTACTGTTGATGGGCTTTTGAGTTATTTCTACTTTGGGATTCTAACAAATAGTGTTGCTATGAACATTCTCCTACAAGGCTTTGAGTGCAAACATGCACATTTCTGCTGGATATATACCTTGATGTGGAATGACTGGGTCACGGCACATAGGTGGAATGTTTTCATATCCAGTTTGAACAGATAGAGTCAAACAGTTTGCGAAAGCAGCTATACCAACACCGTCTCTTCTTACACCACGTGTTACTGATTGTGCTGCATGGGAAGCTCTCTGATGAACTTAGTTTGTAGAAGTGGAATACATAATTAAGAAGAAGAAAAAGGATTGTCCAGAACCTCCAGGAATCATCAGCCTAAATTAAGGTTAAATTCTGCAACCCCCAACCCCCGCCGCCAAAAGGTGTTCTGGTCTGGCTTGGTCTCGTGCCTGAGCCCCTCCCTGTGACCAGGGCAATGGGACCATCTGATTGGCCAGCCTGGCTGTCACTCAGGCTCCCTAGTGCTCTGCCAGGGTGGGACACTGTGATTGACAGCTCCTCTGCATGGGCAGCTAGCCAAAGGCGAATAGGCGACTATACCCTGACAGGCGGACCGTTCCTGTCACAGCCACTGGGGCATCTGAGAGCCAGGGTGCTCCTGCATTTCACCACCTGCTTCACGCTGTCTGGAGGGACCGCTGGGAGCATCACATGAAGAACTGGATGTGAAAATGCTGTGCGAACATCTGCACATGTTAGTTATTAATGTCCTGCATCCATTTCATCCTTTATTGTGAAGAGTTTTCCCACTCGACAGATTAATAAGAAAGAACCCAGCTTCTGTCAGTGAGGTCTGTAAGCCCAGCTGGATTTAATTGTTGGGGAGTGAAGAACTTACAGATGTTTTCTCTGAGGCCTTACCAGAAAGACTGAGACAATGAATCTAATAGGATGAGGGAAAGGAATTATTAAAAAGAGAAAGGAAATGTGAGCTAGAAACAAATGTAAGCCTTAATGAGAGTGGATCATGGGAAGGGTGGTGTGTGACCAAGGAGAGAAGCAGCAGCACGTTATCACCCAGGATATGTGATGCCAATGTCGCCCTTTTCCCCAGAGAGGAGTATGTCAAGGTGAAATCTGCATTGGATGTCTCTACTGCCATGTGATGTGTTTGATGACGTTGGAGAGTTAAAGTGAGCTTTCCGGTAAAGGACCACTGGACTCTTTCCTTTGTCCTCTCTCACTAATATTTTTCAACATTTAATTGGATGATAAGATGGAAAGAGAATCAGAATACATGGTCCAAATCAGAGGTCGAGGCCTCTTTCCGCCCAACAAATTCCTTTTTCTAGGTCTTAGTTTTCTTATTTTAAAAAAAGGGAGCTTAAAAATATACAAGGTTATTTTAAGCTCACAGTCTATGGTTGTGTGATTCTTTGATGAAAATACAGAAGGAGGCGTCAAAAGTTGGATTTGTTTCCTATGGCTACCACGACAAAGTACCCGAAACCGGATATCTTAAAACAACAGAAATTTATTCACTCACAGTTCTGGATGCCAGAAGTCCCAAATCAAGGTGTCCGAAGGGCCATGCTCCCTCTGAAGGCTCTAGAAGGAGAATCCTCCCTTGCCTCTTCCATCTTCTGGTGGCTGCAACCGTTCCTGGGCTTGTGGCTGCATCACTCCAGCCTCTGCCTCCATCTTCACGTGGCCCTCTCTCTGTTTCTTTTTTCTTTTTCTGTCTCTTGTGAGGATACTTCATTGGATTTTAAACCCACCCTAATTCCGGATGATCTCACCTTGAGATCCTTAACTTAATTACATCTGCAGAGACTCTCCTTTACAAATAAGTTCACACTCACGGATTCTTGGTGGGAAAGTCTTTTGGGGAGCCATAATTCAGCCCCTTATAGCAGTTTTAAGTGGCATCCTTTTTGAAGGGATTGTTCAAACTGTGGAGGGCAAAAAAATCTAGATTCACTTGTGCATGTTTTGGCTTACATCCTGGGTTCAAACCTGGCAATTTGAAATTTAATTCTGATAAATATAAAGTTCAGCATTTAGAATCAAACAATTAATTACCCAGAAAATGGTGGGAAGACTTGACTTGGCAGTAGTTCATAAAACATTTAATTTGACCAAAAAAGTGGCACATACCATCATTGTGAGTAGGTGCTTATCCACTTAGTCACTGAGTAAATGTGTTCTGGTATCTGCTTGTGTCAAAGAAGAGGGAATTACATGTGGTTCTTGCCTGCCATTGTAGGGGAAGGATTCAACAAGGTTTGTTAACTGAATATTGAATTAAGGAGCCTAGTCTAGTAGTAGATACAGACAAGTCAGCCTACATTTGCAGTTGATGTTTGTAGGAGGCTTTGTAAGGGTTCACATCTGTGCACAGAGGAGGCAGGCATCCATCCTCCTGGGGAAGAGGATGGAGAGTGGTGAACAGATCACAGTCAGTGACTACCCTACAGGGTTCTGCTCTGTACAGACCATCATGGTGGTAATGGGGTCAACTCCGGGGAGCCTCATGTCAGCACATTGCACTAAGAGGAGACTAAAAGGTGATGAGGGGTACAAATTATATCTGAGAAATATAAACCTCTCTTTCAATAAGACAAGACCAAGGTGAGTCAGGATAGGGTCATAATGGGATGGAGATGACCAGACCACCTGATGTGTGGGAATGGGAACCTCTTAGAGCAGTGCGAGGAGAAGAAGGCATGCCTGGGTGAATGGACCCATGTTTGGCATTGGTCCTGGTGGTGCCCGACGAGTGTCCACTGGATGACACAGATTCAAGCATGATTTAGGCAAGTGGAGAAGGTAGTATCTAGAAGGCGGGCCATGATAAATTATTAATTCATTCATCCACTCAGTAATTGCGTGCTCAGATAAATTATTAATTCATTCATCCACTCAGTAATTGCGAGCTCAGCATCAAACGTATGCCAAGGACTGTGCCGGCATCATGGGACACAGATAAGCACATTCCAACAACCCTGATCTCAAGGAGTTCAAAGCCTGGTGGGGAATATGGATGAGTAGATAATTACAAGGCAATAAACTCAGTGCTGTAACAGAGAATGAGCAAGATACTATGGAAATTAGAGCAGGAAGTGCTTAATGCTTTTGAAGAGACTTTGGTGGTGTCTAGAAGGGATGATGTTTATCCTAAATCTTGAAGATGAAAAATGGGATTAATCAAAGGAAGCATTTTTGGGGTGGGGGAGGTTTCCAAGCTGCAAGAGCAGCATGTGGAAGACCCAGCGTGAGAGCACAGTGAAGCGCTGATGTTACTGGAGCCAAGCACCGAAGGCATGAAGACAGAGGCAGAGATGGGAGAGGTGAGCGGGGCCGGTGTCTGGGTGTTATTCCAGGAAGTCGGTGAGGTGTTTTAACTAGCAAAGAGATCATATTTTCTTTTAAAAGATTTCTCTAGCTGCTGGGTGAACAATGAATTGGAGTGGGTTGGGGTTAAGGAGTGAGGTTGCTGGGGGACAGATGTCAAGTGACCAGCCGAACTGGAGGCAGGAAGGCAGGATCACATCTTTCCAGATGATGTGTCCCATACAGGCAGAACTGGGCTCGTGGCCTGGGGTTGAGGGGGATGGTTCGGGTAACGGGACTCAGCCCCTGTGGGGAGGGGTGGCCAGAGTGAAGTATCAGGCTCTGAGCCCCGCTGACCATGCCAGAGATGCGAGGTCTGAAGAGTGAAACTGATCTTAGTGCTCCCCAGATGGAGGTGCTGCGCATGCGCATGGAAGTGCTGCGCGTGGACAGAGACTTCCTGCCCTCTCAGGTGCCAGACAGGGCTGAGCCTGCAGGTGGCGCCCATTCTCAGGAAGTCCAGAGGGTTGAGGCAGGTGCTTAAAAGACTCAAAGGCAAGATAAAAAGATGAGTGTTGACTATCAGCTGTAATTATTATTATGGCTATATTAAATAAAATGAAGCTTTTTCTTTTATCTGAATGATGTTGAAGGTTAGACTGTGGTCTCTTTTTGCCTCCAACTTCATTCCCCAACAGCACGTCTGTTCCCGGCAATATGAACAACATGATTTGCTACAAACGAATCATTCTCTTTCATACCCCCATACCTTTTTCTTGGCTGTTGCCTGTGCCTGGACACCCCGTCTTCTGCCAGGTTAACTGCTACCCACTCTTGCTTCCTCCTGGAAGCTTGCTTTCCCTGACACCCCAGGCTGCCCTAGACATTTGAGTTGTGCTCCCATCTTGATCTGTGCTTCTCTCCATCACAGCACTTAGCAGATGAAATTGATGTCGTCTACTTCTCTGTAACCCCCTAGACTAGAAGTTGGCTAGAGACTGGGACCGTGACACTTACTTTTGTGACTGAAGCAGTGATTCAAACCTAAGCTCTCAGTAAATGTTTTTGAATATGTGGGTGTATGAGGGAGTGAGCAAGTAAGGATATAATTGAATAAATAAAACTAAAAACAATAATGGCATTCTGATATCAGGAGGCATCTTTGGTCTCAGATTAAGAAAGAACCTTCTCACAGGTACGTCCGCTTAGGGAAGGGATAGGCTGCTTGGGGTGGGAGTGGGTGCTCTTATCTGGAGAATGTAACTCTCGGCTGGATGACCCTCACTCAGACAGTGAATTTATGCCTTGAGTGGGAGGCTGGTTAGCAAGACTGCCAACTTCCATTTTAACTGTAAATTCTCTATGCTATTCAGAAATGAGTCAAGCCTGAAATTGGGTTATAATTTGTGGGGATGACACTTTATTGAGGTTTACAAATAATGAGATCAAGAAAAGTGAATTTGTAACTATACCCATCAAGAAACATAGAAAAATGAAGTGGAGAAATTTTGCCTAGCTATTAAACATCTCCTGGACCAAATAATCACATTAATTCCTACCTTGTGATTTTATCTCTCTTAAGTAAGCAATCCATCTTTTTAATATTTATCATAGATTTTAACATATTAACCTTATTAAAAGATGGATTGCAGAAACGTTTATCCTGAAAGTCTGAATTTTTAGTTATTTCTGAGAACTCAATTACTAAATCAGCAAGTATTTATTGACTTCTTACGTGTGCCATGTGCTTTTTCATATACTCTCTCACTTAAACTTAAAAACAAATACTGCAAGAAATGTATCCTTATTCCAATTCAGACTTACAAAAAAAAAATACACCAGTGTACCCATCACCTTTCTTAAGAAACCATTGAGGAGTGAAAGTACAGTAAAACACGACCACAGACACTACCTAATGGTAAAGTTTACATTACTTTTCTCCATATGGATGTATCAATAAGCAACATGTGATATCGTTTGCATGTTTGTAAATGTTATCATGTTATAAATGATACCATGTATGAAAGTTATCCAACTTGCTTAGTTGTTGTTTTGTGTTTGGAAGTTCATTCATTTTTACTGCTATAAAGATTTTGTCACAGGAAACTATCACAACATATTTATCCATTCTTCTGCTGGAGAATATTTGTGTTTCCAGTTTTCTATTATTACAAATAATGCCATTACGTGCCTTCTTATACATGCTGTATGTTTGTCCGTGTTTATGTTAGTGTTTCTCCATGTTTATGACGGGTAGTAAGACTGCTGGGTCACATGATACAGCAACTGGATAAAGTCAGTTGTCCCCCAAAGTGGTTTTATCAGTTTGTATCACTTCTAAGATGCTGATAGTTCCTGTTGCTCCACATTCTTGCCAACACATGATATTGTCAAATTTTAAATTTTTGGCTATCTGATAGTGTGAAACTTTGTTGTTGCTGTTTTACTTAGCATTCTATCATGACTTGTGAAGTTGTCTTCAGCTTTTGTTGATTTGTAGGAGTCCTTTGTATGTTGATGGAATGGGGTGGAAGAAGCAAGTGCCATTGTCATGAGTGAAGACTCCCTCAGCCTCATTACCAGATTTCAAAGGGCGAATCTGAAATAATACTGAGTTTCCATTCATGGTCAGGAATAAAGTCACTCATCTTCTGTGCACTGTCCTACTCTGATTCCTTGTCCTAATCCCAGCTGATAGAAGGAAGCGCTTTGCCTTCTTAGCTAAAATGAGTCACTGGAGACTCTCACGTTGAAATGTGTGGTGCCTTCACAGCATGCCAAATATTCTGAGCTTGGCTCCGCTCACTGGAGGGTCAGTCACCATGCAGGGAAAGCCCTCCTGCCCTAAGTGCCATTAAGAGGGAAAGGGTCTCTGTTTTCTCCCACAACTGGGGAGGCTGTGGGCTGAGATGGGGCAGTCTAGGCTTTGGAGCCAGGCTGCATCACTTCCTCACCATGAAACCTCAGCAAGTCACTAAAGCCATGAGCCTGTGCCTTCATCTGCAAAGTGAGCTCAGTAGAGCACATGCACAGTGCTGTTGGAGATTGGTCCCTGGTGTCTGGATTGTTTAAGCAGGTTAAGTGACTTGCCCGAAGTTCCCATTGGTGAGAGATGGGATCCAGACTCAGGCGTTCTGATTCTAGAGCCCAAGCTCTCTCTCCACTTTCCATCTTCTTCCCTTCCTCCATTCTTTCCTGCCTCCATCTCTCCACCTTTCCTTCCTTCCTTCCTCCCTCCCTTCCTCCCTTTGTCTCCCCTCCCTCCCCCCCTTTCCTTTCTCCAAAACCATTCATTGGCTACTGTGTGCCAGACAGTATGTTGAGCATCAGGGACACAGTGGTATCCAATTAAATGTGATTCTTGCTCTTAAGGAGTTTACAGCGTAGTGGAGGGAAAGGAATAAAAACAAATTATACAATTGTGAGGAGCTAAGACAACAATGGATCTACTGAAGTAAGGGGAAGTATATTTATCTATATGTATCTTCAAGGGCTAGCAAAGGCCCAAAGCACATAAAATTCATAATAAAACATAGGTTTAATGTTTATTAAAATAATTTTCTCCCCAGTGGTTTCCCTCTTCCTTGATCTAGATATCAAGCATAGAGGTAGGTTAAAAGCCTTTTTTCCCAAGGTGTGAATGCCGAAGTTCTCAGGCTCGCTCTTCCCCTAACTCGTTTTGTGACATTTGATAAGATGTCAGACCCTGTGTGGGTACCAGTTTCCTTATCTGAGATATATGACTGATAATGCTACCCTCGCTGCTTCTCAGTGAGTTATGTCGAAATTGGATGATGTTTATGAAAGCTCCCTGAGAAGGTACAGGTTATAAATGGATATGTGTAAGGCTTACATTATGAAGTTCATATTCTTTGAACTTCTCTAACCCTGAAGGGTTAGCCTATGGCAAAACCCAGCCAGTGGACTTAATTGAGGCACTTCCAGGAAAAGAGTGGGAAAGGAGGAGTTTCTGTGATGAGATACCTTTTCTATACTCAAAGCCACTCCTTTCTATCTCCACCCCCTCGCATAAATTCCTGTTGGACATTTACTACGATTGACCGTAAGAGAACCATTTCGTGAGTATGTGCCAGTGCCAGGACCTGTGCTGCATGCACTGGATAAAGACTCTCTAATTCTTACAAGAATACTATGACATCAGTTTCAGTATCCCCATTTTATAGGAAATAAAACTGAAGCTCATGGGCAGTGGAAGAAGCTGAAACATCTTCCGTATCCATGATAACGACCACCTGTGCTACAGTACCTCATCTCAGAGAGTGATGCTGGGTGGGGAGATGATGAGCAGCCCCATCTGTACATCTTCTTCAGCCCTGTGTTCTCCTTTGTCCCTTGCCCTTTAGCTATCCTGTCCACTCTATTACACTTACCTATTCCCTCTACTTTAGGCTGTCATTGTCACTCATTTTTAGGAGAGAAAAGAGTGAAGAGAAAGAACCTGAGCTGGAGTCACACCTGGATATAAATCCCAGCAGTACCACTTCTAACCTGTGTGATCTGAGGCAGACTATTTAGCCCATGCCTTGGTTTCCCCATCTGCAAAACAAAGGCAGTAAAATCATCGAATCAGCGTCAGAGCTACATGCAATGACTTATAAAGTGCCTGGTGCATTGCTTGGCATTCAGTAGGGGCTGAGTAAATGCGAACTTCTTCCTCTCTCATCAGGATTGGTTGTAACCTGTAACTGATCACCATTGCTCTACTCTCTCTAATTATTTGTCTCTTTTAATCCTTCTACCACCACTGCCACATTTGGCTTCCCAAGGACGTATCCTTGTTCTTCTCATTGGCTTCTGAACACCTACCAGAACAACTCTTCTCTCTGGCTTTTCAGGATGATAATTTGGCCTTATCCCTTTCCAAAGCTGCTTCCTGGAAAGCCCCTGGGGGTTACAGCACTCCATCTAGTAGCACAGGGTTCATCCACTTGCCCTGTTGTTTCTTGGGTAGTTATGTTGTTCTCTCTGCCTAGAGGGAGCTCCCCTCTACCTCTGCCTAAAGAAAGCCTATATAAAACCAAGCCTGCTCCTCCAACTAGACATATTTTTCAGACTGAGTGTTTCTCTGGGGCAAGGGTGATGGCTTATTCATCTGGAATCCCCAGAACCTGGCAAGTGTTTATAATTAATTTCATAGATACAGGACCACTCAGATTTTCTATTTCTTCATGTGCTAGTTTTAGTAAGCTATGTCTTTCTAGAGATTTTCATTTCATCTAAATTTTCAAATTTATAGTCATAAATTAATTTACCATACCTCTTATGTTTTTAATGTCTCTAGGATCCAGAATGATGCCTCTTTCTTCACACCTGTTGGTGTTTGTGTCTTTTCCTTATTTTCTTCATCCATGTTACCAGGGGTTTATTAATTTTATTAATGGGTTCCAAGAAGTAACTTTTGGTCTTCTAATTGTACATTTGTTTCTATTTCATTGATTATGCACTTTTAAAAAATTATTTCCTAGCTTGCAACTTTTAATTTTTTTCTAATTTCTTTAGATACGTACATGCATCATTAATTTTCAGCATTATTTTTTCTGTCTAACAATGCACTTAAGGCTGTAATTTTCTTCAAAGCATTGCTGTATCTGAATCATACGAGTTTAGTATATCATATTTTCATTATCATTCATTTTGAATTATTTTCTAATTTCAGTGGTCATTTTTGCTTTGACTCATTCGTTTTTGAGAAGTGTATTTTAAAATTTCCAAACATCTGGAGGTTTTCTAATTAACATTTTGTTATTAAGATCTAGCTTAATTGAACTGTAACCAGAATGTAATCTTCTGTCAGGTTTTGCCTTCTGACCTCACATGTGCTATGTTCTTAGATGCAGTTCTTCAAATTTTGCACATACTTTTTTTTAAAGATTACCAAAAATAAAGGTAAAGGAAAAGATTCATGAGATGAAGTGGATGTTATGATCTTGGGTTTTCTTTTGAATTATCCTCAAGCCTCAATAAACATTCCATACATAAAACTCTTAGTTTATTACTAGCAGCCATCATTCACTAAAAAAATATTTATTGAGAACCTTTTTCACACTAGGCATTTACCTAAATGTTGGAGATTCCACAGCTAGAAAAATCAGACAGCATCCCAGATTTCACAGCCCAATGGAGCAGACTGACATTAATCAAATAATCAGTGTAATAATGTGCTATTTTAAACTGAGATAAGTGTTCTGAGGAAAATGAACACGTTCTCTGAGACCATATACTTAAGGAATCTTGCCTGTTCAGGGTTGGAGAGGGGCAGGTCTATTATTCACACACCAAGTTGTAGAAAAACTAATAGGGTTTGGTGCCTAACATCTCAACGTTCTTGTGTTATTTTGAGAGCATCACAGCCCTCTGACTTTCCCCTTTTGTTAATTAATACTCAGCCATCTGACTTTCCCCTTCTGTTAATTAATACTTACCTCATAGGATTTTTTCTTTTTTTTTGGCCGTACCACGCGGCTTGCGGGATCTTAGTTCCCCTACCAGGGATCAAACCCATGCCTTCGGCAGTGATAGCGCAGAGACCTAACCACTGAAACACCAGGGAATTTTTTTAATTTATTTTTTAAATGAGGTTTAACACACATAGACAAAGTGCATTAATCTTAGCTATACAGTTAAACAAATTTTTACATATGTATGTACCTTAGTTGACAATGATCTGAATCAAGATGTGGAACTTCGTCAGCATCCTGGAAGATTCCCTCATGTTCCTTCTTGGTCAATACCCCGACTAAGAGGTTACTGCCCTTCCAGTCTCTATCTCTAGAGGATTATGTGGTCTCTTTCTACCTTATATGAGTGGAATAATGAAATAAATACTCTTTCACGTTTGGCTTCTCTCACTGAACGATGTCTTTGAGATTTGTGTGTTGTATCTTGGAAGTTCTTTTTCACTTCTGTATACTATTCTGCGATATGAATTTACTATAGTTTATTTAATCATTTTCCTACTGATGGACAATTGGGTTGCTTATAATTTGAGGCTGTTATTAATAAGGCTGCTGTGAATTTTCTTGTCCATGGTGAACATATGTACTCATGTCTCTTGGGCAATTTACACCTCATGGAGTATTGTTGAAGGAAGTATAATATGCAAAGTATATAGTAGGTGCGAGGATATTGCAAGTCCCAGTGCCATACTGCATGTAAGTGGTTGCTTTGGTTACTTATTACTCTGAACTTAGAAGAAGGAAATTGTGGGCTTTGTGCTCTGGAGTTGATGTTTGGTCTCATCAGGCCTTCCCATCTGTTATAGATGCAGACACTGAACCCAAAGGGAAGACGTGACATTCCTGGGACCACACCTGGAATTTACAGATGGTTCATCTCACAAACTTAATGTCTTCTTTTTGTTTGTTTTTTTGTTTTTTGCGGTACGCGGGCCTCTCACTGTTGTGGCCTCTTCCATCGCGGAGCACAGGCTCTGGACGCGCAGGCTCAGCGGCCATGGCTCCCGGACCCAGCCGCTCCGCGGCATGTGGGATCTTCCCGGACCGGGGCACGAACCCATGTCCCCTGCATGGGCAGGCGGACTCTCAACCACTGCGCCACCAGGGAAGCCCCCAAACTTAATGTCTTTTAAGCCAGAGACTGTCTTTCATAAACATGTGTGAAATTCAGTTGACAGAATGTTCTGTTGTAGACAGAGTGTAGGCATATTGACAGGGTGTCCAAGCCTGGAATCTCAGGAGGAGGACCTGAGGTTTTCTAAGGGACAGGAGCACAGAGCGGGGTGGAGTTTGGTATACATAAAAGAGCAGACCCAAGGTGAGCATCCATCAAAGGCCCTACCTCCCCAGCCCCAGCCCTCCCAGCCCTTTCCCGCTTCCCCATGGAATAACCCAGCTGTATCCCTAGGTACAGACTTAGAGCACCTCTGTGTCTGAGTGCTCAGCCAAGCTTATGCTTCAGCTTTTCTCTCTGTAGTGTCTGAGCACCCTTTAACTACTTTTCTAACTTTAAGGCCCAGGTCAGACATCCTGTGCCCAGAGAGACTGACTCCCTTGGTGGGTTCCTGCAGCTTTGTATGAGCTAAACTCGGCCTCGGCTCACAATGGATCGGCTCCTCTGAGATAAGCCCTACATGCCCCGTGGAGCCCTGACCTTCTAGAATGCCTTGTGCAGTCATGTGCTTCCTGTCTCCTTTCCTGGTGAGGTTCTGAGCTCTGTGAGGGTGGTGATTGTGTCCGCCCCGAGCCCACTATCCTTGGCACCTCGCACAGGGCCTCACACAGGGGAGGATGGAGCTATGAAAAGTGCAAAGCAGGCACCCCAGGAATAAGTCAATGAAGGAATGAGTGAATGAATGAATGGGCGAATGAATGCAGACTTCTGCCCAGAACATGGCAGCTCCTCTCCACTTCACCATAACCCTTCTCTGACCACCAGGGTCTCAACCCTTAGTGGCCTCTTCCTCCCATCCTTGGCCCCCTGCAGTCTCTCCACAACACAACAGTCAGGGGGACCCTTTGACCTCTTATCATGTCACTCTGCTCAGAATCCTTCAGTGACTCTCGTCTCATTTAAACACTACAGTGGGGAAGTGTGTGGGCCATGGGGTCAGACTTCTTGAGTCCAAATCCCGGCTCCTCGGTATTGGCTACGTGACTCTGTTCCGTTGCTTCACCCCTCTGTGCCTACTGATGGGTTTGTGGAGAATACTGAGTGAGTCAGTTCATAAGAAGCACTAAGGACAGTGCCGGAGCATAGTCAGGACTGAATAAGGTCAGTATAGTGTGGTGAGGATCAAATCAGAGAATAGAAACAAAAATGGTGATGGTATTGTAAAGTGACACAGCACTGGGGTAAAAGTGCAGGCTGCGTACAATGCTGGGCTCAAGTCCTGGTCTGCCACTTATGAGCTGTGTGACCTTGGGCAGGTTATAGAACCTTTCTAAGTCTCAGCTTCCCCGTAGTGCATTGGGAGAATCTTAGTTCGCACCTTGTAGGTTTTGAGCAACCCGTACTTTACAGAGAAAATCAGGCCTCTCAGGGCCCAGAGGACCCACACCTGAATTCTGCCTGGACATTCAGGAGAGGCTTCCTGGAGGAGATGCCATTCAATCTGCACCTGCTGGAGGAGAAGGGGCTCTCTAGGCTGCTAAGTTTGAAAGGTCCTTCTAGAAAGAGAGAGAAGTGTGGGTAACAGTAGGAAGGCGGGACAGTGAGTGGCCAGTGGGAAGGAAAGACACCTGGCACATGTCACACATGTGACACATGTGAGAGGTGGGTCACCCATCTAGAGAGGTTGCCTGGGTTGCAAGTTGGTTTCCTGGGCAGCAGATTCTGAGGTGGAAATGATCAAGCAGGGGATTGGTAGGGAGCGTCTAATTAGGGAGTGCCCTGGGTATCAGCATCTGGGGAAGGAGGAGAAGGGGGGAGACAGGGTTGAGCAGGGGAGCGGTTGGTCCTGGTGGGGTTTCAGTGAAGCCTCGGATGACCCCATGGGGCGTTCTGAAACTGGCCAGCTCTTTCGAGTTATCCTGAGTCAGGGTGACGGGCCAGGCTTTTTCTACCCCCAGGGCGGCCAGGCAGTGGCTGTGGGCTGCCCCAGGAAGGCGCGAGTGACCTTGGCTAAGGCAGCTCTCAAGCTGAGGCAGTTCTAAAAGCAGCTGATATCTGAGGGCTGTCTACCCTCAGCTCTCCCAGCAGCTGGGTGACGAGCCTGCCATCTCATTAAGGGTCTAGGGCGTGGCTCGCAACCTCCGTCACGGCAGCCTGACCCTCTACATGAAGATTTGTGTGTCTTTTTGAGGCTTGGAACTTGTGCTGCAGGCTGCAAAGAGTCATCAACAGTCTGTGCACAAGGAGAAGATGTGTATTCAGATGTGTATATATGTGCAGCACTGGAGGAGAGGGGAGGGAGGGAGAGGGACCCGTGGGGGAAGTTATTGCTTCAGTCCAGGTGAGTGGTGATGAGGCCCTTAGCAAAGATAGTGGCAGTGGGGCCGTGTAAGATTTCTGGGTAAATGAGAGTAATGACAGTCATCATTTATCAAGCCCCTGCCCCACAGCGGGCCCTTGAACCTAATGTTATCAACCTTCACAACAGTTATGCGAAGTATGCGTTTTTACACAGAATAAAGTTGAGGATCAGAGAAGTTAAATAACTTGCCTAAAATCACACAGCGGTAAAGAACAGAGCCAGGAATGAAACCCAATTTTATCAAACTTGAAATTCTGCACTTAGGACAGCTTCTGAAACACAGTGAGGGCTCAGAACACCAGTCGCCGTTAGTATTACTTACCACGCCTGTTGCCATCATTTTCTGGATAAAATGCAGGCCCGGGTAGCAGATCTGCATTTTATTAGCAGAAAAAGCACTGAGGATTGCTGACAGCTCTGATGATCTTGACAGTATTAGGGGCAGACGTATTCAAATGCAATTAAAAACAGCAAATATAATAATCGAATGTAAATGAGCCGGAGCCAGCAATTCCTGGTGCGTACGCAGTTAGCACACATGGTAATTTAGTGGGAGGCATAACTTGCTCCATTTCATCGCCTCTAACAAATTGCTGATGCCTCGCCTTTCCCCTCCCGCCTTTCCCTTCTCTTTGCTGCTAACAATTTCCGCTCCATGTTTGTCCACGCTCTCTGTTGGCAGACAAGAGTCTAATTAGCTGGACTGTCTCGGAGCCAGGATGCATCTAGTTGTGGCTCAGAGAAGGAGCTAGCTTCACAGGCTGCCCGGGGCCAGTGGGCAGGAGCCATCAGAGAACTTTGTGCCCTCTCTCTTTTGCTGACAAATGATGCTGCTCGTGGAAAGTGTTAATCATCTTCTCCATCGAACACTTACTAAGCAGCCACTGTGTGCCAGGCCCTGTGCCGGGCACCAGGAGGACAGAGGTGCATTGGTTCACGCCTTCCTTTATTTACCTGCCAACCATTTGCTGACCACCTGCTCCATGTCAGCATCTGGGCCAGGCAGTTAGGAGGTGGAGAGGAATAAAACAAGGCTGATGCCCTTTGGGAACTCACAATCTTTTGGAGAAAAACAGAGAAGCAAATAGGTAATTTCCACACAGCATGCTGTGTGTGCAGTAGAGGTTAGGGTTCGGTCCAGGGCCATGTGTGCAGTGCACCTGCCAAGGGTTTGGGCTGCCTGCAGTTGCATCCCCGATCCTCCTCTTACAAGCTGGGTGACAGTGGCCACGTCACCTGACCGCTCTGTGCATTTTTACAGTGATAATATTAACACAGACTCACAAAGGTGGTTGTGAAGACGAATCGGTTCTCGCCAAGCACTTAGCCCAGTACACAGCACACACGGCAGATGCTTGGGGAATGTGAGCTGTGGTCACATCCTTATCTCTGCTCTTGGAACTCAGAGGAGGGACAGGCTGCACTTCTGCCCTGGGAGTTACCGAGTTCAGGAAGAGCAAAAGAAAGTCTGGGGGAAGGTGTTAAACTGAGCTTGTATTGTGGAAGGGACACACTCAGCTTCTTACTGGATGATGCCATCACCTCTTTGAGCCTCAGTTCTTGCATCTAGAAAGTGTAGATAAGAATACAGTCAATCCTCACTATTTGTGGATCCCATATTTGCAAATTTGCCTACTCACTAAAATTTATTTGAAACCCCAAAATCAATACTTGTGGCACTTTCATGGTCATTTGTGGACATGCACAGAGCAGCAAAAAAAAATTGAGTCACCAGATGTGCATGTTTCCAGCTGAGGTTGGACAAGTCTGCCTTGTTTCAGCTCTCATATTGTGACAAGTGTCCTATTTGCATTCTTATGCTTTTTGTTGTTGCTGTTGGTGTTTTAAGTGGTCCCCAAGCCTAGTGCTGAAGTGCTGTCTAGTGTTCCTAATCTCAAGGCTGTGATGCACCTTATGGAGAAAATACGTGTGCTTAGGTAAGTTTCATTCAGGCATGAATTATAGGGCTGTTGGCTGTGAGTTCACTGTTAACTAATCAGTAATATACATCAAATAAGCTGTCTTTAAACAGAAACACACACAAAGCAAGGTTGTATATTGATTGGTTGGTAAAACGTTGGGACCAGAGGCTCTTGGGAGCCTAGCCCTGGTTTGCTATTCACTAATCCAGTGTTCATAGCAACTTCATCCAACAAAGCTACCATGAGCAGTGAGAATCAACTGTATCTTTGTTGCAAGGCTGCTATGAGGACTAGCACTGTGCATAAAACACCCAGAACAGTGCTTGGCACAGAGCAGACTCTCAGTAAGTCTGCCTGAATCCACAACAATTTTACACATGAAGAAGCTGAGGCCTAAAAGAGATGGATGGAGTTCATAATTGCTCCCAAGTGGCTGATGACTAAATTGTCAGGAGTCACAGCCTGAAAAAGATTAAAATAAAAATAAAACAAGCCTCAACAAATATTAAAGAGTTACAATCATTCAGAGTATAATCTGACTGTAACGGAATCAAAACCAGAAATCAATATCAGAAAGATGCTCAAACACTTGGAACTGAAACAACAAACTCCTATATAATACAGGATCAATTGAGAGGTATCAAAAAAATTTTAAATACATTTAACTGAATGGAAGTGGAAATACAATACATCAGAATATGTGGGAAACAAAACAGTGTTGAGAGGTAAATTTATAGCATTAAATGCTTACATTAGAAACAAGAAAAAACTCAAATTAATAATCTAAGTACCTACTTCAAGAAACTAGAGAAAGGAAAGCAAACTAAACCCAAAACAAACAGAGGAAGGAAATAATAGAGATAAGAATAGAAATCAACAATATTGAAAATAAGAAAACAGTAGAGGGAGTTCCCTGGTGGTCTAGTGGTTAGGATTCAGCGCTTTCACTTCCATGCTCAGGTTCAATTCCTAGTCTGGAAACTAAGGTCCAGCAAGCTGCATGGCACAGCCAGAGGGGGGGGGAAATAAAAAAGAAAACAGTAGAAAAAAAAATTTTAAGCTGATTTTTTGACGTGATCAATAAAATGGAAGAACCTCCAGAAAGACTGACAAAGATAAAAAGAGAGAAGATACAAACCATGAATATCAGGAATAAAATAGAGGCTGTTAGTACAGATCTTGCAGCATTAAGAGGTTAATAAGGGAATATTTCAGTCAACTTTACAGTCAAAATAAATTCAATATCTTAGAAGATATGGAACAATTCCTTGAAGACCACAAACCATCAAAACGTAACTAATATGATATAGATTATCTGAATATTCCTACAACCATTAAAGAAATGGAATTTGTAATTTAAATGCTCTTGAAAAAGAAATCTTCATGCCCAGAGAGTTTTATTGGAGAATTCTACCAAAATTTAAAGAAGAATTAACACCAACTTTATATAATCTCTTCCAGAAAACAGAAGAGGGTAGAACATTCCCAACTCATCTTACAAAGCCATTATTACCTGATACCCAAACCAGACAAAGATAGTACCAACCTGCACCCAAAAGACTATAGACAAATATCTTTCATGAACATACACTTGAAAATCCACAACAAAATATTAACAAATTGAATCCAACAATGTATAGAAAGAGTCATACACCATGAGCAAGTAGGATTTATCCCAGCTATGCCAAGTTCAGCCTTCAGCATTGTTAGTCAATGTAATCTACCATATCCACAATCTAGAGAAAAAAAATCATATGATCATATCTATTGATACAAAAAAGAACATCTGATAAAATCCCACACTCATTCATATTAAAAACTATCAACAAGTTAGGAATAGAGGGAAACCACTCAACTTGATAAGAACATTTACAAAAACCAACAGCTAAGATCATACTTATGATGAAAGACTGAACTTTTTTCCCCTAAGATTGGGAACAAAGCAAGAATATTCACTTTCACCATTTTTATTCAACGTACTACTAGAAGTTCTAGTCAATGTAATAAGGCAAGTAAAGAAAATAAAAATGTATATGTAGTGGAAAGAGAAATGAAACTATTCTATTTGCAGATATCATGTTTGTCTATATAAAAAAACCTAAAAGAATTTACCAGAAAAAAATTCCTGTAACTAATAAATGAGTTCAGCAAGGTTGCAGAATACAAAACCATCACACCAAACTCCATTTCATTTCTATATCCTAACAATGAACATGCAGAAACCAAAATTAAAAACACAGTATCATTTATAATCACTCTAAAGATAATGAAATACGTAAGTGTACACATAACAAAACATTTACAGGCTCTGTGTCCTGAAAATTGCAAGTGCTGATGAAGAAAACCAAGAAAGACCTAAGTACATGGAGCAGCATACCCTCTTCATGGACTGGTAAACTCAACATAGCAAATAGGTCAATTCTTGCCAATTGACCTATAGGTTTAAAACAATCCCTAGCATAATCCCAGCAAGGAGTTTTGTTGACCTGAACAAGACTATTCTAAAATTTATATGGAAGGCACAGGCCTTAAATTAGCTAAAACAATCCTGAAAAAGAAAAAATAAGTTCTTATTCTACCTGATAATAAAGCTTATTATTCAGTTATGCTTATCAAGACCACACGGTATTGGCGGAAGGGTAGAACTGTAAATCAATGAAACAGAATGAAACCCCCAGAAATAGAACCACAAATGTGTGTGCTCACTGATTTTTGACAAAGATCAAAAGGCATTTCAATGGAGGAAAGATAGACTTTTCAACAAATAGTGCGGAGCAATTGGACATTCATAGGCAAAAGAAAAAAAAAAACCTAAACCTTACACCTTATACGAAAACTAACTGAAAATGGATCATGGATTTAAATGTAAAACTCTAAAATTTATAGGAAAAAATATGTAGGAGAAAATCTTGGGGATCAAGGGCTTAGTGAGTATTCCTAGACTTGATATCAAAAGCATGATCAAAACGTTTGGTAAAATAGACTTCACTGAGATTTGAAATGTTTGTTATGCAAAAACTCCTATGAAAATACAGACTACAGAGTAGGAGAAAGTATTTGCAACTCACACATTTGACAAAGAACAAGTATCTAGAATAGATAAAGAACAGTGAAAAAAAGCCAGTTAAAAAATGAGCAAGAGACAAGAGTAGTCATTTCACTGAAGAGGATACACAGATGGCAAATAAGCACATGAAAAGTTGTTCAACACTGTTAACCATGAGGGAAATGCAAACTAAAACTGCAATGACAAATCACTCTACATCTATCAGAATGGCTAAGATTTTAAAAACTGTGACAACACCAAATGCCGGTGAGAATGTGGAGAAATTGGATCATTCATTCTTTGCTGGTGGGAATGTGAAATGATACAGCTGCTCTGTAAAACTTTTGCAGTATTATAGTTTCTGATAAAACTAAACATTGAACTACCATATGACCCAGCAATTGCACTCTCTGGAATGTATCCCAGAGAAATGAAAACTTAATGTTCACACAAAACCTAGTCATAACAACTTAATTGGTAATAGCCAAATGCTAAAAAACAGCCCGGTTGTTGATCATATCTATTGATACAAAAAAAAGCATCCTTCAATGGGTGAATGGTATCCTTCAATGGGTGAATGGTTAAATAAACTCTTGTACATGCATACCATAGAATATTACTCAGCAATCAAAAGGAACTATTGATGTATACAACTTGGATACATCTCTGTAGAATTATGGGTAATGAGAAAAGCCAATCCCAAAAGTTTGCATTATGATTCCATTTGTATAACTTTTTTGAAATAACAAATTTTTAGAAGTGGGGAGCAGATTAGTGAATGACAGATGTTAGTCAGGGGGGCTGCATAGTGGTGGAGCAAAGGAAGATGGAGGTGAGTGTGGTCTTTAAAGGACAATGCCAGGTCTCCTAGCAGTGATCAGTATCTTGACCACGGTGGTGGTTGCAGGAACCCACCCGTGCGATAAAATTGTGTAGAACTAAATGCACACACCTTTGAGTAAAAGTAAAGCTGGGGAAATATGAATAAGATGGGTGGCTTGCAACAGTGTCAATACCAGGTTGTAATATTGTACTATAGTTTTGCAAAATATTACTGTTTGGGGGAAACTGGGTTAAGGGTACGTGGGCTCTCTCTGAATTATTCCTTAGAACTTCATGTAAGTCAAATTATTTCAATAAAACTTTCAATTAAAAATGGCAGAAGTCAACTAATGTTAGAAATGGAATTCTCTGGAGAAGACTCCTTCTGGGTTTGTATTATATTGAGGAAGAGCTATATGAATTCAGAAGATTTGGAGGTTGGGACATCAAGGACTGAGCTTTGCTTAAGAAGGTCTGATTATATCTTAGATCCTTCTTAGTCTTAATGAAATTATGGTGAAATGAGCACTTTTTTTTTCATGCCTATTTAATACAACTGCCCTGTGTCATACCCATGACACCAAATGTCCTCTCTTCTTTCTTTCATCAGCTATACATGCATCACTTTGTTCATTATATGTTTGGTCAGTGTATGTGTTCACTTGGTCTTGACACAATCTGATTGCACTGATCACTGCTGAGGTTATCTTCTATGTTTATTCATTTGCGGTCTCCCCCTCCTGAATGAAGGCCCCGGAAGACAGGGCTTTGTCCATTTTCCTTAATGATATATTCCCATCATCCAGAACTGTGACCAGCACATAGTTTGGACTATTTCATTATTTTTCAATTTTCCTGTTTTTTTTTTTTTTTTTGGTTGTTGTTCTCAAGTTCTTATTTTTGACTCATGGCTTCTATTCCTTATTTTTTTCTTTAAATAATTTGAAAATGCTTATCTACAGCTCCCTTTCAGATTGTTCCTTTAAGTCCGTTTATTGAGAGGTTAATTCTTTTTAAAAAATCTGATGTGTGGTTAAAGTTTTTGTCAGAGAATTCATCTTCAGCCAATTATCTGTGTTGCATTGGTTGCAGAAGTGTTTTACATTTTCTTCTGCTGGGGTCTCAGTTTCCACTAGTTCAAGGCCAGTTTTTATGTTAAATGCCTACCAGATGGGTGGTATGAATTTCACCTTCCAACCACATTTGATGCAGACTTGCAATTTTTATTTCTTGCAGGTGATTTTTCCCACCATTTCCCAGAGTGGATGGCAAGGTTTTCTTGTATTTCCCTGGTTGTGCAGGAGGTGCTTTAAGTGTATTTTCCACTGATCATGTAGCCCTTCAATGGTCCCTGCTTCATTGAGCCCTCAATTCCCTTTTCTCCCATTTATCTTGGGCCCAACCTCCATCTCCTTTCCCCACATGGGCTGACTCTTCCCCACCTTTAAGGCCTGTTTCTGACTTTGTGAGTGTTTGACTTCATCTCACCTCCCTAACTTAGAGATACCACCTGGTCTCTGCATTGGCCTTCTTTAACTTTCTCACTCTTGACCTTGAACAGATTATTTAGATCTTTTGGTTATCTTTTATTCAGAATGTCCATACCCTTGGAGTGGGAGAGCGTTCACCCCACTTCACCTCTGTGTCCCGACTCTCTTCCTATTGATATACTTCTTACTGGAGCCTCTTGTCCCCTAAACTAGAGAGTGTCAGCCAAAACCACATATGTCCAAACCTTCAATGTGTCCCTAAGTCAGGTAATCCATCCAGAAGCCACGTGCTCAGACCTGAGAGAAGAATTAGCCTGAGCCAACCTCAAAGAATAGCTATTCAAGGCCAAAGTATCCACAGGGATAAAAACTCAATGAAAGGAATTATTGGCTGCCTCTGGCTTATATTCAGTCCCTATGGTCTAGAGGGGTGGGAGGTTATTTCCTGAACTGATTAGAATAGATACCCAAGATTGTAATGCATAAGGCAACAAAGTACTCCGGAAGAAAAGAGTGGCCTTTCAAAAACACAGATCTGCTGGTGTCACTCTGTTGATTCAGACTTTTGATTTGCTCCCCCAGACTTTTGGACTCAGGTGCAAATCCTTAGACTGGCCATTAAGACCCTTTCTGTTTGACCATATTGCCCTCTCCCATCTTGGCTCCACACACAGCCTGTGCCCCAGCCTCACAGAATGGCTTGCATTCTCCAAATTCTCCATGCCCCTTTCCATGGTTTTGGCTTCATGTCTGCAGTCATCTCTTCCTTTTCCCCTCCCACATCTTCATGGAAGCTCCTCCCTCTCTAAGACCTAGTTAAACACTTGTAACAATTGTAAACAACTGAAAACCATTGTGGATGATCCAGAGAAGGTTGGTTAAATGCAGGGCACAGCTTGTGGGGTAGAATTCTACACAGCCATTAAAAATGGCTACGTGGACTCATACAGACATGAAGAGCTAGCAACAATATATGGTGAAGTATTAAAGAAAACGGCCTATAAAACAACATGTATAATAAGATCCCATCTTCATGTTAAAGAAATAAAGAGCACTTAGCATGGAAAGGTCTGGCAGGAAAGACACAATCATAATACTGACAGAGCTTATCTCTGAATGATAGGATGTAGACTGAGGTTCACTTAATACTCAGTGCTTTTCTAATTTTTTTTCACAACGAATCTCTGTTACTTTAATAATCAGAGTAAAGCCATTGAGTTACTCCCTTGTGAAGACTTAGCACAAATATCAGCTCCACTCTGAAACCTTCCCTGACCACTCACTCCCCACCTGCCCCAAAGAGTTGACGATCTCCTACCCACCCCTCCATTTTAGCACTTTATTTTATTAAATTGGTTTGTGGAGCTCTTTCTACTAGACCGTGAGCTCCTGAAGGGCAGTGTCAGCACCATTAGGGGCTCAGAAAATGTGTGCTGGTGTGAACTGGTGTTCATTAAGGTGGTGAAGAAAGAGGGATGTCTCACTGGGGGACAGTCCATTTGGATCAATACAGGCTCATATATTTTGTATATATCATCAGGGAGTATCTCAGACTTGGTTTTGGCTCTCGCCGGACACAGAGCTCTCATCAAGACACAGAGACACCAAATTTCTTTTATGCACCTTCCTTGTCAATCTCCATCACTGCATTCCAGGAAATCACTGTTCTTATCTCCTTCACCATAGTTTCATTTTGCCTATTAGAATTTCATATGAATGGAAAGTTTGTGCCTGATTTCTTTCAAGCAACATGTTTTTGAGATTCAGTCATATCATTCATTGTGTGTATGTAGTTCCTTCCTTTTTCTTATTGTGTAGTGTTCTACTGTATGAAAAATACCCCACTTGATTATCCGTTCTCCTGTTGGTAGACATTTGCTGTTTCCAGTTTGGGACTATTATGAGTAAGGCTACTGTGAATATTCTTGTATAGGTCTTTTTGTGAACAGTTGCTTTCGTTTCTATTGCGTAAACATTTAGGAAAGAGTTGAATTGTTCAACTTTATAAGAAACTGCCAAAGAATTTTCCAAAGTTATCATAACATTTGATGCTCACTTATGGCAGCTTATGAGAATTCTGCTTTCTCCATGTTGTTTTCAACATTCGGAGCCATCAGACTTGTTACTTATAGCCATTCTAATCAGTGTGTACAGGCATTTCTCTGTGCTTTTAATTTCCTTTTCTCTGATAACTAATGATGTTAGGAACTTTTTATTAGCATTTATATATCTTTTCTGTGAAGTGCCTGCCCAAGTCTTTTGTATTTTTAAAATTAGTTTTTTAAAAAAAATTATTGAACTATAGATGTCCTTTATAAATTCTGGCTGAAAGTTCTTGGTCAATTATACACTGTGGATATTGTATCACAGTCCGTGAATTGCTTTCCGTTTTCTTTGTGATATCGTTGATGAGTAAGATTTTAGTTTGGATGAACTGCAATTGATCAATCTTCTTATCATATGTATGGCTTCATTTTTTCCTTGTGATGGTTTTACTTTTTTTTCTTTTGGCCACACCGTGCAGTATGCAGGATATTTGTTCCCTAACCAGGGATCAAACCCACACCCCTTGCATTGGAAGTGCTGAGTCTTAAACACTGGACTGCCAGGGGAGTTGATCAATCTTCTTTAGGTTCATTGCTTTTTATCCCCTAAGAATTCTTACTTACCCCAGAACACAAAGAGAGTTTTCTGTGTTTCTTCTAGAAAATATATTCAACTTGTAGATCTGTTATCTGTCCCAAGTTATATTTTGTGTATGGTGTTGAGGTAGTGATAGCTATTTCTTTTATCCCATATGGATGACCAGTTTTTCTAGTCCTAAATGTTAGAAAAACTTTCCTTTCTCCAGTGACTCTGGTCCTTTGTTAGAATCTGGGAAATGGTGCAAAACAGCCATCTCAGAATTATACCACCTGAAAAGTGAGAATGTTGGGTGTTTGTTTGACTCCTAAGAATAGTTGAAGGCTCCTTCTAAGAAAGTGTTAATTCTTTGGATCTTCTAATCTGCTGTATACATAGCCTCCTGCAGGTCCAGGTAAACGTCCTTGGGTATAGAAATACAGATACTGGCAATTAGGAGTACTTCATGGCTAATTGAAGTGGTAGGGTCCAAAGTTTATGGGCGGGCTTTGACACATTTGCTGTAGAGAACTATAGTGCAAACATCCTGAATCGCACCATGATCATTGAGATGTTTCTAAGATATTTTGAGTTAGGTCAGTCTAACTTTTATTTGTTGCATACATATTAACTTAAAAATAAACATGCAAATAAAACTTTCCACAATCTTGTCACTCCAAATTGACTGTTCTTAATTTTCACTCCTGGTCATTTCAGTGTTTGCCCATACAGACTTACTTCTATATAAAGTAATTATAGATTTTGCATATTTGTCTTCTTTATTTTCCACTTGATGTTGTTATATCCCAAGTGCCTTCCCTGTAATTACATAGTGTTGATTTTAGTAACAGTGTAATATCCCATAATATGGTACCAAAATGTACTTACCCGTTCTTTTATTGTTAGATAATAAGATCAACTCCAGTGTTTGGTAATATATGAAATGATGAGCATCTTTATACATAAACATTTTTTTCTTATATTAATTTAGTTCTTTAAGGCAACTTCCTAAGTCTTGGATTCCTGCATGAAAGGGATAAATGGATGGGTATTTCTAGTCTGCTGATACACATGTAGTCCCCTGATAACACGTATGCATTCAGCAGGTTTGGGATTTAAACCAAAGATGCTACGGTGAATTTTATCAATATTTTTTTCTGATTACCTAACATTAATAATAACAAAAGCATCAACAACATTTGGAAGCAGTTTATTGTGTATGGATTTTGACAAAACATATTCAGAGCTGGCTTACAATCTGTCCCTGGAGAAATTAACTTTTTGAGATAGTACAGTTATAAAACTCTCTTTGCAAACGGAGCATATAATGTGAGATTAAAATAAACAATTATCTTCAGAGCCAAATGAAAGTCTCCAGGGAGTGTCTGAGGGTAAAAGGGTTAGGTCTGGTTTCAAAGAAAATTTTAATTAATGATCTGAAAGACCAGGACAGCAGCTGGTTAATTAAATTCACAGATGGGTCTCAGTTGGGAGGTGGCGTGAACTCTGGGAAAAGGTGAAGAAATTAGATTAAAAAACTCTGTTGCAATCGCCAAGGAACGCAGAATGAAAGTGAAAATTTGCAGTAGTCTGAATCAAAATTATTTGGTCTTATATTAATAGTGTTTTGCCCCAGTCATAGCTCTCTTCTAGCATGACTTAGATGCTTCTCAGGAGCCTTGAGTTTGGATAGGCAATTTGGGTGTGAGTTCCTTTCCTCCATCTTTGTGATCGTCACCAATTCCCCTTGATCTCTCTGGGGTTCAGGTTTCTGTCTATACTTGGGGGATAATAGTTATGCTGACTTTGCAAAGTAAAATAACAGGAAGAAGGTGAAACTGCTTGGTCAACTCTAAAGTTACTTTACTTGTAATTCCTTTTCAACCCCCGGAATCTTTTGCATGAACTTTGATTTTCTACTTTTAAATATATTTTGCCCACAGCAGAGAAAATTAAGTAAAGGCCAAGCAAAGGGCTCCCCATCTCAAACACCCAAACTCTTTGGGGTCCATAGGACCAAGATGGGACCCAGGAGATAGGTTCTGAACCATGAAACCAAGATGACGTAGAATGCTTGGATGGAGGACTTTACACGGAAAATTTGTTTTGTTTGCAAAGAGCAAACCACATTTTCGATCACCTTGTTGAAACTTTGAGTGAAGAAGATCTGAAAGATTCCCAGCGAGCAATGAGTGGTAAATAGCTCTTCATTATGGCTGAGTCAATGGGTGCAATGCCATTGACATTCTCTTAAACTCAGTTCAGTCTTTAATTTTTAAAATTGAGTAAAAGTATTTATTACAGACTGTGATCTTGATTCTTTCCCTCTCCCCATTTCCCCTAGGTTTCTCAGCTTAGCGCCAAATTCTCTTCTTACTTGGGGGATTTGTGTGTGGCTAAACCTCATGTCTGGGTAGGATAGGACTCCTGTATCATTAATATGGTTAATAGCAGCTCCCCTGGGAGAGGATGGGAAGATGGGAGCATCCTCGTATCTCAGGAAAGGAAACAAAATCTCAGGGAGATTAAATGACTTGCCCAAGGTCACACAGTGAGTAAGTCACACAGCTGGGACATAAATCAAGTTTTTCAGATATTCTGGTTATGTATTTCTCGAAGCCAAATATGGAGAGAACAAATTATACCAGAATGTGGGGGAAGGAATCTGAAAAATGGTTCCGCTTATTATTGTAAATGGCAACCCACTCTAAAGAGATACTGTTTGTACCACTTTTTCTCATGCAAAGAGAACACTTGAATACTTCATCCATTTCTATGCTCTGTCATGTCTGGAAGGAAATGTGGCAGCTGCCAGACAACTTGCAGCTCTGTTGTTTCCTTTTTGGGGCCAGAGAGTGAGGAGGATGGCTATGGGCTCCGCGGGAATTGTTTGCCAGCAATGCTTAGGGTGGTACTGTGGGAGGATGCCTTGGATGAGGTGCAGGACAGCAGTAGGTTTAGGAACCATTCCATCCTGATTGCCAGCAGCCTGTGGGCTGAACACACTCTGCAGATACAAGGAAAGGTGAGCCAATTTCTCTGCTGTTTGTTGTTCATCCTTCTAGAGGGAGGGATGTAAAGAAAGTTTCACTTTAATATTTCTTTGTGTATTTGGGTGCAGTTTTCCCACTCTGCTCCACACCTTGCCCCTGATGTGTAAGACCCCATCAGATCTGGCCCCTGCCTTCCACTTCTCTCTCTCACTACATGACAGCCACTCTAGCCCTCATTCTGCACTGCAGTGTGCTGAGCTCACTTCCCACTCATGACTTTTGTACCTGTGGATCTCTCTACCTGCAGTACCCTTCCCCGTGACTGCTACATGGTCACCTCCTCCTCAGAGATGCATTCCCGACCAATATCTATAAGGTTGTTTTCCCACTGTCTTCCAGTCCCTAGTGATCACCCTCACTTGCCTAATGCTATCTAAAATTGTCTCGTTTATGTATTTATTTTTTGCATTATGTTAGTTGACTGTCATCCTCCACTAGACTGTAAGCTCATGAGCGCAGAGGTCTTTTTGTCCTGTTCACTGTGCATTCTTTGCACCTAGGACATTCCATAGTCATTAATTCCATCAGCATTTCTTTTGCAAAATCTACCCTGTAACAGAATGTAGGCTAAGGGCTTCCACTTCTGACCAAGGTGGAGAAAGGGAGACCAGATTTATCCTCCCTCCTGAAACAACCAAAGAAGGGAAAAATTGTATGAAACATACAGGACATTAAAAGTTATTATAACTGTATTTCATAAGTTGAAAAAGTTAAGTAGAAACATGGAAGATATAAAAAAGACCTAAATTGAACTTCTGGAGTTGAAAACTAAATGTTTGTGTTGAAGATATACTGGATGGGATCAATAGCAGGTTAAACATTGCAGGAGAAATGGTTAGTGAACTTGAAGACATACCAATAGAGGGAGTACTCCCTAGTTTATTCTTTGAGTCCAACATTACCCTGTTATGAAAACCAGACAAAGGCATTAATAGAAACCTGCAGGAAAGAAGAAAAGAAACCTGCAGACTAATAACCTTCAGGAACATTGATTCAAAAATTATTCACAAAATTCTAGAAAATCAAATCTAATAATATATAAAAAGGATAATACATCATTTCCAAGTGAAATTTATTCCAGAAATTCAAAATTGGTTTAACATTTGAAAAGCAATCAATGTAATTCACCATATAAACATGCTAAAAAAGAAGAAACATATGATCATTTCCATCAGTGCAAAAACATCATTTGACAAAATCGAACATCCATTCCTGGTAAAAACTTTTAACAAACTTGGAGTAGAAAGGAACTTCCTCGACCCAATAAAGGATATCTACAGAAAACCTGTAGATATCATTATGTTTAATGGAGAATAATCGAAAGCTTTCCCCCTAAAATCTGGAACAAGACAAGAATATCCACTCTCACTACTTCCATTAAACATTATAGTGGAGGTTTTAGCCAGTGCAATAAGGCAATGAAAGAAAAAAAAAAGCATTCAGATTGGAAAGGATGGATACAACCCTCTTTATTTGCAAATGATATGATGATGTTGTTTATGCAGAAAATCTGATAGAATCTACATAAAAAATATTAGAACTAATAAGCAAACTTAGTAGGGTTCCAGACAAGGTCAATATATAAAAAATTTATCGCATTTCTGTGTATTAGCAATAAACATTTGGAAATTGAATTTTTAAAAAATACGATTTATAGTAACATAAAAATATGAAATACTTAGAGACGAATCTGAATAAACATGTATAAGACCTATACATGGAATACTACAAAACATTGTTGAGAGAAGACGTGAATAAATGGTGAGATATCCCTTGCTCATGGGTCTTAAAATTCAATATTGCTATGATGTCAGTTCTCCCCAAATTGATCCACAGATTCAAGACAATCTCAGTCAAAATCCCAGCAGGCTCTTATGTAGAAATTGACAAACTGGTTCTAAAATATATGTGGAAATGGAAAGCACCTAGAATAGCCAAAACAACTTTAAAAATTAAGAATATAGTTACAAAACTAATTTCAAGACTTATAAATATACAGTAATCAAGACAGTGTTGTTTTGGTATCAACACAGACAGATCAATGGAACACAATAGAGAGTCCAGGGATAGATCCACAAATATATGGTCAGTTGAGTTTTGACAAGACCTCTGTCCTCTAAGGACAGTCCCCTTCTAATGGGGGGCACAGACTATATTCAGATAAAACAAGTAAACCAATTATATAATATTAAGCAGTGATGTAGTTTCAGCTTAGTCACTGCCTGTCTAGCCTTCGTGTTCTTTCATTATCACAATGAGAGTGAGTTGATTCTGTTCCAATTTGTCATCATATTTTATAGTAAACAATTATTTTTCAGTCATGATTTCAAGAGTCTGTTGTTTTTGTTTTATTTAAAACTGCCACAAATCAATTTCAATGCAAACATCTTATTGTGGTTCATGTCTGGTTGCTCTCTCACCCAGTTTGTGAGGGGAATAAGAAGAAGGTTTCTCAGAGGAGGTACACTGTCTTCCAGGATTGCTTTACGCCTTTGCCATACCTCTGAACCCCCATGAATCCTTTGCTTGCTATCTCATGTCCACCCTTCACATTGTAGCTCAGATGTTGTATCCATGACTGTCACCATTGTATCCCCATCAATTTCTGCAATGGCTGGTGTCCAGTGGGTGCTTTGGAAACATTGGATGAATAGATGGAGTGATGAATGGGGCTTTAGGGCTGAGTTGAGAAGTTCTGGGAGGGTCCCCTGTAGGAAGAACCACCATTGAGTCATTCACATTGAGTATGGCTGGGGCCCAGGTCACTGGGGGGGTGAGGAGGATGGTGGGCTCGAAGTAGAGACAGGGCCCACGTTTGAGAAGTCAAGGAGAGCCTCATGAGGAATTTTTAGCATTTTAAACAGAACCAGTTTTTCAGCCATGCATCAGTCACCCCAACTCTTCCAGGTACTCCAGCACATCACTTCTATCTTCTGTTGCAGATGCCCCAAAACACCTCATTTCGCCTAAGAACAAAGTGAGAACACAGCCCACATTTTAAAGGAAATTTTATCAAGTTTTGATGCTTTTAAAAAGTATACAGACTTATTAGAATGCACATCCTATTTTTGGGAGTTCAGGGGCCCTCTCTTATTATGCCACCCTTGCCGTGCAAAGGTTCCATTCCAAGGAACCATCTTCCAAGGTTCCATCTTCCCCCCAGGCTGCTGAGTGAAGATAGAGAATTTGATATTTCCGGAGTCTCCGATATCGAATCTTGAAGGAATTCACTGAAAGGGTTGTTGTACATCATGTAGCAACTTCTTGGCTGAGAAGAAAACCAAAAGACTTAAAACACAAGCAGATTCTTTTTCTTTCATTTATTATTTTAATGGAATAGTAATTACATCTATTTTTCAAACTGCTTCCACATGCGTCTTCTCATGTGTTCTCATAACAACCCGTGATTTTATTATTTTTACAATAATCATATTAGAAGGAAAGGAAATGCAGCTCAATGACTTGAGATACTTGCCCAGAGAGGCACAGCTGGCAAATGGTAATACATGGCCTCCACCTCTGCGCTGTCCAAATGCCCAGCTCTGGTGCTTTTCTGCAGCACCAAATTGCCTCACAGTGAGAGCAGGAGCCTGCGGGGTTTTCCAGTTTCCTCACTGACTGACTGACTCGTATAGAGGGCACTCTGTAAATACTTGTTTAATTGCCATTCATTTGGACTAGTTCCCACTAAATATGAGTGCCAGACTTTGGAACCAAGATGGATGGCTCCAGATGATCTTTTACCTCACTGAGTTTGTTCTCTCCAACTCCAAATCCTTGTGATAAACATGGAGCCTTTGAAAGGCAAACGGATTTCTTTGTTTTTGTTCCTGTTTATTGTGGATTTTTTTTTTTTAAGATCGAGTATAGCAAGCATGTTCCATTTGGCATTGTAGGATGGTTGTGTTGTAGATGGTAGAGCGCAGAGAGAATCAATGTCCATTCTAGGATTGACTTGCATATGCTTAGTTTGAACCCTTATTTGTGCAAGTGTGTACCTCACTTTTAATTTTCAGTACAGGGCAATGGAAGAACTATTGGAGAACAGGTCATTTCTGGGACAAGAAAGCTGTCTGGAGTATTATTTTTTAACTCAGCCAATTCATTCTTTTTTTAAATTACCTCAGACACCTTAGAACATTACAGTCAGTAGCAATTTTAGTGGGGTGCCTATGGATCAGCTAACACAGAAGTCAAGAAACTGAAGCACGAAGCTTCGTTTGCTTATGAATACACTCTCAGACCCATTTTTTCTCCATTTATAACAAGTGGATAAATCCGTTTTCACCTGCCTACCTGGCTGTGATGTGAAAATTAACGGGAGGTGTTTTACTCAAAGAAAAAAAAAGATGTTATAAAGAGCTGCACCTCAAAGTTTATATCCCCGTGGCTCACCCATATATGGTCTTTTTAGTGTTCAGATGGCCAACATTTTCAGGAGCCTTTAAATAGTATTTTTCCTTTCATATTTGAAAAGGATACACAGATTTTTTTTTTAATTGTATAAAAATTGTATGTTACTGACAACCTGTAATCTGGATCTTTTAAACATTTCTTTGACCATCAATAAAAGTATTTCTGGCTATACTAAGCCTTGCCTATCACTCAGCAGGTATTCTTTAATTATTTGTGCAATGAATTAATAAGTGAGTATCCTAGGAACTGTTTCTAATGCTTGATGTGACACTCTACCGCATATCCACCATCTTTAAGATGCCCTAAATGAGAGCGATTGATCAAGAAGCCATACTCTGCTGTGCCCATAGCTGCTGGCCAGCGGCGAGGTGAATGGAGTGATTGATGAAGAGTCCCAGGGGTGGTGAGGCTTGAATAAAAGAGCTGCCGTTCGAGATTGCATGGCAGTTTCTACTTCCGGCAAAGCAGTGCTCTAGTATAGGACATGAAAAGCCTCCCAGTAAGAGCACCAAGACACATGGGACAAAACATACTTTTTAAAATTATTTTAAGTACAGAACTTAGCTTGAAAGAAAGGAACATCTTCATGTGCCAAAAGTAAGGCGGCCACCAAAAACCAGAGCATGAAGGATGTGAGCTGACACGGCTGCCCAGGAACAGGTGAGGGTACTGATCTCAGTTACACGGGGACTTAGGGTTCAGCACCCAAGAGGTAGATTAGACCTTGGGCGAAGGTAAGACAGAGAGTATGAACTGAGACCTCCACGTAAACTGGGAACCTTCCGAAGGCTGTGCCTTCATTGAAAAGTCAACCAGGAAAAAAATGTTCCTCAGCAAAGGAGAGAACCAGGAAGTCTCTAATGGGCTCTGGAAAGAAAAAAAAAATTATTTCACATGTGAATGTGAGACCCCAAGTGTACACCTCACAAGTACCAGAGCTTGAATATATATTACCTATATTATTACAGAGAAGTACTGCTGTATAATAAATATCATTGTATACATTTTAAATTATGCTAAACCAAGCAATACATTTTAGATACATGTACGACCGTATATCTATAAAATAGTAAGACAAGGATAAATTTTTTTAAAAGATTAAGTAGTTCCATCTGGAAGATAGAGGAAGATGTAATTGAAGAGACGTCTGCAAAGACTTAGGTGCTATCAGATTCTATTTTTTGTTTTATTTTTTTATTCTGGCAAAATACATATATAAAATTGCCATTGTAACAATTTTAAGTGTACAGTTCAGTGGTATTAAGTACACTCGTATTGTTGTGCAGTCATCACCCCCATCCATCTCCAGAACTCTTTTTGTCCTGCAAAACTGAAAATCTATACCCATTAAATAATAACTCCCCATTACCAACTCCCCCATCCCTGGAACCACCATTCTTCTTTCTGTCTCTATGATTTTGACTACTCTAAGTATCTCATAAAAGTGGAATCATATAGTATTTGACTTCTGGTGACTGGTTTATTTCACTTAGCATGATGTCTTCAAGGTTCATCTGTGTTGTAGCATGTCAGAATTTCTTTCCATTTTAAGGCTAACATGGTGGTACTTCATTCTGTCACTTTGCTATTTGTTTTTTGTATACCTTATAGCTTTTTGCCTCTCGTTTCCTTCATTATTGTCTTCTTTTGTGTTTAGTTATTTTTTTTTGTAGTAAAATGCTCAAGCTCCCATCTCTTTCCTTTTGTATATATTCTATATCTGTTTTCTTTGTGGTTACCATGGGGGTTAAATTTAACATCCTAAGATTATAACATTCTAATTTGGATTTACACTAGTTTAACTTAAATAACATACACAAACTCTGCTCCTTTACCCCTCCATCCCCACTCCTTTCAGTGCTTGATGTCCCAAAATTACATCTTTAACCATTGTGCATCTAAAAACATAAACTAATATTTTAAAAAATACATTAGTCTCTTAAATTATGTAGAAAATAAAATATGGGGTTACAAACTAAAGTTATAATAATACCAACTTTTAGACTAATAATTGCTTTTTAAAAAAATACTAATCTCTTAAATCAGGAGAAGATGAAAAGTGAGGTTACAAGCTGTTGTTACAATAATACTAGCTTTTATACTTGCCCATGTATTTACCTTCATTGAGACCTTTATTTCTTCCTGTGGCTTCAAGTTACTGTCTAGTGTCCTTTTGTTTCAGCCTGCAGCACTCCCCTGAGAATTTCTTACAGGGCAGGTCTAGGGGTAATGAACTTCCTCAGCTTTTGCTTATCTGGGGATGTCTTATTTTCTCCCTCACTTTTGAAGGACTGTTTGCTGGATATAGGATTCTTGGTTGACAGGGTTTTTTTTTGAGGACTTTGGACATATCAGCCTCCTGACTTCTGGCCTCCAAAGTTTCTGATGAGAAATCTGCAGATAATCTTATTGAGGTTCCCTTTTATGTGGCATGTTGCCTCTCTCTTACTGCTTTCAAGATTTTGTCTTTGGTTTTCCACAGTTTACAATGTGTCTCAGTGTGGGTCTTTTTGAGTCGATCCTATTGGAGTTCATTGAGCTTCTTAGATGTTTATATTACTGTGCTTCCTCAAATTTGGGAAGTTTTCTGCCATTATATCTTCATGTATTTTCTCTGCCTCTTTCCCTCTTTTCCTCTTAGGACTCCTACGATGTGTATGTTGGTCCACTTGATGGTGTCTCACAGGACCCTTATGCACTGTTTGCTTCTCTTCAATCTCTTTTCTTCTGTTCCTCAGCCTCAATAATTTCCATTGTCCTATCTTCAAGTTTGTTGATTCTTTCTTCTGCTCATTGAAATCTGCCTTTGAATCTCTCTAGTGATTTTTCATTTTAGTTAGTATACTTTTCATCTCCAGAATTTCATTTTGGCTTCTTTTAAGTTTTCTGTCTCTTTTTTGATATTTCCATGCTATTTGTGTATCATTTTCTTGACTGTCTCCACAGCTTCCTTTACTTCTTTGAGCATCTTTAGAGCCATTATTTCAATGTCTACTAAATCTGTCATCAGATCTTGTTACAGGGACAGTTTCTGTTGGTTTATTTTTTCCTTCAAATGGGCCATACTATCCTATTTCTTTTTATGTCTTGTGGCTTTTTTGTTGAAAACTGGACATTTGAATCTAATAATTTGGTAACTCAGGAATCAGATTCTTTCCCTTCCTCAGGATTTTTTTGTTTTTGCTTTTGTTTTTGATTGTTGTATATTGTGTCTGTGCCAAGGATAAGTCTGAGGTGTAACCTTTAGATCTTCTCAGTTTTTTTCTGAGCCTGTGCTTTTCCCTGTGCATGCATGGTGAATTTCTAATTTTTCCCATATATGTGGTTTTAAATGTACTAGTCATTAATATCTGGTTCCCAAAAGAGAAAAAGAGTAAAACGAAAGTGGGGTAGAAAGGGCACAAGCCCTTTAAGTCTCCTAAAAGTCACTTCGGCCAGTGGGGGCAGGGTTCACAACAATGGGGGGAGGTGCAACAACAATGGTCACCCACCTCTTTGTCTGCACTTCTGTGATCAGAAGCAACAATTAGCAGTCAGGTCACAGATCTCCAATATTTGAAGAACAGGGTCCTCTTCACCCACCCAGGCTTCTGCAAGCTGTGTGCAAGCTGCTCCTGGAATACATGCACAGCTGCCTGCTCTGGGGCTTGAAGGTGAGGGATGGGTAGCTACTACCCTACTAAGAGCTGAAATTGACCATAATTAACTTCAATCCAAGCCTTTCCCTGAAAGTTGCAAACCTTCATCAGACTCCAGAGTTCCAAGATAATTACATCACACAGATTCTACCAGTGCAATTGTTGTCAAGGTGGGAATAGAGATTCCTGGTGCTTCCTTCTCCACCATCTTCCCAGAATCAGGTCTGTTTATTAAGCTATAGAGTTTATTTAATTCTTATTTACAAACCACAGGTACATGTGTTTTATACATATATATAAATATACATATATATATTCTTTGTCTGAAATACTTTTAAGTGACCAAAAATAGAACAAGGTTAAGATAAATAAAATTTAATTCTAAAAACTAGGTTTAAAGAAGACTAGGTAACAGTAACATAACAGATATGGAAGAAGAGGTGATCATAGTAAAACATATTACTTGTATGTTTTTTAAAAAGAAAGTAGAAATATTGTTTAATTCAATACCATGTTGAGTAAGGTACAGACGTTAAAATTTAAATGTAAGCGCTAAAAGTTTAGAAATAGGATACATAGCCAAGAGGGGAACTAAAGAAACTCAGTCAATGAACTTGAAGGCAGATATGAAGGGAAAAAATGTAAGCAAAAAGTATGGTAGACAGAAAGCACTAAACACAAAGATAACTGTAATTCAAAAAGTCAGTCACTATAATAAATATAAACATACTGAACTCACTAAACAATACTCAGACTCTCAGTTCGGATATTTTAAAAATCTATGCATGGCCTATTTACAAGAGTCACAGCAAAAAACATGAAGGTAGTGAAAAACTGTACATAATGAGATGGAAAAAGATAGGGCAGGAAAAGAATATAGGTCAAAATTGATGTCACAGCAAAAAAACCTTTTTTTTTCCAGGATAATGAGGATAAACTACAAAATGATAAGAAGGAAAATTCACGTCTCTTAACTTGTATGCTGATATAAAACTGAGAAGTACGTGAAGCAAAAATTGCTGAAATCGTAAGGAAAAATAAGAAGTCAAATATTTGGTGAGAGACTTTTAACTCACCTGTCTCATGGGGAGATAGATCAAAGGAACAGTTAGTAAGACACAATTAATAAGTTTAAGCTAATGCATAGAAATAGCAGGAAACAAAGTGAACAGTCAGTCAGAGCACTGGCTGAGAGAAGGTATTGTCAGCCTAGACACATGTCAAAAGGTTAGTCTCCAATATGTAAACAGTGTCTACAAATAACTAATGAAAGATCAAACAGCCATATAGATAAGTGGACGATGAACAACAACAGGCAGTGCAAAGAGGAGAAGGCCCAAGTGGCAAATGAATCTGTGGTTAAATATCAGACTCATTGTTTTGGGCTGAATTGTGTCCACTCACAATTAATGTGTTGAAGCTCCCAGAGCCTCAGCATGTGACTGTATTTGAAGATAGGGTCTTTGAAGAAGTAATTAAAGTTAAATGAGGTCATCAGTGTGGACCCTAATCCATCTGACTGATGTCCTTATAAGAAGAAGAAATTTGGACACAGACACACACAGAGGAACAATCATGTGAGGACACACGGAGAAGACAGCCATCTTCAAGCCCAAGAGAGAGGGGCCTCAGGTCGACACTTTGATCTCAGACTTCCAACCCTGCTGAATTGTCAGAGAGTAAATTTGTTATGGTACCCCTGAAAACTAACACACTCAATCAAATACTGTTGGTAGGAACATTTTGGTGCATGTATTTTGGTGTATATAGGTGAACATTTTTGCTGGGTATATACAGAGGAAAGAAATTGCTGGATTATGTTCAGCCTGTGTAGATACTACCAAATAGTTTTCCAAAGTGTTTGGCCAGTTTACACTCCCATCAGTAGTGTATGAGAGTCAGGGCTGATACACAGCCAGCAACTCATGGTATTGTCCGTAGTTCTTATTTTAGCCACTTTGTTGAGTGTGATGAGAAACCACATTTTCATTTTGATTTGCACTTCTCTAATGACGCTGAACTCTTTGTATATTTTGTATATATACCAGTTGTATATCCCCCCTTTTGTTGAAGCACCTCTTCAAATCTCTTGCACATTTTTCTTTCACTTTAAATGGATGAACTTAATCTAATGTATTCACTTTTGAATAGGTATATTCATATGATTCATAATACAAAAGGGTATATAGTGAAAATTCCCTCTTCTAGTTCTGAAACCAGGCCATCTAGTGATCCTGCCCAGATCACAGTTGTCAGTCTTATAAATATAATTCCAGAGATCTTTTAAGTGTGTATAAATAACACATATATTTTATGAAAATATATGTGTTATTTATAAAATGTTCTTCCACTTTTTACACAAATGGTTTAGTACACTAGACATGGTTGTGTATATTGCTATTTGGGTTACAGTTTCATTGAGATATAAATTCACATGCTATAAAAGTCACCCTTTTTAAATGCACAATTAAGTAGTTTTTAATTCATTCACAGAGTTGTATGACCATCACCACCATCTAATTTTAGGACATTTCCATCACCCCCTCAAAGAAGTCTTATACCCATTAGCAGTCAGTCTTTATTTCCTATACTCCCCAGTCCCTAGAAACTACTAATCTACTTTTTGTCTCTGTGGACTTGCCTATTCTGTAAAAATGGAATCCATGCAATGTATGGCCTTTGTGACTAATTTCTTTCATTTAGGATAATACGTCAAGTTTCACCCATATTGTAACGTGTATCAGTACTTCATTCCTTTTGATGGCTGATTAATCTTCCGTTGTGTAGATTTACTGCATTTAGCTTGTCCATTCATCCGCTGATGAACGTTTTGGTTGTTTCAGTTTTTGCCTATCATAAATAATGCTACTATGAACATTCGTGCACAAGTTTCTATGTGGATGGACATATGTTTTCAGTTCTCTTGGGTATATATCTAGGAGTGGAAGTGCTGGGTTATATGGTTATTCTTTATTTAACATTTTGAAGAACTGCCAGACTGTTATTCCCAGTGGATATACCATTTTGCATTCCCAGCAGCAACGTATGAGGTTCTCCATATCCTTGTCAGTACGTGCTATTGTCCATCTTTTTTTGAGCCACTCTAAAGAGCGTGAAATTGTATCTTGTTGTGATTTTGATTTAAATGCCCCAGTAACTAATGATGTTGAACGTCATTTCGTCTACTTATTGGCCATTTGTGTATCTTCTTTTTTATTTTTTTTTTTAATTTTATTTATTTATTTATGGCTGTGTTGGGTCCTCGTTTCTATGCGAGGGCTTCCTCTAGTTGCGGCAAGTGGGGGCCACTCTTCATCGCGGTGCGTGGGCCTCTCACTATCGCGGCCTCTCTCCTTGCGGAGCACAGGCTCCAGACGCGCAGGCTCAGTAGTTGTGGCTCACGGGCCTAGTTGCTCCGTGGCATGTGGGATCCTCCCAGACCAGGGCTCGAACCCGTGTCCCCTGCATTGGCAGGCAGATTCCCAGCCACTGCGCCACCAGGGAAGCCCTGTGTATCTTCTTATAGGAGATATGTCTATTCAGATATTTTGCCCAGTTTCAAATTGGATTGTCTTTTTATTGTTGAGTTGAAAGAGTTCTTTATTCTAAATAAATGTTCTTTATAATATACATGATTTGCAAATAATTTCTATTCTGTGGGCTGTCTTTTCACTTTCTTGATAGTGTGCTTTGAAGTTTTTAATTTTCATGACATCCAATTTATCTATTTTGTTGTTGTTGTTGTTCTTGTTACTTGTGCTTTTGGTGTGATATCTAAGAAATCTTTGCCTAATTCAATAATCAAGCTATGGAGCTCTACACCTATGTTATTTTTCATGAGTTTTAAATTTTTAGCTTTACATTTAGGTCTGTGATCTAGTTTGAGTTAATTTTTGTGTGTGGTGGCAGGTAAGGGTTCAGCCTCATTCTTTTGCATGTGGATATTCAGTTGTTCCAGCACCATTTGTTGAAAAGACCTCTTTCCCCTATTGAATTATCTTAGCATTCTTATCAAAATCAATTGATCATAAAAGTAAAGGTTTATTTCTGGACTCTCAGTTCTGTTACATTGATCTATGTGTCTCTCCTTATGCCAGTACTGTACTGTCTTGGTTACTGTAGCTTTGTAATAAGTTTGAAAACGTTAGAGTAAATCCCTTCACTTTGTTCTTCTTTTTAAACATTGTTTTGGTTATTACGTGTTTTTTGTTTCCATGTGAATTTTAGTGTCAGCTTGCAATTTCTGCAAAAGCTGCAGTTGGAATATTGATAGAGATTGCATTGAATTTGTAGATGAACTTCGGGAATATTGCTATTTAGTTTTTTGATCCATGAACATTTTCACTTCTTTATGTCTTGTTTAATTTCTTTCACTGACGTTTTGTAGTATTCTATGTAAAAGTCTTGTACTTATTTTGTTAAGTTTATCCCTAAATGTTTTAATAATTTTTATTTTAAATGGAATTGTATTCTTAACTTCATTTTCAGGTTGTTTATTGCTAGTATATACAGAAATGCATTTGATTTTTTTTTTTTTTGGTCTATTGAGTCTCCTTCCTGTGACCTTACTGAATGTATTTATTAGTTCTAAAAAGTTTTTCTTAATAGATTTCTTAAAATTTTCTATATACAATATCAGGTAATTTTTGAATGGAAATAGTTTTACTTCCTTTCTAATCTAGTTACCTTTTATTTCTTTTTCTTTCCTAATTGTCCTGACTAGAGCTTCCAGGACCACATTCAGTTGCAGTGGTGAGAGCTGATCCTTGTCATATTCCTGATCTTAAGGGGAAAGCGTTCAGTCTTTCCCTATTAAGCCTGATTTGACTGTGTTTTTTTCATAAATGACCCTAATCAGGTTGAGGAATTTCCCTTCTCTTCCTAGATTGTTGACTATTTTTATCATGAAAGGGCACTGAATTTTGTCAAATTCTTCTTCTGCAGCTATTGACCTGATCATATAGGTTTTGTCTTTTACTCCATTCATATGGTATTAACATTGATTTTTGTATATTAAGCCAACATTACAATTCTACCATAATTGTTATATATATAAAAACTTGTTATGTGTGTTTATATATGTATATACCTATATATACATATATAACAAGATATATTGTAATTTATAATGTTATATATATAATGATATATATGTAACAAGATATATATATGTGTGTGTATATCTATCTATCTATCTATATATATATATCTGCCTGAATGACTGACACTTTATCATTTTAAAATATGTTTCTTTGTCTCTAGAAACAGGTTTTTTTTTTTTTTTTTTTTTTTTTGCTGTACGCGGGCCTCTCACTGTTGTGGCCTCTCCCGTTGCGGAGCACAGGCTCCGGACGCACAGGCTCAGCGGCCATGGCTCACGGGCCTAGCCACTCCGCGGCATGTGGTATCTTCCCAGACCGGGGCACGAACCCGTGTCCCCTGCATCGGCAGGCGGACTCTCAACCACTGCGCCACCAGGGAAGCCCTAGGAACAGCTTTTATCTTAAAGTTTATTTTGTCTGATATGGTATAGTCACTACAACTCTCTTTTACTGTTTGTATGTTTATTTTACTTTAAGCCTAATTATTCCTTTGAATCTAAAATGTGTCTCTTGTAAATAGCGTATAATTGGATCATTTTTTAAAAACAATACATTCTGCCAATCTCTGCAATTTAATTGTATTGTTTAGAGTGTTTATGTTAATGTAATTTTCGATAAGGTGGTATTTTACATGTACCACTTTCCTATGTTTTTCTATATGTCTTATGTTTTTTTCCCTTCTATTCCTCCGCTACTGCTGTCCTTTGTGTAAAACAAATATTTTCTGGCATACTCTTTTAATTTCCTTGTTTCTTTTAACATATCTTTGAGTTATTTTCTTACTTGTTGCCCTGAGGATAACAATATTTTAAGTTAAAACAATCTCATTTGGATGTTGGTGTGTGTGTGTGTGTGTGTGTGTTGGCAAGTTTTATTTTGATATAATTTCAAAATTACAAGAATTGCAAAAATATTACCAAGATACTTATATGCTTTAAACATATCCCCAGTTGTTAACATTATGCCCCATTTTTATTCCATGTGTTTTTTGAGAACTGAAGTTCTTGATTTTAATCAAATCCAATTTATCAATGCATTCTTTTTATCAGTGCTTTTAATATCCTGTTTAGAAGTCTCTGTCTATCCTAAAGTCATGAAGATCTTCTCCCATGTTTTTTTCTAGAAGTTTCAGTTAACATTACACATTGAGATCTACAATCCATCTTAAATTGATAGATGTGTATGATATGTGGTCTTTGTCAGAATTCATTTTTCTCCACATAGATATACAACTGATGCTGAAACATTTACTGAAAAACTTTCCATTTGCCACTGGTTAAAATGTCCCTCTTCCTTTTAAAAAATAAATCAAGTGTATGATGTTAAGTAAGCTACACCCTCAAGGTGCCTGTTTGGACCTTAGTAAAATAGGTATAATTGTGTATTCCTCTGTAGTTACTGTAAGGATTATAAGGGTAAAGATGTGATACACTTTTATCACTCAGTATGTTTAACATCAGGATGTTAGCTTTATTCATTTAGCCACTCATTCTTATAACCAGCTCCCCCTAAGGCCTCCTATGTGCTACCCACTGTGCTAGTTGCTTAGTTCACTTTACGTAATCCCACATAGAGAGGGACGTGATTTCTGTTGTTTACTTACGTATCCAAAGCACCTAGACCAGTGTCCAACCTATGGCTGGTGCTCAATACATGCTTGTTTAATAAATTATCTTGTGCATGTGAGCACAAGAAGAAATATGTAAATAGCCTCATTGCAGCATCACTTGTAACAAGGGAATAGTAAAAACAATTATGCTGAAATTTATCTCTCAGTAGGAAATAGATAAATAAACTTTATAAATATAAAATATATACATGGTAATATATAGTATACTATATTAAAATGATTCAAATAATGTGTTATAAATGGGTCAATCATCATAGTTTCCAAATACATGAAACAAAATTTGATAGTGCTGAAAGGAGACATAGAAAAACCCACAGTTATAGTTGGGGACTTCTTAGCAATTGATGGAACTTCTAGACAGTAAGTCAGCGAAGATATAAAAGAATGAACACCACCATAACCAAGAGTACCTAACTGACATTTACAGAACATTTCACCAAATAACACAGAAAGTACTTTTTTTTTTTCAAGTTTCCATGGAACAGTCACAAAGATTTGCCTGGCTCCTGGTTCATAAAACAAACCTCAACAAATTTTTAAAAATGAAATCATGACAGAGTATGTGCTATGACCATAATGGAACCAAACTAGACCTCAATAACAGAAGGACAACAGGAAAACCTCCAGATACTTGTAAATTAAACACAAATTTCTAATAATCCTTGGGTTAAAAAAGAAGCCTCAAAAGAAATAAAAATACATACAAGTGAATGAAAATGAAAACACAGCATATCAAAATTTGTAGGATTCAGCTAAAGCTGTGATGAGAGGGAAATTTATAGCTCTTAATGCTTACATTAGAAAAGGGGAAAGGTCTCAAATTAATCTAGTCTTGATCTCAAAAAACTAAAAAACAAAGAGAAAAATAAACCTGAAGCAAACAAAAAGAAGGAAACAATAGAGTAGAATCAATGAAATTGAAAAGAGAAAAGCAATAGAAAAAAAATCAATTGGAACAACAAGCTGGTTCTTCAAAAAAAATTGATAAAACTCTAGCAAGACTGAAAACTATAAACTGAGAGAAGATACAAATTAAGAAAATCAGGAATGAAACAGAAGCTATCACTACAGGCTCTGCAGCCATTAAAAGGATAATAAAGGAATACTGTGAACAACTTTATACTCATAAATTTGACAACTTAGAAGAAATGGACCAATTCCTCAAAATCCACAAACTACCAAAACTTAACCAAGAAAAAATTAACTTAATTCTATCGTTTTTATATAAATTGAATTTATAATTTAAAAGCTCCTGAAAAATGGAGTTCCATGTCCAGATAGTTTCACAGGAGACTTCTAACAAATATTTAAAGAATTAAATTTAAAGAATTTTATACAGTCTCTTCCAGGAAACAGAAGAGAAGTGAACACTTCCCAATTCAATTTGTGAACTCGTATTACCCTGATACCAAAGGCAGATAAAGGCAGTGCATTGTCTTTTCATTTTGTTTGTGGTTTCCTTTGCTGTGCAAAAGCTTTTGAGTTTAATTAGGTCCCATTTGTTTATTTTTGTTTTTATTTCCATTACTCTGGGAGACAGATCAAAAATGATATTGCTGCGATTTATGTCAAAGAGTGTTCTGCCTTATGTTTTCCTTTAAGAGTTTTATAGTATCCAGTCTTACATTTAGGTCTTTAATCCATTTTAAGTTTATTTTTGTGTATGGTGTTAACAAATGTCCCAGTTTCATTTTTTTACATGCAGCTGTCCAGATTTCCCAGAACCATTTATTGAACAGACTGTTTTCTCCATTGTATAGTCTTGCCTCCTTTGTCGTAGATTAATTGACCATAGGTGCATGGGTTTATTTCTGGGCTTTCTATCCTTTTCCACTGATCTATATTTATGGTTTTTTGTGCCAGTACCATACTGTTTTTTTTTCTTTTTTAAATGGCATGATTGTTTATATGAAAAATCACTCATAATCTGAAAAATAACGACTAGAACAAATGAATTTAGCAAAGTTACAGTTTCCAAGTTTTTTTAAATTGATTAATTAATTTTTTTAACATCTTTATTGGAGTATAATTGCTTTACAATGGTGTGTCAGCCTCTGCTTTATAACGAACTGAATCAGTTATACATATACATATGTTCCCATATCTCTTCACTCTTGCGTCTCCCTCCCACCCTCCCTATCCCACCCCTCTAGGTGGTCACAAAGCACAGAGCTGATCTCCCTGTGCTATGCGGCTGCTTCCCATTAGCTATCTATTTTACGTTTGGTAGTGTATATATGTCCATGCCACTCTCACACTGTGTCACAGTTTACCCTTCCCCCTCCCCATATCCTCAAGTCCATTCTCTAGTAGGTTGGTGCCTTTATTCCCGTCTTGCCCCTAGGTTCTTCATGACATTTTTTTTTCTTAGATTCCATATATATGTGTTAGCATATGGTATTTGTCTTTCTCTTTCTGACTTACTTCACTCTGTATGACGGACTCTAGGTCCATCCACCTCACTACAAATAACTCGATTTCGTTTCTTTTTATGGCTGAGTAATATTCCATTGTATATATGTGCCACATCTTCTTTATCCATTCATCTGATGATGGACACTTAGGTTGCTTCCATCTCCTGGCTATTGTAAATAGAGCTGCAATGAACATTTTGGTACATGACTCTTTTTGAATTATGGTTTTCTCAGGGTATATGCCCAGTAGTGGGATTGCTGGGTCATATGTAACTCTATTTGTAGTTTTTTAAGGAACCTCCATACTGTTCTCCATAGTGGCTGTATCAATTCACATTCCCACCAGCAGTGCAGGAGTGTTCCCTTTTCTCCACACCCTCTCCAGCATTTATTGTTTCTAGATTTTTTGATGATGGCCATTCTGACCAGCGTGAGATGACATCTCATTGTTCTTTTGATTTGCATTTCTCTAATGATTAATGATGTTGAGCATTCTTTCATGTGTTTGTTGGCAATCTGTATATCTTCTTTGGAGAAAGTCTATTTAGGTCTTCTGCCCATTTTTGGATTGTTGTTTGCTTTTTTGTTATTGAGCTGCATGAGCTGCTTGTAAATTTTGGAGATTAACCCTTTGTCAGTTGCTTCATTTGCAAATATTTTCTCCCATTCTGAGGGTTGTCTTTTGGTCTTGTTTATGATTTCCTTTGCTGTGCAAAAGCTTTGAAGTTTCATTAGGTCCCATTTGTTTATTTTTGTTTTTATTTTCGTTTCTCTAGGAGATGGGTCAAAAAGGATCTTAGAGGAAAACATAGGCAGAACACTCTATGACATAAAGCACAGCCAGATCCTTTTTGACCCACCTCCATACTGTTTTGATTACTGTAGCTTTGTAGTATAGTCTGAAGTCAGGGATCCTGATTCCTCCAGCTCCGTTTTGCTTTCTCAAGATTGCTTTGGGGGATTTCCCTGGTGGTGCAGTGGTTAAGAATCCACCTGCCAATGCAGGGGACACGGTTTTGAGCCCTAGTCCAGGAAGATCCCACATGCCATGGAGTAGCTAAGCCCATGTGCCACAACTACTGAGCCTGCACTCTACAGAGCCCGTGAGCTACAACTACTGAGCTCTTGTGCCACAACTACTGAAGCCCACACACCTAGAGCCCGTGATCCGCAACAAGAGAAGCCACCACAATGAGAAGACAGTGCACTGCAACAAAGAGTAGCCCCTGCTCCCCGCAACTAGAGAAATCCCACACGCAGTGACGAAGACCCAACACAGCCAAAAATAAATAAATAAATGTATTTTAAAAAATAGATTGCTTTGGCTATTCGAGTTCTTTTGTGCCTCCATACAAATTTTAAGATTTTTTGATCTAGTTCTGTGAGAAATGCCATTGGTAATTTGATAGGGATTGTACTGAATCTGTAGATTACCTTGGGTAGAACAGTCATTTTAACAATATTGATTCTTCCAATCCAAGAACATGGTATATCTTTCCAACTGTTTGTGTTGTCTTCAATTTCTTTCATCAGCATCTTATAGTTTTTGGAGTACAGGTCTTTTGTCTCCTTAGTTAAATTTATTCCTAGTTATTTTGTTCTTCTTGATACGATGGTAAATGGGGTTGTTTCTTTAATTTCTCTTTCTGATCTTTCTTTGTTAGTGTATAGAAATGCAACAGATTTCTGTGTATTAATTTTGTATCCTGCAACTTTACCAAATTAATTGATGAGCTCCAATAGTTTTCTGGTAGCATCTTTAGGATTCTCTATGTATAGTATCATGTCATCTGCAAACAGTGACAGTTTTACTTGTTCTTTTCATATTAGTATTCCTTTTATTTCTTTTTTTTTCTCTGATTGCTGTGGCTAGGACTTCCAAAACTATGTTGAATAAAAATGACAAAAGTGGAAATCCTTGTCTTGTTCTTGATCTTAGAGGAAATCCTTTCAGCTTTTCACAATTGCGTATGATGTTAGCTGTAGGTGTGTCATATATCTTTATTATGTTGAGATATGTTCCCTCTATGCCCACTGTCTGGAGAGTTTCTATCATAAATGGGTATTGAATTTTGTCAAAAGGTTTTTCTGCTTCTATTGAGATGAACAAATGGTTTTTATTCTTCAATATGTTGATGTGGTGTATCACACTGATTGATTTGCGGACAACCCACAGAATGGGAAAAAATATTTGCAAACAATGCGACCAACAAGGGATTAGTCTCCAAAATTTACAACCAGCTCATGTGGCTCAATATCCAAAAACCAAGCAACCCAATCAAAAAATTGGCAGAAAACCTAAATAGACATTTCTCCAAAGAAGATATACAGATGGCCAAGGGGCACCTGAAAAGTTGCTCAACATCGCTAATTATTAGAGAAATACAAATCAAAACTACAATGAGATATCACCTCATATCAGTCAGAATGGCCATCATTAAAAAGTGTACAAAAAATAAATGCTGAAGAGGGTGTGGAGAAAAGGGAACCCTCCTACATTGTTGATGGGAATGTAAACTGATACAGCCACTATGGAGAATAATATGGAGGTTCCTCAAAAACTAAAAATAGAGCTACCATATGATCCAGCAATCCCACTCCTGAGCATATATATAGAGAAAAACATGGTTCAAAAGGATACATGCACCCCAATATTCATTGCAGCACTGTTTACAATAGCCAAGACATGGAAGCAACCTAAATGTCCAAGATGTGGTACATATATACAATGGAATATTACTCAGCCATTAAAAAGAATGAAATAATGCCATTTGCAGAAACATGGATGGACCTGGATATTATCATACTAAGTGAAGTAAGTCAGACAAAGGCAAATATCATATGATATCACTTCTATGAGGAATCTAAAAAAAATATGATGATACAAGTGACCTTATTTACAAAAGAAAAACAGACTCACAGACTTAGAGGCTGAATTTATGGTTACCGGGGGGAAGGGTGGAAGGGAGGGATAGATTGGCAGTTTGGGATTGACATGTACACACTGCTATATTTAAAACAGATAACCAACAAAGATCTACTGTATAAATAAATAATTTTTTAAAAGACAGTGCAGTGAAAGAAAACTGCAGACCAATATCTCTCATGAATATTGGAATGTGCATAGGAAACACTCCACAAGTGTGAGTTACCATTATTTGCTTCCGATTTCTTACTCCATGCCTCCTCTTTGTAAAGAATGCAAATTATATACTTCTTTTGGAATTTAGCCCAAGGGGAGATGTTTGGCTCCATCTCATTCAATCAGACGGTGAGAGTGGGTTGTCTGTTCTGCATTGCCTTTGTTGCTCTGTCCCGTGAAGGAGGATGAACCATGCTCACAATCAGTTTGTCCATGGGAACAAAACATTCGCCTCTCCCTTGTTCCACATTTTTCCTCTCCATCGCATCCATCAGTCTTACTTTGTTAGACACCGCAAAACTTTTAGAAGTAAGCAGAAGCGAGCACAGATTTAATCTATAAATTAAACCATTAAGCCACAAGAACAGTGTCCTGCACTGACACAAAGAGATGACACTTTAGGGTCTGCAAATCCCACTGCGTAGCTGGCAGGTGGGGAGGACCGTGGACTTGCATCTTGCCTTTGCATCATCCCACAATTTCTCCTGCCCTAAACTACCTTGGCCCGGGGAGCTGGATGGCATTTGAGAGTCTCCCGTTGATGGCACTTGGCTTACAGGCAGCGGATGGAAACTAAGCAGTAATCTCCTGGGACAGAGACAGGGCCAGAATCAGTCTAGTGTGAGAGCAGTGAGGGCTAGCGTGTTCGAATGGCTTGATGACTTTTGTGGCTGAAGTCAAATTAAAAAATTTAAAAACAGCTTATTACTGTGAATGTTATTAAAGGCATATGTATCAAGCACAGTTCAGGTTTGATAAGCTCCTTTTTATTTGTCTGTATGAGCTAACAGAAGGCCCAGCATCCCATTGTTGGATTTCTTAGTCTAGAGGGTATTTCTAGTCCCTCTCTTGCTGGATATTAAGTCTCTGAGAATCGCTGGAAGTGAGCATGGTGGGTGAGCCCCCCTCTCTATCTGCTCCCCCTCGAAGATCAAATTGGACAGAAAATGGTCTTAGGAGACTCTCGGCTCCTCGTCCCTGTGGGTGGACAGATTAAGGACAGAGGAGATGAATGTTGGAGACACGTGGCTTGTCCTGCTGCCAGGGCTTCCAGAATGACCATCCCACGGAGTCATCTCTGAGCAGTTGACTCCTTTTGTCTCAGGAAAAGTAGAGAAAGGCATTTGTTTCCAGTGGTCAGGTGGCATTGCGCTGCTGGAAGACTAAGAAGGTTTAGGATTTCCTGCAGAAGGTCCCTTTCCTTTCCATGCCTCCCCAGCCATTAATAACACACCATGGGTTGAAGAGACCAGGTACTGGGCAAGGCGAGGTGAGGTGAGAGGGAGCGCTGGAGATGCTCTAACTGGACATTCGAGGCAGATCATTCTCTGTCATGGGGCCATCCTGTTCACTGTAGGATGTTTAGCAGCATCCTTGGCCTCTAATCACTAGATGCCAGTAGCATCCCTTCCAGTGTGACAACCAAAAATGTCTCCGGATGTCATCAGATGTCCCCACTGGAACACTGGTTGGAAACCACTGTTCTAAACTGGCAAGGGGATGATGGATAAGAGTAGAGAGGTGGGATTAGGGAGCATTGTGAGGGAGCAGGTAGGGATGAGAGAGTGACAACAATGAGTGTCTCTGGGACTGTTAAGTCCATGGCCAAGGGCAAAAAATGGAAATGCAGCAATGGGTCATCAGGGGGCACTTGTCCTGGCACAGGACATCAAACTCCAGACCCCTTATGATTATCGCAAACTCTGGTGACCTATTGGGGCAACTCCTCCCACTGAATCCCAGCCTCTGGCACAGGGCTGGATGCGTAGTAGATGCCTACTGGGTGTTTGTTGGTGTGTGCATGAGCTCATATTTGTGAAGTAGTCCCTGAGGCCATTCACCGGCATCTCTTTTATTAAGAAAGCTCACCTGTGAGCATGACGCCCAGACCACTTTGCTGTCGCCCCATGTAGCACTGCTTGAACGGAATTGGACTGGATGCATTCAGTCTATCTTGAGGAACATCATACAAAAATCCCGTTAAACTTGCAACTCTGTTCAGAGCTATTTTAGATAGCTCATTGATCACCACGTTACAGAATGTCGTCTTTATAAGAATCCAGTGGGAGAGAGTTCCCTCTGGCTTCTGCACCAGCAATAAACAATGAAACATAAAAATAAACAAGTGATTTGTTTTTTCACCTTGACCCTTGAATCATGAAGCTGGTCGTGATTCTCACTTTGCTCTGGTTGCTGGGAAGGTTAGAAATGCATTGATGGCCTACTTCAGGCAAGCAGGCAAGTTCTTTGGGCATGGATTGGGGTATTTTTGCCTGCAACCATTTTCTTGTATTCCTTTATTATTCTTTGACTTGGTCTGTGGCTTACTTATTTTTAATTGTATTATGTTATATGTATTTTGCAAGTCACTTTTAGTCCGTTTTGGAATAAGGTAGGAAATTAATACATTTTTTTAAAAACCCAAAGGATGTTGGATTCTTCATGTTGGCCTATGTCAATGTCCAGGCCAGGACTGATGCCATCCCAGCTCCTGACCTTCTTTGATCTTGCATACTGAGCCTAATTATCCAGATTTCTCCATGGTCAGCATTACTGCAATCAAGTGCAGGTTTTTCATTTGTGATCTCCATCATTTCCATGACAATATGCAACGGCATCATGAGAACATAATTATAATTCCAGTCCAATAAGAAGCAAAAGAGACAATGGCACAGAGCTGTGGAACGGCACAAAACTACAGAGAGATCAATGCAAGGTCATTCTCTGTTCTCCGATAATAACATTGAGTCTCCTGGAGAATATAGGGTCCATGGTCCAGGGTGACGATGGATCTGCAGCGAGAAAAATCCATAATCTGAGTTATTGCCTAAATTATCGATATCTTTGCATTTGGGATTTTCTCTTTAGAATTCATTCTGGTCTGCAAGTTTCTCCCCTGAAAATTCATGTTGCTCCTCCAAAAAGTTCTGATGGAATACTGAATGAGATTCCCTTTGACAGTTTAGCTGTGAATTGAGGGTGCAAGAACTCACTGGTCATTAACACAGCGTTTCAATAGTCCATCAACTATGAGAATACAAACTGAGCATCTGTAGGAGCGTATTACAGCTGATTCCTGTCATTTCTTTCTGAGCATCTAAACCCTTATCTCCAGTAGCAAATACGTGGAAAGATGCATCAGATGACTCTTTCAATTCCAAGTGACAGAAACACAGTGTTAAGTAGCTTAAATCAAAAAGTACAGTCATTGCCTATGTAAATAGGAAGTTCAGGGACAGACCGCTCTTCCGCCCAGGCTGGAGCCCTCACCTCCAGCAGGGCCTCTCTCTGTTTTCAGCCCTTCAGCCCTGCTTGACTCTCTGCAGCTTCACTCTACAGATGGGTCTTAACTTCATTTTGGGCCACAGGATCTAGACAGCCTCAGTTACAGCTTCTAGCTGAGCACACCTAGAGCAAGGTCCTCATCCACACACTGACCCCAGGAGCACTCTGAGGGGGCCTGATGAACCAACACCAGTGGCCAGAGGACGCGCGTAAACTTTCTAGTCATGTTGTCATCTTTTGTTGAGAGTGGGGAGCAGGAACCATCAGACGGCTCCAGCAGGTGTGCCTTAAGTGAGGGGGGAGAGTCCCAGGTGAATTTTAAGTGGGGGAATGGAGGGCGTTTTGACACCAGACTTGCTACAAGCAAATGATGTCTCTTGTACACTTCTTTTTTTTTTTCTTTTTAAAGAAGATGTTGGGGGTAGGAGTTTATTAATTAATTTATTTATTTTTGCTGTGTTGGGTCTTCGTTTCTGTGCGAGGGCTTTCTCTAGTTGAGGTGAGCGGGGGCCGCTCTTCATCGCGGTGCGCGGGCCTTTCACTATGGCGGCCTCTCTTGTCGCGGAGCACAGGCTCCAGACGCGCAGGCTCAGTAGTTGTGGCTCACTGGCCCAGTTGCTCCGCGGCATGTGGGATCCTCCCAGACCAGGGCTCGAACCCATGTCCCCTGCATTGGCAGGCAGATTCGCAACCACTGTGCCACCAGGGAAGCCCCACTCTTCTTGAACATAGACAAAACAAAATCACTTCATCATACAAAGCCAGTATTACCATGATACCAAAACAGGGTCAGGACAAAGGTAGGAAAATATAGGCCAGTGTCACTTGGAACGTTTGATGCAAAAATCCTAAATGAATAAACCTGAACCCAGTAAAAAAAAAAATATATATATATATATATATACATATATATAGTATATGTTATATATAATATACTTATATATATTTATTATACATTATTATATTATATGTTATAAATTAAAATATATATTATAAATATATACTTATATATTTATTAATTATTATATATGTTATATATAATACACAGATACACATATATATGTATATAGATATACATATATATGTGTGTGTTTATCAAGTAAGGTTTAGACTAGAAATGCAAAGACAGTTTAATGTAAAAAAAATAAAATAAAACCTTTGAACCCATCCGATAAAAATTCTTAGCAGTCTAGAAAGCAACTTTCTTAACTGGATAAATGATATCCATCAAATATCTACAGCAAACAATTTACTTATTGGAGAAACAGTTTACTAAATTCCAGAACAAGATAAAAATGCCCAGCATCACCTCTTATAATCAATGTTTTACTGGAGGTCCTGGGTAGTAAAATAAAACAAGAAAAAGTAAACAGCATAAGGATCGCAAGAGTATAAACATGGCAGTTTTTTGTAGAATACATAATCATCTTCATGTAATAAGTGGAAAAAATATATGCAAGGTATTAGAACTAATAACTAAGAAGTCAGCCAAGCTGCTAGATTTAAGATAAACATAAGCAATTCCGGAGTGTATTTTCCCCTAGCAATGACCATTTAGTGCACCTTACTTTAAAAGATTATCTTCACAATAGCAATAAAATTTATTTTAAAATATCAGAATACTCTGCTCAGTGTTATGTGGCAGCCTGGATGGGGAGGGAGTCTGGGGGAGAATGGATACCTGTACGTGTATGGCTGAGTTGCTTTGCTGTGCACCTGAAGCTGTCACAACGTTGTTAATCACCTATGCTCCAATATAGAATAAAAAGTTAAAGTCATAAAAAAAATGCATACATGCCAGGCCCTTAAGTAGAAAATTATAAAATTTAATTGACAAACATAAAAAGAAGACCAGAATAAATAGATATTTCATGTTCATGGAAAGGTTGGAAAGTTCCAGCATCGTAAAAATGCTAATTCTCTTTAATTTGTAAATTAAACATAATTCCAACAAAAGTCAGAGTTTTTCAAGAAACCGGATACATTTATTCTAAAATTGCCATGAAAGAGAAAAGGTTAATACAGATGGCTATGACCATGTTGAAAGACAGATTGAAGCGTGGCTTTTACAGTGTTCGCTAAGGAGGCCCTTTGTTACCTGCTCCACGCTCCAGTGTGTCCAGAGCATCTTTGTTTGATTCTCTCCATCCTCACATGGGCCCAGATAGTCCACCCAGAAAAAATAGTGTCTGGAAAAGGCCAGTGCCTCCAGGCTGGGAGCCTACCTTGGGCAAGGCTCCTGGGCAAGCTTTATTTTCTAACCTCTTCACGAGCATCCAACTCCTGCGATGCATCAATTGGAGCAGTGATCGCGCACCACACAGCTCATACTTGTCCTGAACCAAATATAAAGTCCAGCTGTTGCCCTCCAGGCGGCCCTGGACACCCCCACAAGCCCCTGGACCACCTCTTTCCTGCCAGGGCAGGCAGCCACGGCTCCAGCCCTGAAGTGAGCCTGAAAGAGAATGGAAGAAGCCGGTCTGCATTATCGCCCTTGGATTGTCAGTGGCTAAGATGCTGAAACTGGGGGGATGGGAGGTGCTGTCCCCAAGACCCTACAGAGTCCTGGACTCCCAGCACCAGAAGGTTCATGCTATCCTTCTGTCTGGGTCACAGTCCCTGTGTGTCCCAGACCCAGGGTACCCTTCATCTGCAAAGACCTTTCCACCCACCTCAGTTGCTGGAGAGCTGACTTCCTCCCTCCACATGCCCACTGCACCCCAGAGAGATTTCTAGAGCCCCTGTCCCCCTGCATGACCACTGACTGTTGACTTAGCCCTTCTCTCCTAGGGGACTGTGTGCCCCTTCAGAGTGAGGACAATTGCTTTGTCCCAGTGTCCCCAGCACACCACCCAATGCCTGTCACAGGACAGGTACTCTGTAAACACCTGGTAAATTTACAGTTTGGGGTCACAGTATATCACCCCCCTCCTCCTTGCTTTGATCCTGACCCGTATAAACAGCAGGTGAGACATAGAAGGAGAACTGTGACACTTGGGCAGCCATTTCTTCTCTCTCTGGATCCCAGTCTCTGTAATACAGGGCGGGTGGGACTAGATGGCATTTAAGGTTCCTTCCACCCCTGGAATCCCTCATCCCGTAAGCACATGGCCTGTCACCTCTCCTGTGGCCGAGTCGGGCTCCCTCCTCAGGGCTGCATGCCCAGGTCAGGGAAACACAGCAAGTACATGTTACAGCAGCATCTCAGCAGTGTGTGGTTGTAAGAGCTCGATGAGAGTGGGGGTTCTGAGTCTTATTTTCACCCTGACGGTGACTCACTGAGGCCCTTCTTCCCTCTTCTGTCAAACGAGGGGAATGGCCTGGCTGGCCCAGGTCTAATAGTCGAGGATCTGAGACACAGATCTAAGCATCCAAGACAACATCCTGTCATTCTGTGATGCCCTTATTACAGTTCATGGTTCTGTATGGAATGTGACGACATTTTATGACGTGATTCTAGTTTACAATTGTTTAACGCCATTCTCAGGCTTTTTATGTTGGTGCTTCAGCCCTTAAAAGGACTAAGTGCAACTTCTGTTGCTTTGTGGGGAAAATACACTCAAAACCTTAGTGGCTCAAAATACAACCATTTCATTATCTCATGTTCTATAAGTTGACTGGGCTTATCGGGGCGGCTCTTCTGCTCCATGTGATGTCAGCTGGGACTGCAGCAGAATATCCAAATTCCCAAGGTGGCTCACTCTCACGGCTACTGGTTGGCGCTGGCTGTCACTGAGTGCTCAGCTGGGGCTCTTGAACAGAGCGCCTTGGTTTTCCTTCTCGTGGCCTCTCCATAGGGCTTGGGCTCTGGCCAGGTTCTGAGAAGCAACGTGAGTAGAAAGTGCCAGTTCCCTTAAAGCCTGGATGTGTCTTACCAGAGCATCACTGCCTTCAAGGGCTGCAGAAACAAGATCCTTGTGGGGAGCGGCATGTGTGGGGAGGACAGGATAATGAGTGGAGAAGGGGCTGCAGCTTTGGAGACCAGCTACTTAAGTCCCGACAACATCTAATTAAAACATATGCTAAAAACAAAGTAACATGTTGGAGTCCAGTATTGGTTCAAGTGCCATTTGTCAGCCAGAGGACTGGTGCTCTGTCATAGAACACTGTAACTTGGGCAGCATCAGTGCCTCTCTCTGAGCCTCAGTTTGCTCTTCTGTAAAATGGGGGCATTGGTCTTGAGGGCATTGGAGTCATCTCCATCCCTAACTTTCTCTGCCCCTCGGTGCTCCTAGGTACTCCTTCCAGGACGAGGAGGACATGTTCATGGTGGTGGACCTACTGCTGGGAGGGGATCTACGTTATCACCTGCAACAGAATGTACATTTCACAGAGGGGGCCGTGAAGCTCTACATCTGCGAGCTAGCCCTCGCCCTGGAGTATCTGCAGAGGTATCACATCATCCACAGGTAACCAGGCTGCTGGAGGGATGCTGGGGGCTAGGGTGTGATGGGAGGAGTCTGCGACCATCGAGAGTATTTTCTCACTGACATTCTTTAGAAGTGGCAGTACATGGAGATCATAAAAAGCAGAACAGCTTTATTGCTTTTACCTTCTCTACCTACTCCCTTGTCACGTGCATCGAGGTGGAACAATCCCACTGCCTGTGTAACCTCCTCTCTTGGTACCCCACTGCTTAGAGACATGGCTGGTGGTCGGCCTTTGCTTCTCCATTCTGGTGTGTCTTTGGGAGGCTGGAATGTTCTGTCCCTCTAGCGTCAGGTTAGAAAAATCACAGTGGCATGAGATGGGAATGTGAGGGATTCTTCTCTATTCCTTTCCTTACTTTGAAATCAGTGCTGTGTATCATGGAGGATTTCTTCCTCTTGGGAAGCTTCAGTGCTGGCTCTGGGCTTTGGATATAAGCTCTGAGTTTCTGCTGCTTCCTCAGGGCCTTTGCTTCTCCCTGCCTGTGCACAGCACCACCACATCCAACCTGGTGAGCAAGGCAAGTTTGACTGCAGAGGCAGGAGGCCAGCGAGGGCTTCAGAAAGCAATGGTTTGGGCTTCCCTGGTGGCGTAGTGGTTGAGAGTCCACCTGCCGATGCAGTGGACACGGGTTCGTACCCCGGTCCGGGAAGATCCCACATGCCGCGGAGCGGCTGGGCCCGTGAGCCATGGCCGCTGAGCCTGCGCGTCCGGAGCCTGTGCTCCGCAACGGGAGAGGCCACAACAGTGAGAGGCCCGCGTACCGCAAAAAAAAAAAAAAAGAAAGAAAGAAAGCAATGGTTTCATTAATAAAGTCCTATCTCTGACCACAGAGGAGGGGGCCAGCGTGAGTAGCTCCAAATCTGTTCACGCATCGTCTTGCACTGTGCCTAGTGGATCTTCTTCTAACTTATACAGTTTTGGAGGACTTGGGAAAGACAAAAACTTGAGCTTGAGACTAAAGACGGTAGATGAAGCATACACACGTGCACACACACACTTACAGTTCCTCCTTTCTAAAATCTCCATAAATTGACAGTAAGGAGGGTTTGAAAAATGGTAAATTCACAAGGATGGGGAAAACTAAAGAGGAGACTATAGCAAAACATGGTGGGGCGGGGGATTAGAAAGAAGATGTAGAGTAGTAAATGGCTTAGGACGCCAGAAACTGAATTTTGAGTTGTCCCTGAGAAGAACCATGAATTGATAGGCACTAAAGAATCCCCCGCAAGGCTCAGGAATGGGGAGTCATCAGTATCGATGGAAGGAGGAAGAGGGGGTAAAAGAGAGGCTAAAATGAGGTTCATTGTTTGAAAGCCTTTTAGGATGTATTGAGAACCCCCAATCTGCTTACCCATCCTGAATAACTGGATGGCTGTCCCTTCCTCTTCCAAGCAGAAGACTGAAGGTTTGTTCCCTCAGGAGAGTAAAATAGAGAGTGTCTGGACTGAAAGACATCAAGCCTCTTGAGTTGGGATATGGTACTGAAAATAGCACGACTAAGTAGATGCATCCATACCAGATGCTCAGATAACACACCCTCCCCACTTCCAGCTGGGCTCAGGCCTTCCTCCTCCTGAATGGACACCTGAATGATTTCAGTGGGGGTTTGGCTGAGCCAAGAGGAAAGAGATTTAGACATCAGAAGTTCCCCAAGACCCTTGGAGCGTAGTTCAGGGTCAGCAAGCCCTGCTCATTTGTTATAAGCTCCCAAGTAAGTTAGTGACGACTAAAGATTATCAGACATCCAGAGAAATCTTCTAACATGAAGAGTGAGAGCCACGCAGTCAAATGGAAAAAGAAAAAAGGCTTGGAATAAACAGAGACTCTGCCAGGAGAAGACACTATGAAAAGAGCTATGATCAGTATTTTCAGCGGGATGAAAAGATGTTTGCAATCGTAAAATAAGAAGTACTATGTGTATTTAAAATTCAAAGGACAAACATCAGATCAGAGCTCTTATAAATTAAAAATATGAATGTAGAAATGAAAAATTCAAAAGATAAATGTGTTGGAAGATAAAGCTTGAAGATATCCTGTGCACAGTAGAATAAAAAGACAAAAAGAAAACATAAGAAAATTAGAGGACCAGTACAGTAAGTTCAGTATCAGAGAGAGAGAGAAGGAAGGAAGAGGGAGAGAGAGAGAGAAAGGAAGGAAGGAAGGAAGGGAGGGAGGGAGGGAGGGAGGGAGGGAGGGAAGAAAGAAACGTGAGAAAACATAAACATAGGGGAAGAAATCATCAATGAAATAAAGAAAATCTCCTGGACCTGAAATATATGAATTTCCAGACTGAAGGGTCCATCAAGGATACAGTGACTAGAAACAGACATACATCAAAACAAACTTTGGATCCAATAAGCTTGCACTGTAGAACAATAGTTTGGGATTATCAAACACCAGAAGGCAGTGGAAACATGCTTATCAATCAGATGTGAGATGTACGTTTTCACAAGTTCAAGGTCTCAAAAAATATACTTCTCATATACCTTTTCTCAAGTAGCTGTTAGAAAATGACATGGACTCCACTAAAATGAATGACTAAATCAAGGAGGAAGAAATGGAATACGGAAAGCTGGAGCTCCAGCAAAGAAGAGAGAGGCAAAGGAAATCTTCCGGATGATGGGTGGGTCAAGGATGTCGGCTGTGCCTGCGGTGTAGACCATGACCAGTTCTGATTGGAGTCGGATCAGAAGTCCCTGGGAGAGACTTCTTTAGGAAGAGCGAGCTGATAGAATTCCTAAGACATCTGGCTGCCTTGAGATATTTATTTATTTGGCAAAGAATCTGAAGTTGAATAAATGAGAAGTTCAGGGAAAAAACTCAGCAATAAATAGAAGATAATTTTTAACTCCAGGGAATGAAAGTGTTGGACAGGACATTGCATATCATACACTTTGCTACATGAATCATCTCTGCGTAGCATGCGTAGTCATAATCACCTAACCCCTAAAAATTGACCTAACCAAAACTACAACAATACCGCATTAGGGGAAGTGAGGAAATGGGAAGATGAGTGTGTCTTGCGGGGACACACAAAGGAAAGACTGCTACATACTCATCTTCCATAGTGGGAAGCCAGCAGATAGAGCCGGAAATTGAAAAGTCAAGGAGTCCTGTACATCAGTCATTTCAAGATAAGGAGCTAAATACCAAAATTATAGCCTGGGAGAGAGAAATGGACGGAGAGGGAGAAATCAAGGAGAAAGTGATAGGGATTGTCGCTATATTGTAACAAAACTTTCAGCACAATTTGATTCTTGGAACTACTCCTCTGTATCATTTTGACACAAATAGTAACAAACGTAACAAAATGCAAATGAAGACGAGGAAGGAGGGGGAGGAGAGGTAGAAAGAGGAGGAAGGGGGAAGGAGGAGGAAGTGTAGTAGTTCCAGTCGTAACAGTAGTGGTAGTAATAGTAGCAGCAGCAGCCCTGGTCAAATAGGAATAAAGGGACTGTTCAGTGTAATGCAGAGTATTTACTGGGGTCCATTGTTCATTCACACAGTCATTGACTAGCTTTTGCCCGCAGGCATTCCGGCTGTGGAATCTGGGTTTATAAGCACTGTGCTATATTTGTTAAGGAAGGTCACCCTATACCAGAGTAGCCTCTGTGGGCTGGCTGGGCTTCTTTGAAGGCAATGAAAGGAGCAAGTTCTTTACAAACCTATTGTACAAGTGTCATTCACTCATTATCACAGTCCTTCCTCAGCTAGTGTGTAATAGATCATCTATTTGCCTACATCCCCCCACAAACTGAGTCATGTGGACCTTGGTGAGACAGATGCCAACATCCCAGAGCAGAGCTGACGATAGACCAGGTGGAAAATGGAACTGTCACATAAGAGCATGGTGGTTTGGAACCATTTCATTGTATTTCAACAAATGTTTTTATGTTGCTCTGTGTGGGGTCATCTGCCCTCAGATTCCAGATCTACCTGAGAGAAAAGGAGCTATCCAACAATGTAAGGAAATTTTTAACAATCCACTAAAAGTAAATGGAATTACCTTACCATTTCTAAACTTACAGACTTGGCAGAAATTTGAGTCAGGGTTTTTTCCCCCCTCCCATATGGTTCAATAAATCTCTTTTTCATTGTGTATGTATGTACAGACTTGAAATTATGTGTGTCTGTACACATTGTGCATAGGGATATAAGATAATGTTGTGCAATGTTTTGTATTCATTCAACAGCTGAATATGTAAGTCCCCTACTGCATATGTACAAGGCACTGTCAATGCCATATTTTATACAGACTGATGAATGTTGCTTCTTTCCAAGTAGCCACACTTGCAAGTGGCAGAATCATTCCACAAATGCAAGCCTGAGTTGAATTGCCAAGAATTTCTATCTTCCATCTTGGTGGACTTGGACATGTGACTTAGCTTTTTGGACTTCCATTTCCTAATCTGTAAAATGGGCCTGATGACACCTACTTCACAAATTCCATGAGATGCAAATTCCATGAGAAAAAGTTCATAAAGGATTTAACTGTGCCTGGGGCCTTTTAGGTGCCTCATTCCTCTTTCTTTCATCTGAGGGAATTGATTTTGAAACCAGGTGTTCATTTATACTTAGTGGTGACAAATCTCCATCCTTTGAGGATGATGTAGATCTGTAGAAAATAAAAGGTATTTCAGAGTATAACCCAGTGAGCTTGAAAGTGCATAAGCAGGAAAATACCATTGTGGGTTCAAAATAAACCATTGTCTTAAAACAATTAGGAGTTTTACTTTTTAGAGCACTTGAGTTGGCCCTTCGTTCTTTCAAAACACTCTGGGCCAAGAAGTGTGCCAGCCCCGGGAAGAAAATGATGGGTGGGACCCTTTGCCTGCACCTGAGCAGATTCCCTGGGTGGAAGAGACAACCACTCTAGGGGCCAAATTACTGCAGTCCGAGGGGGAGAGAGGACCCAGGACAGGACACCACACAGTGGCGGGCGGAACCTCTGAGGAGGGCACCCAGCCCAGACTAAGGTGGGGGGCAGAGCAGGGGACCCAGAGGAGGCTGGCAAGGCTTCCTCTGGGACATGCAAATATGATTTGTGGGACAAATAGACATTAGCCCAGAGAAGAGGAACGCTGGAGGCACTGGGCAGACAGGCTCCTACTGAGAGGCCTGGGTGGGCAGAGCCTGAGCTGGTCAGCTCGGCAGGGAGCACTTCCTGAGGCTCCGGCTGGTGTCAGTCATTGATGGGTTGAAGCTTGGGAGTGATGTGGTCCAACTGGTAATCGAGAATGACGTTCACCGAAGGCACCTCCCCAGGGTGCTCTTCAGCCAGAGCTGGTTACTGGACTAGCTACCCAGAAGGGCCAGGTCATACAGAAGGGCAGATGACTAAAAGCAGTGACAGTGAATCAAGTTTGTTAAGCTCCTGTGTGTCAGCACTACTTTAAACTATATATATATATATATATATATATATATATACACACACATACACACACACATACATACATGCATGTGTGTGTGTTTACATATGTGTGTGCATATATATACATATGTGTGTATATACATACAAATATCTCATTTAATTCTCACATCAATCAAATGGGCTAGGTACTAGGATTATCCTAATTTTTCAGAGCAATTGGGTGATTTGCACTCTGGCACACAGCTGGCAGGTCATGGAACCAGGTTTCAAACCAAGACACTCTGACCCCAGATCCCATGCTGATGAGCACATGCTACCCTGGCTTTCTGCATTGAACTGTTTATAAAACCCTTATATGAGTGAGGGTGCTTGCACATCTGAACATAAAAATATGCATGGATGGATCTCATCGACTCCTCCCAAGCACCCCCGAGGAAGGCTCTTCCAGCAGTGCCCATGAAGCAAGGAAGGATTCTGGTGGTGACGCCCCTAGCCTGAGGTCACCCCTGACTCATTGCCCGGCACAGAGGAAGTGCTCCATAACTACATATTGAATCAAGGAAGAAATACTAAAGAAAGAAATGAAAGACACGCCTTACTTGAAATTACTTGAAAATACAGGTTCAAATTCAATAAGTCACTACCCAAATCTTGCAGTGCTTCCTGTAACTTTTCTGCCCAAATATCCCTTGACATCTGAGGAGTCAGCCTTTTGAAAATTTCTGGTGGGGCCCAAAGTAGCCACGCACAAGCATGAAATTCCTTTGAAATCTCATGTTTGATGTTAAAAATTTCTCCAAGTTCCACTGCAATATGTAATCATAATTCTTTTGATACATAAAGTAGTGCTTTGAAGAACTACGTTTCATCAGAAAAAAAAGGAAATGAACAATAAAGGCTTCTTGGAGTCTCCTTGGTCAGTGGCAGGTGCTGTTGCATTATCTATCAATTTGGGAGAAATGAGCAGATTTGAAGAGAGCTCATGGTTCAGGTGAGGCTCACGGCACCAGTAATTCTCTCCCATGTCTTTTATTTTTAGATCCAATCCAGTCATAAATATGAGCCCATAAACAGCAAGCTTGTTCACTGTTTTGAACAGAGCAGTGATCTAAATGCTAATCGAAGTGGGTTTGGGGCAACATTTTCAAACTTCTTTTGAAGAAAAATTTTCACCAGTGAGGTTACTTCTACCAAACTGTGGTCTGAAAATTCCTGGAAGTCCTAGGGCAGTGTCCTTTACTCCCTTGGAAAATCTCTCGATGAAGTCTGATTATTTATATAGTGCATTTTATTTTGCTTCCAGCCCTGAACCTGCATCACATGAAAATTAACTCACGGTCTCAAAGGTTTGTAATCCCAGTCGTCCTTCACTTCATCAGACTCACAGGCTTCCTTTCCAGGGCAGAAATCTCATCAGATACATGAGAAGCATCTTCAGCTTCGCCTTGGAGTTGTTTTTTTTGTTTGTTTGTTTGTTTGTTTGCTGTACGCGGGCCTCTCACTGTTGTGTGGCCTCTCCCGTTGCGGAGCACAGGCTCCGGACGTGCAGGCTCAGCGGCCCATGGCTCACGGGCCCAGCCGCTCCGCGGCATGTGGGATCTTCCCGGACCGGGGCACGAACCAGTGTCCCCTGCATCGGCAGGCGGACTGTCAACCACTGCGCCACCAGGGAAGCCTCTGGAGTTGTTTATTGAAAGTATTCAGCCTTGAGAAAATATCTGCTTAATGAGTCAAATATTTGTGAAGCCCTCTCTATCATTAAAGCTAATTATAAATTTTATTGAGGGCTTCTTTATGGGCTGTGTCAGAAATCTTTTTCTTTTCCTTTTTATCTTTAGGAAAAATAATAGTTCAATCCTGGAAGACTAGCAAGCACCTTTCTTTAAACTAGCATTATCTTTGAGATGAACAAGCTTTTCAAAGCCACTTCTCATTTCTACAAATTGTCTAGAAAATAAGTATACAAATGCTAAGTTATATAAAGTTTATCATTTTGTTACCAAGTTCAAGCGCATACTGCTCACCACACAACATGCCAATAAATCAAGAGATGAGTTGTGGAGGCAAGGAAGAGTGACTTTATTAGGAAAACCAGCAGAACGAGAAGATGGTGGACTCGTGTCCCAAAGAACCATCTTGCCTGAGTTAGAATTCAGACTTCTTTTGTTCTAAAACAGGAGGGAATAAAGCCAAACATTTCCTGGTTCCGGTCAGCCTCTGGAGGGGATGTGTTCATTTTCTCCTTGCTGCTATCATTCATAGGTGGGCCTGGTCAGGATGTTTCCTGTGAGCTAAACAAAGGTATTTTAGCTTAATGCCTGTTACCTGGGAGGCAGGGTTCCCAGAGATGGACCATTATGCATACTTTAACATCCCTTTAGTGAGTAACCTGTAGTAGAATAAAAAGTTCTTCCCTATTACAGTTATTTGTCACTTTATTGAATAAACTGAGAAAATAAAGAAGTAAAAATTTTTTTTTGCTATGGGTTTTGTTAGCGTTAAGTCCAGGCCTTATTTTTTAATAGAGAGTATGTGTACGTGTTATAAAGTTCAAAAGATTAAAAAGTGTGCAAGTGAAAAATAGTTCTCCCATTATTTTGAGGATTTTCACTTATTTACAGCATATGCTTCAAACTTCCACTTTGAATTCACCATTCATATTCCCTGTGGACAACTTAATTTAAAACTATTAACAGGTAAAAAGTAAATGAAACATGTGCATACGCACGCACACACATGAGATTTTTGGCATTGTGTGTCTTTGGGTGGGAATAGTATGAGAAGAGAAGGAGATTACTCACTGGGGCAGGGCTTGGAACTGAGCTTTGTTCATATTTATGTACAGTAAGAATTTAAATGCAGTGGATCATCCCCATATTTGAAACCTGGGATTGGTAGGTAACAAAATAGAAATCATTGTTTGTAAGATGCTACACCCATGATGGAGATAAAAATTTGCTGAGCACTTTGCTTGTGCCAGGCTCTGTTTTAAGTACTTTGCAGGTATGATCTCACCTAATCCCAACACCAGCCAACAGAGGTGGACCCCAGTATCAGCCCCATTTTACAGGTGGGAACATTGAGTCTCATAGGGAATAAATAACTTGCCTGGGAGCAAACACTAAGTGGACGCCTCAAGTCACCAAGCTCTTACTGTCTCTATACTGATAATAATTGGAAGTCAAGTTCTCTCATCATATTTACACATAGAATCTTTCTATTACCCAGCCTTTTGTGAAGGAAAAATCATGTGACTGACTCTCAGGAAAAGGTGATACCTTTTGTTGTTGTGTTCACATACAAATATAACTCTATTTTTTTGTGGCAATATTCAACTTCCTCCATCCCTGAAGCCCTTGGCATTGCCAGATGAGTTGCTCATTATCTCGTGGGGCAGCACCAGTTTTCAGCTTGGGTTGCACGAACTGGTGGGGCTAGCGTTCCTGTCCTTACTTTAGAATGCTTGTGTGTTTATGATTTTTTATTTTTTTAATTTTTTTTGGTAAATAGACTCACTCCCTTATGCTTGTGCCTCCTGAACTCTGGAAAGAGAAACTGTCTTAATTCCTGATAATTTGGCAACATGGCCTACATGCATTTCCCAGGGAACTGTGTGCAGAGTGAGGTGGGGTGTTGGTTTTCAGTGGCCGAAATCAGTTTATTGGAAAATCAAATGCCTCTAAGCTGTAGGGACAGGGATTGTGCCAAGGGGTGAAATATGACCGGGCTGCTAATCCTATGTCATCTTTGGAAAAGGCTTGTCCCTCATGTAATGGCAGTGGAAGGGAACAATTTCCTAACCTGTGGCTTCAGTGGCTTTGGCTGAGTCTTTGCAGTAGCCTGCTGTCTCTGGCTCCCAGTTTGGGTCCCATTTGATGACCAGTGGAATTTGTAAACAAACAATCCCAACCTCTGGCCACAGTGGTGGGACACAGGGAATGAGATTGTGAAGAGGAGAAACCAGGCTTCGTACCTGACCGTAGGGGAGGGGTCAAGGGCATCTCCTGCATGTAGGCAGGGTCCTGGCCCACCGCTCCCATTGTAAGGAGCAGTGCTGAGAGCGTTCTCACTTTGTGGTGCAGCCGCAGGAGACCTTAGTAAGTCCATTACGTCTCTGATTTGAGTCTGCTTCTCTGTTAACAAGAGGAGCGATTGCCGACAGAATGATGACGTGATGCAGGTGGAGTGTCAGGCACACATGAAGTATTCAGCAAGTGTAGCTCCTTGTTTTCGGGAGCAAAGAGCAGGAAAGCACAGTGGTGAAAAACCTGGATTCCGCTAAGATAGAGGAGGCTTCCATGCTGTGAGCTCAGGCACAGCATCTGACTGCTCTGAAGCTCTGGTTTATCACCTGTAGACAAAAATGGTGGTGGACAGAAAAATGTCCTCCCCACAAGATGTCCACATCCTAATCACTGAACCCTGTGAACATGTTATGTTCCATGACAAAGGGGAATTAAGGATGCCAGTGGATCAAGGTTGCTCATCTGCTGTCCCTGAGACGGGGAGATTGCCCTGGATTATCCAGGTGGCCCAGTGGAATCACAAGGTTCTTTAAAAGTGGAAGAGCAGGCACAAGAAGAGGTCAGAGGGATGCAGTGTGAGAAGGACTCAACCCTCAATACATTCTTTTCTGGCCTTGATGATGGGGAAAGGGGCCATGAGCGAGGAAAGGCAGGCGGCCTCTAGAAGCTGGGAAAAGGAAGGAAACAGATTCTCCCCAAGAGCCTCCAGAAGGAAAGCAGCCCTGCTGAAACCTTGACTTTGCATCAGACCTCTGACTGGCATACAAAATATAAGGCAATAAATTTTGTGATTTTAAGTCACTAAGTTTGTGGTCATTTGTTACAGCAGCTGCAGGAAACCAATACTCTACTACCCTGGGGTGTTGAAAGAACAAACTGAAATAATGTGTGTTGCATGTTTAAATTTAGTACCTAGTAAGTGTTCAATAAATGTGATCTTCTGTGACAAAGGTTACTGGTGATGGTGGTGATGATGGTGTGTTGATGAAGGTCACAATGAAGATGAAGATGATGATATTTGAGGGCCTTACTCTTGACCATCTCTCCAGCCTCATCTCTTGCGTCCCCCTCCTCTGGTTCCGCCCATAGACCTTTGCAGTCCACTTGTCCCAGGCTCTGCTTTTCTCCCAAGTTCATGCTGTCTTCCACCTCTGTTTTTCCTTTGCGTGATGATCTCTCTTTAAGAAATGCTTTTACTTACCCTATCCACCTGTTTAGCTTATTCCCATCTGTCAGAACTCACAATGGAATTCTGAAGGCCACAGGGAAGGGTTTCTGCATATCAACACTGTTGATATTTTGGTCCAGATAATTCTTTGTGGTGGGAACTGTCCTGTGTACTGTATTTAGCTGCATCCCTGTCTTCTACCTGCTAAATGCCTAGAGCCCTACCTCTCCTTCCCCGCCAAGTTATGACAATCAAAAATGTCCCCAGACATTGTCAAATGTGCCTTGGAAGACAACATCATCCCTGGATGAGAATTACTGCATTAGGGGTTATCATCCTTGAGCCCTGCCCCAAACCAACAGCTTTGCAAACACACAGCTTCCCTGAAGAATGCAACCCTATGGAAAACCTGAGTACCACTTTATTTATAGCTGGGCTTGGGCCCCAAACCTCAAAATAAGGCATTTCTAGGGGCAGAGCTGGACGCTATGGAGCATCATCCCACTGAGCTAATTAGGACTCAGCACCTTCAAACCAGAGGCCAGGTGGCTGCATCTCCCTAGTGCCCAGGAGGATGCCTCAGAGATAGGTGGGCAATAGGGATGGTTGGATCCGTGGCAAGTGCTGAGCAGACTCACACCCCACATGGGCCCGGACCGGCCTCACCCCTGGACGGGAAGAGGTGGTCAGTCAGCAAAGAGGTCATCTGTAGGGCTTCATCTCTGACCACAAGGAAGGGAGAAACAGGAGGGAGTGAGCCCCACCCCTGCACTCACCTTTCAGCACACGGTGGCCCAGCACCTAAGAGAAGAGGCCCTAACCCATACCTGGAATCCAACCTCTCAGAATAATGGTCTGAGGAGAAGTGAGGAAAAGAGGGATATAAGGAGTTGGTGTTGAGCATCTTCTACATCATCACATTAGTTGCCTGTGGCTGCTGCAACAAAGTACGAAAAGCTTGGAGACCTAAAGCAACAGAAATTTATTCTCTCCCAGTTCTGGAGGCTAGAAGTCCACAATCAAGGTGTCAGCAGGGTCAGGTTCTCTCTGAAGTCTCTAGGGGAGGATCCTTCCTCATCTGCTGATAGTTTCTTCTGATGGCTCCTGGCATTCCTTGGCTTATAGCAGCATCACTCCAATCTCCGCCTCCATCTTCATGTGACCTTTTCATCCTGCCCCTCCATGTCTCAAATCCCCCTCTCCTTTCCCTTTAAAGGACACCAGTACTAGGATTTAGGGCCCACCTTAAACCAGGATGAGCTCATCTCTAGATACTTAATTTCATTATATCTTCAAAGACCCTATTCCCAAATAAGGTCACATTCACAGACATGGAGGGTTAGGATTTAGACATATTTTTTGGAGGACACAGTGTAACTCACTACGATCATGTTCCAGCTCCAAGGTCACTCCTGTGTGAAGACTCCTGACTGCTCCAAAGAACTGGGTGGTTCCTCCTTTGGGCATCCTCTTCACAGTTCAAGGAGGACTTCCCTCCACTTGTTTATTGTGTTCAGGAGACCTCCAAAACTATACGCTCCTCCAGAGGATGCTTTCAGAATTATCTATCTCCTGGTTACCTGTTTTAGGTCCTGGCACATAGTAAGTGTTTAATAAATGTTTATGCCTTACCAGCACTTTTTACAATAGCCAAGACATGGACACCACCTACATGTCCATCGACAGATGAATGGATAAAGTAGATGTAGCACATATATACAATGGAATATTACTCAGCCATAAAAAAGAATGAAGTAATGCTATTTGCAGCAACATGGATGGACCTAGAGATTATCATACTAAGGGAAGTAAGCCAGACAGAGAAAGACAAATATATGATGTCACTTATATGTGGAATCTAAAATATGACACAAATGAAATTATCTACAAAACAGAAACAGACTCACAGACCTAGAGAACAGACTTGTGGTTGCCAAGGGGAAGTGGGGGGCAGGGGAGGGTTGGATTGGGAGTTTGGGACGAGCAGATGCAAATTATTATATATAGAATGGATAAACAACAAGGTCGTACTGTATAGCACAGGGAACTATATTCAATATCCTATGGTAAACCATAATGGAAAAGAATTTTTAAAAAAGAAAAAAAGTAAATGTTTATGCCTTAAATGAATGATTGAGGCCTAAGAAATAGAAAGGATTTGTCCAGGTAGTGAGATATTTCTGCCCTGGCAGGCTGTGAAGTAAACCAAATCTCAGGATCACATTCATTCAGTTAGTAAGTGTTTAACTGGCACTTACGGTGTACCAGACAGCACAGCAGAAACCCTGATACATAAATACTTGGTCCCTTTCTTCGAAACCCAAAATCTTCTTAAGTATGCATTGAGCACCTACTGTGTGCCTACCACTGGGCTCACAGTCAGCCTAGGGAGACAGACATGTAATGGCCATCTCAGCTGGGGTGGGAAGTGCTTGGTTCAAGCACATTCAAAGTGCTACAGAACACAGAGGAGCCAGGATAAAATTTGGCTTCAAGGATCATTCAGGCTTTGGGGAGATGATGGCATCTAGGTTGGATTTTACTTTCGGAGAAGGGAGTGCTTCCTAAGACAAAGCATTCTAGAAAAATAATTTCTGGGCAGTCTGAATATGTATTTGCTGGTGGCAATAGAAATTGTTACAACCCTTTTGAAAAGATATTTGGCAATAAGAATCAAGTACTTTAAAAAATACTTATACACTTTGACCCACTGATTTCACGTCTTGGAATATATTATAAGGCTCCAGACTGGCCTGCCTAAAAAGTTCTAAGTGTGAGGATCTTTATTACAACATTGCTTATGTTAATCAATAATTTTGAAATAACCCAAGGGAAAGAAATTAGCTTAGTAAACTGTATACCTACTGTTGAGAGACTTGAGACTATGATACACCCACATATGTAGGGCTTACTATGAAAATCCTACAATATTAAAAGGGGTTGTTTTTATGATCTTGAAAGAAAATTATAGCTTATAAAATTATATAGACTATGTAAAATTCTTTACATAGTCTTTACATGACTATGTAAAGAAATGTCTGCTTATTAAACAAACAAAAAATCCCTCAGCTTTCCAATGCACTAGGTTGAAGGGAGATTTTTCTTTCTTTCTTTTTCTTATTTTTAAATTTTCTTTAATAAGCATGTCATCCTTTTAATGAAGAAAATCAAAGCATAGCTTTCTCTCTAAAAGGAAGGTGTTTATCAAACATGAACTTTGTTTTTTGTTAATTTTTTATAATAGCAATGTTTTATTTATGGCTGCATCAGTAATCATATGTATATTCAGATACACAGTTTAGTATTTTTCTACAGAAATTAGCATATTTTAGTACCAATTAAATCATCTTATGTTTCCCTTATATATTTTTTCTAGATCCTTACTGAAAACTACACAGTTGGGGTGGGGAGGTGAGTACCTTAGAAAAGCAAATACATTTGATAAAAATTCAGAGCTGTTGAAATCACTTTAACATCCTCCTAAATTTTGGTGCTTTACACTTAGACTTACAATTAGTCTATGAAACATGAGCTTGAGATTGGAATACCTGGATTGGAATCCTAACACCACTGCTTAAGCCAAATGTGAGAGCTCAGAAAAGTTCATCTCATCATTCCTCAGTTTCGTCATCCTTAAAATGGGCTCATGTGAGAATGGGACGAAATTATCCATGAATTCTCAAAGCATAATGCCTGCTTCACACATACTAAGCCTTCAGTGAGATCCATAGTAAAATAATAATAATTAATAAGCACAGAATAAAACCGATATGACCTATTTTTGTATCCTAAATATCCTCCTCACCCCCTCTGGCAACACTGTGCTGAAAATAAACTGCCAATTCTCATCAGATTAAAGAAGAAACACTTCATCAATTCTTCTTCACTATCCTATGGGACCAGGGTCAGAGCAACGAGAAAGAAATTTTGAGATGGGAAAAAAAATTGAAGACATGCAGAAGTGTCATTTAGGATGGAAATTCCAATTCAATTTCAGGAGTAACTCTGTTATTTCTAAGCACAAAGCTTGGTTTCCCTTCTGTTATAGGCCAGCATTTTGAGAATTTATGACTTTGTGATGATAAAAAAAAAAAAAAGAGATACAAGAGAATCCAATTTACTCCTTAAAGGGATTGCTGTATCTCTGGGGGTATAAATTGCTCCTGCAATTAGGTGGCAAGCATTTATGTTAGATAATAAATTTTAGAAATAAGGACCTGGGTCTCAATTTAATGTCAAAGAAACTGGAATGAAATCTGGGAGCAGAATTTGAAAGCAGAGAATAAACCTCTGAAAGAATCCAATAAATTAGAGGCTGTTTTACAGAAGATGTTCAAAAGCAAGACAATGAATGCAGTGTCAGGAAATCAGGTCAGCATTTTTGGAAGCGTCAGCATGCGGTGAGAACACAAAGATCTCTGAACTTTGATCCCATGCTGTTCCCTATGGCTCTGAATCCCTTTCCCAAGTAGAAGCCTTCATTCATTCATGTAGTCACTCAATAAACAATAATGGACAAGTTTCAAAGCTTGGGCATTAAGGAGAGATGCATTAAGAAAGCACAACTACCCTTAGGAAGCCTCAATCCTTGTGGGAGGAGCACATTGGTTATTAATAATATTAGCTACCATATATGGTGCTCTATATAACCGTATACATATACACACACAGTTACAGATATATACCTTACTACAATATATATATCTTATACATATCTTATTATACATATCATATATATATTATTATGATTCATTGTAGCCTCCCCACCCCCTTTTAGCAAGTGAAGAAAATACAGGGCTAGAAAGGATATGAATCATGAGAGGGGGTAGGTGAAGACAAAATATTCTGACAGTTCCAAGAAGTGAGAGATCACATACATTTTATACCTTGCCTGGGCTTCTGGAGGAGCTGTACTTTGAAGTCTGAATAGCATTTTAACAGGCACAGATGGTGGAGAACATTTTTTCAGGACGAGGAATTGACACAAGAAAGGGGTTGGCTTACTTTAGGTCTTCTTGTGCAGGACCTTGAGTACAAGGTTATTAAATATGGGCTTTATCTTGTGACAGTTGCCATAAGGATTGTTGAAATAATCCTTCAAGTCAGATGAAGATTGAGATAAAGAAAGAAGAGAGGACTCCCCAGCGGCCAATGATTTAATCAACCATGCCTACATAATGAAGCCTCCATAAAAATCCCTGAAGTACAGGGTTTGGAGAGCATCTGGTTGGTGAACATATGGAAGTTCTGGAAAGAAAAGAGAATACATGAATAAAAAGTAGAACAGGGCTTCCCTGGTGGCGCAGTGGTTGAGAGTCCACCTGCCGATGCAGGGGACGTGGGTTCGTGCCCTGGGCCAGGAGGATCCTGCATGCCGCGGAGCGGCTGGGCCCGTGAGCTGTGGCCGCTGGGCCTGTGCTTCCGGAGCCTGTGCTCCACAGCGGGAGATGCCACAGCAGTGAGAGGCCCGCATACCAAAAAAACAAAACAAAACAAAAAAAGAACATTTGGAAGTCAACAGGCTTTTTTAAAAAATTAAAAGTCACAATGTATTTATATTGCACTGCTTTTCAAACAGAAGAGCCTTGTTCCTGAGGAGCACAGAGCTTGGAAGATGAGAAAATGACCTGCAAAAAGTGATCTTTCACTTAAATGAGTAGATTGCTGATTGGCACCCAGTGGACTAGCACCAACACTGTGTATGGAAGGTCACTAGTGCCCTAATGTGAAGTCTAGCTCATGAAAAAGAGTCAGAGGAGGTGCCTTCAAGATGGCGGAGGAATAAGACATGGAGATCACCTTCCTCCCCACAAATACCTCAAAACTACATCTACATGTGGAACAACTCCTACAGAACACTTACTGATTGCTGGCAGAAGACCTCAGACTTCCCAAAAGATGCCCTCAGGAGACCTACACACAGAGGTGGGGTCAAATCCAAAGCTGAACCCCAGGAGCTGTGCAAACAAAGAAGGGAAATTTCTCCCAGCAGCCCCAGGAGCAGCAGATTAAATCCCTACAATCAACTTGATGTACCCTGCATCTCTGGAATACCTGAATAGACAATGAATCATCCCAAAATTGAGGTGGTGGACTTTGGGAGCAACTGTAGACTTGGGGTTTGCTTTCTGCATCTAATTTGTTTCTGGTTTTATGTTTATCTTAGTTTAGTATTTAGACCTTATTATCATTGGTAGATTTCTTTATTGATTTGGTTGCTCTCTTCCTTGTTTTTTATATAAATATATATATATATATTTTTTTTTCTTTTTTTGTGAGTGTGTATGTGTGCTTCTTTGTATGATTTTGTCTGTATAGCTTTGCTTTTGCCATTTGTCCTAGGGTTCTCTCTGTCCTTTTTTGTTTTGTTTTGTTTTGCTTTGATTTTTAGTATAGTTTTTAGTACTTGTTATCACTGGTAAATTTGTTTTTTGGTGTGGTTGCTCTCTTCCTTCTTTCTTTCGATTACTTTTAAATTTTCTTATTTTTAATAATTTTTTTTATTTTAATAACTTTATTATTTTTCTTTCTTTCTTTTTCTCCCTTTTCTTCTGAGCCGTGTGGCTGACAGGGTCTTGGTGCTCTGGCCGGGTGTCAGGCCTGAGCCTCTGAGGTGGGAGAGGCCAGTTCAGGGCATTAGTCCTGAACTCGCAGCCCCACGTAATATCAAACGGCGAAAGCTCTCCCACAGATCTCCATCGCAACACTAAGACCACCTCCATTCAACGACGGCAGCAATCTACAGTGCTGGACACCCTATGTCAAATAACTAGCAAGACAGGAACACAACCCTACCAATTAGCAGAGAGGCAGCCTAAAATTATAATAAGTTCACAGACACCCCAAAACACACCACTGGATGTGGTCCTGCCCACCGGAAAGACAAGATCCAGCCTCATCCTCAAGAGCACAGGCACTAGTCCCCTCCACCAAGAAGGCTACCCAATCCACTGAACCAACCTTACCCACTGGTAGAAGACACCAAAAACAATGGGAACTACGAACCTGCAGCCTGCAAAAAGGAGACCCCAAACAAAGTAAGTTAAGCAAAATGAGAAGACAGAGAAATATACAGCAGATGAAGGAGCAAGGTAAAAACCCACCGGACCAAACAAATGAAGAGGAAATAGGCAGTCTACCTGAAAAAGAATTCAGAGTAATGATAGCAAAGATGATTAAAAAAATCTTAGAAATAGAATGGAAAAATACAAGAAACGTTTAACAAGGACCTAGAAGAACTAAAGAGAAAACAGACAATGATGAAAAATACAATAAATGAAGTTTAAAATTCCCTAGAAGGAATCAAGAGCAGAATAACTGAGGCAGAAGAACGGATAAGTGACCTGGAAGATGAAATAGTGGAAATAAATACCGCAGAGCAGAATAAAGAAAAAAGAATGAAAAGAATTGAGGACAGTCTCAGAGACTTCTGGGACAACATTAAACGCACCAACATATGAATTATAGGGGTCCCAGAAGAAGAAAAGAAAAAAAAGGGGCTGAGAAAATATTTGAAGGTTATAGTTGAAAACTTCCCTAATATGGGAAAGGAAATAGTCAATCAAGTCCAGGAAGCATAGAGAGTCCCACACAGGATAAATCCAAGGAGAAACATGCCAAGACACATATTAATCAAACTGTCAAAAACTAAATACAAAGAAAACATACAAAAAGCAGCAAGGGAAAAGCAACAAATAACATATAAGGGAATCCCCATAAGGTTAACAGCTGATCTTTCAGCAGAAACTCTGCAAGCCAGAAGGGACTGGCAGGACATATTTAAAATGATGAAAGGGGAAAACCTACAATCAAGATTACTCTACCCAGCAAGGATCTCATTCAGATTTGATGGAGAAATTAAAACCTTTACAGACAAGCAAAAGTTAAGAGAATTCAGCACCACCAAACCAGCTTTACAACAAATGCTAAAGGAATTTTTCTAGGCAGGAAACATAAGACAAGGAAAAGATCTATAATAACAAACCCAAAATGATTAAGAAAATGGTAATAGGAATATACATATCGATAACTACCTTAAATGTAAATGGATAAAATGCTCCAACCAAAAGACATAGACTAGCTGAATGGATACAAAAACAAGACCCATATATATGCTGTGTACAACAGACCCACTTCATACCTAGGGACACATACAGACTGAAAGTGAGGGGATGGAAAAATATATTCCATGCAAATGGAAACCAAAAGAAAGCTGGAGTAGCAATTCTCATATCAGACAAAATAGACTTTAAAATAAAGACTATTATAAGAGACAGGGAAGGACACTACATAATGATGAAGGGATCAATCCAAGAAGAAGATATAACAATTGTAAATATTTATGCACCCAACGTAGGAGCACCTCAGTACATAAGGTAAATGCTAACAGCCGTAAAAGGGGAAATTGACAGTAACACATTCATAGTAGGGGACTGAAACACCCCACTTTCACCAATGGACAAATCCTCCAAAATGAAAATAAATAAGGAAACACAAGCTTTAAATGACACATTAAACAAGATGGACTTAACTGATATTTATATGACATTCCATCCAAAAACAACAGAATGCGCTTTCTTCTCAAGTGCTCATGGATCTCCAGCATAGAACATATCCTGGATCACAAATCAACCCTTAGTAAATTTAAGAAAATTGATATCGTATCAAGTATCTTTTCCGACCACAATGCTATGAGACTAGATATCAGTTACAGAAAAAAGATCTGTAAAAAATACAAACACATGGAGGCTAAACAATACACTACTATATAACCAAGAGATCACTGAAGAAATCAGAGAGGAAATCAAAAAATACCTAGAAACAAATGACAATGAAAACACGATGACCGAAACCTATGGGATGCAGCAAGAGCCGTTCTAAGAGGGAATTTTATAGCAATGCAATCCTACCTCAAGAAACAAGAAGCATCTCAAATAAACAACCTAAGCTTACACCTAAAGCAGTTACAGAAAGAAGAAGAACAACAACAAAAACCCAAATTTAGCAGAAGGAAAGAAATCATAAAGATCAGATCAGGAATAAATGAAAAAGAAATGAAGGAAACAATAGCAAAGATCAATAAAACTACAAGCTGGTTTTTTGAGAAGATAAACAAAATTGATAAACCATTAGCCAGATTCATCAAGAAAAAAAGGGAAAACTCAAATCAACAAAATTAGAAATGAAAAAGGAGAAGTAACAACACACCACAGAAATACAAAGGATCATGAGAGATTACTACAAGCAACTATATGCCAATAACATGGGCCACGTGGAAGAAATGGACAAATTCTTAGAAAAGCACAACCTTCTGATACTGAACCAGGAAGAAATAGAAAATATGAACAGACCAATCACAAGCACTGAAATTGAAACTGTGATTAAAAATATTCCAACAAACAAAACCCCAGGACCAGATGGCCTCACAGGGGGATTCTATCAAACATTTAGAGAAGAGCTAACACCTATCCTTCTCCAACTCTTCCAAAATATAGCAGAGGGAGGAACACTCCCAAACTCATTCTACGAGGCCACCATCACCCTGATAGCAAAACCAGACAAAGATGTCACAAAGAAAGAATACTACAGGCCAATATTACTGATGAACATAGGTGCAAAAATCCTCAACAAAATACTAGCAAACAGAATCCAACAGCACATTAAAAGGATCATACACCACGATCAAGTGGGGTTTATCCCAGGAATGCCAGGATTCTTCAATATACACAAATCAATCAATGTGGTACACCATATTAAGAAATTGAAGGAGAAAACCCATATGATCATCTCAATAGATGCAGAAAAAGCTTTCGACAAAATTCAACACACATTTATGATAAAAACCCTGCAGAAAGTAGGCATAGAGGGAACCTACCTCAACATAATAAAGGCCATATATGACAAACCCACAGCCAACATCGTTCTCAATGGTGAATAACTGAAACCATTTCCACTAAGATCAGGAACAAGACAAGGTTGCCCACTCTCACCACTCTTATTCAACATAGTTTTGGAAGTTTTAGCCACAATAATCAGAGAAGTAAAAGAAATAAAAGGAATCCAAATTGGAAAAGAAGAAGTAAAACTGTCACTGTTTGCAGACGACATGATACTATACATAGAGAATCCTAAAGATGCTACCAGAAAACTACTAGTGCTAATCAATGGATTTGGTAAAGTAGCAGGATACAAAATTAATGCACAGAAATCTCTGGCATTCCTATACACTAATGATAAAAAATCTGAAAGTGAAATCAAGAAAACACTCCCATTTACCACTGCAACAAAAAGAATAAAATATCTCGGAATAAACCTACCTAAGGAGACAAAAGACCTGTATGCAGAAAATTATAAGACACTGATGAATGAAATTAAAGACGGTACAAATAGATGGAGAGATATACCATGTTCTTGGATTGGAAGAATCAACATTGTGAAAATGACTCTACTACCCAAAGCAATTTACAGATTCAATGCAATCCCTATCAAACTACCAATGGCATTTTTCACAGAACTAGAACAAAAAATTTCACAATTTGTATGGAAATACAAACTGCCCCAAATAGCCAAAGCAATGAAAGAAAAACGGAGCTGGAGGAATCAGGCTTCCTAACTTCAGACTATACAACAAAGCTACAATAATCAAGACAGTATGGTACTGGCACAAAAACAGAAATATAGATCAATGGAACAGGATAGAAAGCCCAGAGATAAACTCACGCACATATGTTCACCTTATCTTTGACAAAGGAGGCAAGAATATACAATGGAGAAAAGACAGCCTCCTCAATATGTGGTGCTGGGAAAATTGGACAGCTACATGTAAAAGAATGAAATTAGAACACTTCCTAACACCATAAACAAAAATAAACTCAAAATGGACTAAAGACCTAAATGTAAGGCCAGACACTGTAAAACTCTTAGAGGAAAACATAGGCAGAACACTCTATGACATAAATCACAGCAAGATCCTTTTTTACCCACCTCCTAGAGAAATAGAAATAAAAACAAAAATAAACAAATGGGACCTAATGAAACTTCAAGGCTTTTGCACAGCAAAGAAAACCATAAACAAGACAAAAAGACAGTCCTCAGAATGGGAGAAAATATTTGCAAACGAAGCAACTGTCAAAGGATTAATCTTCAAAATATACAAGCAGCTCAACATGAAAAAAACAAACAATCCAATCCAAAAATGGGCAGAAGACCTAAATAGACATTTCTCCAAAGAAGATATACAAATTGCCAGCAAACACATGAAAGGACGCTCAACGTCACTAATCATTAGAGAAATGCAAATCAAAACTACAATGAGGTATCACCTCACATGGGTCAGAATGGCCATCATTAAAAAATCTACAAACAACAAATGCTGGAGAGGGTTTGGAGAAAAGGGAACCCTCCTGCACTGTTGGTGGGAATGTAAATTGATATAGCCACTATGGAGAACAGTACAGAGGTTCTTTAAAAACTAAAAATAGAAATACCATACGACCCAGCTATCCCACTACTGGGCATATACCCTGAGAAAACCATAATTCAAAAAGAGTCATGTACCACAATGTTCATTGCAGCACTATTTACAATAGCCAGGACATAGAAGCAACCTAAGTGTCCATCGACCGATGAATGGATAAAGAAGATGTGGCACATATATAAATGGAATATTACTCAGCCATAAAAAGAAAGGAAATTGAGTTATTTGTAGTGAGGTGGATGGACCTAGAGACTGTCATACAGAGTGAAGTATGTTAGAAAGAGAAAAACAAATACCGTATGCTAACACATATATATGGAATAAAAAAAAAAAGTTCTGAAGAACCTAGGGGCAGGACAGGAATAAAGACGCCGATGTAGAGAATGGACTTGAGGATACAGGGAGGGGGAAGATAAGCTGGGACAAAGTGAGAGAGTGGCATGGACATATATACACTACCAAATGTAAAATAGATAGCTAGTGGGAAGCAGCCACATAGCACAAGGAGATCAGCTCAGTGCTTTGTGTCCACCTAGAGGGGTGGGATAGGGAGGGTGCGAGGGAGATGCAAGAGGGAGGAGATATGGGGATATAGGTATATGTATAGCTGATTCACTTTGTTATAAAGCAGAAACTAACACACCATTGTAAAGCAATTATACTCCAATAAAGATGTTCAAAAAGAATAAAAAATTAATTTTAAAAAAAAAGAGAGAAGAGAGGAAGATGGTGTAGATTTTCCATAGTTACAGGTTGGTGATACCTACTGTGCCAGTCTGCATTATCTCCCTTGGGCTGGACCCAACAACCTGTGCAGTCTTCACAGGTACTCATTCATTCATTGATTCATTCATTCATTTGTTCATTCAGTTGTTTGTCCATTCATCCATCCAATCATGCATGCATCCATCCATGTATCCATCCATGCATCCATCCACTAAACAGTGACTTACCAGGTACCCACATCATGTCAGGCTAAGGCTGCAGCAGTAAACAGCTGATCAAGTTTCTGCCTGTTTGGTGCATATGTTCTTGTGGAGGGAGGCAGACAACAAACAAATGTGTATGTAATATGTCAGGAGATGATAAGTGCTGTTAAATTCTATGGCAACATAGGGAGGACCGCAAGCAGGGGTCTGGCTTGCTGATGCTTTATGGAGGAGAGTGGTCAGAAAAAGACCTCATACAGGGCCATGTGAGCATGGGCTGGAGGTTGTGAGGGTTGGGATTGTGGCAATCTTAGGGTAACCTTTCCAGGTGCAGGTGTAGAGATGCCAAGATGGGAGCGTGCTTGGCGTGTGTCGGGAACAGCGAACAGAGCAGTGTGGCTGGAGCATCAGGGAGAGTGGTGGAGGTGAGGCCAGGGGAGAGGTGAGATAGAGGGGATTAGTCATTGGCTTGGGCTTCTACCCTAACAGAGTGGAAAGCTAGCACCCATTTTCAGCAGAGGAGTGACATGATTTGATCTATGGCTTCAGTAGAAGTGCATGCTGGCTGCTTCTCACAGGGTCATTCTGGCTGCTGTGTTGAAGATGGACTGTAGTCAGGAGGAGCGGGGAGCAGCCTCCCCTCCCTACGGATGAAGAGAAGGCATGGCTCTTGCTGGAGAGCAGAGAAACATTTCGATAGAAGGTCAGATATCCTGCCCTAATACCTCATTTGGCCAAACCAACCACAGTTCAGTTACCAGGAAAGAGAGACACAAAGACCATTTGTTGTTTGACACATTCTGCTGTGAGGTGCCCGATCCAACACTACATTCTGGGGTGACAGAATTGGGCTGAAACCATGCCAATCTTCAGAGCACTCCATGCCCAGTCGAGGGGGGGGGAAGATCAGAGATGCTCACAAACTACAATAAAACAGGTCAGAGAGCCCCACATTCTTGGAGAGATAAAGCCGTAAGTCAGGGGCAATGTCATTGTAAGCCCGCCCAGGGAAGGGGGTGCCAGGTAAAATTAGGTGACCCTTTGATGCTTTAGGAGGGGTGTGTGCTCTGCTGTGAGGGGCTGGCCATTTTCTGATTGCTGGAGCTATTGTGTGGGAGGGCATAACTGATGCAGGGCATGGCGTGATCCTATGTGCAGGAGGCTCAGGTGTGTGAGGTGGGCATTACCTAGATAGCCTCACAGCTGGCAGAGAGGATGAAGCTGAAAAGCTGAGCTAGAGTTGTTTATTTTTTATTGTGGTGAAATACACATAACATAAAATTTACCATCGTAACTATTTTTAGGTGTACAGTTCAGTAATGTTAAGTACATTCACATTGTCGTGCAGCCAGAACTCTTCCATCTTCCCACCCTGAAGCTCAGAATAAACCCATTAAACAGCAGTGCCCCAGCCCCGCTCCTTCCGGCCCTTGGCATCCACTGTTGTACTTTCTGTCTCTGAATTTAACTCTAGGGACTTCATATCAGTGGACTTCTACAGTGTTTGTCTTGTTGTGAGTGGCTTTTTTTCACTCAGCATCATGTCCAAGGTTCATCCATTTGTAGCATGTGTCAGAATTGCCTTCATTTTTAAAGTTGAATGATATTCCATTGTATGTATATACCACATTTTGTTTATCCATTCATCTGTTTATAGACATTTGGATTGCTTCCACCTTTTGGCAATTGTGATTAGTGCTGTTGTAAACAATTCTTTGAGGCGTATACTTAGAAGTGGAATTGCTGGATCACATGGGAATTCTATTTTTAATTTTTTGAGAAGCTCCCTGTGCTAGAGTTTTATATTGAAGAACTTCAACTGCTGGACTAAAGAATTCAGACTTGGTTCTGTAGACCATGGGGAGATGAACAGTGTACTCTAGTCTTCCTGGCAACCACACAGAGCAAGCATTCTAAGAGAGAGGTTTAGGCCAAGGCAGCCAATTAGGAGATGGCTACAAATGTTAATGTCATGGCGTACTAATGTAAAAGGAAAGACTGAAATCAGTATTTCAGTTCTGAGGATATTAGAATTAACTTAGACATTAGAATTAACTTCTAGCACTCACAGTAATTGAGATTGCTTCCTTTCCACCATCATGGGAGGCATTTGCAAATTCTGAATGTTTTGGTGCAGAAACAAGATTTCTCTCTGCAAAAGTAAACAAGCCTTCTTTAATGTGAGAGAGTTCATCTCCATCAAGATATATAGAGCACTGTTATTTATTTGTTTGAAAAGGCAATAAAAATTGCGTATTGCGGGAGGAGCTCTCCTTAGTGCTGAAAGTAGAAATTTTACATCTGTTCCTTGACTTCAGCTTGGAATTGCAGATATGAAGACACAAACAAATCACAGACAGTCAGCTAAACCCCAGGAATGGAAGGAATAAATTTAAGCCCTTATGCACTCCTGATCTATTTGAAAATTGGCAGGTCCTGTCATCTCGGGAACCATCCCTCAGCTCTCCTCTCTCATTCCCACGTGCACAGAAGTTCACAATCCTCCAGGTTCACCTCTCTGCCTCCATCCATCATCATCTCTCTCGGACTAATTCATTGGCCTTTGTATGTAGGTCAGGATGCTGGCAGAATATAGAAATCACCCTTAGCATTTCAAACAGAGGGAACTTAGTGCAAGGAATTGGTGACATTGATGTATGTCTTCTGGATTGAGGAACAAACAGGGGTTGATGAGTCAACAAAAGAGATTAGCCAGAGCAGGCAGCTGCTACATACCCTGGAGGGACACAGGGGACGGGGGATGGGGAGGGTGGTGTCCTGGACCCCTGGAGCCAGGTTTCTGCAGTGGAGCTAGACCCTCAGAGGATCTGGTCCGTGAGAGCTGGAGCTGAGAAGTCCCACAGAGGCAGGGACTGTGTGATACAAGCTGGAACAACAACATGGAGAAGATGCAGCCCTGCCAGGGGTACTGCCCAAAGAAACACCCTAGCTTCTCCCCAACTCCCACTCTCCAGTCTTTCGCCATAGGGCAAAACTAATTGGAAACCAGAAGACAAGTATCCCCAGGAAATGTGGTCCCTGTGATATAGAAAGGAACAGGAAATGGATCAAACCATGTGCTGGCCCATGACCAGCACAACCTCCTGGTCTAGCTGGTTATACTTTGGCTTTCCATCAATCCAGCCTCCACACTTCCTGGGTGATTTCCCTAGAATTTCGTTGGTGTGATGTCACTACCAACTCCAGTATTGTCCCCTCCATGATGGCTACCATGACTTCAAAGGGAAACACACTGCAGTTCCATGCTTCCCTGCTACCAAAGTACCTCATACAGATCCCCACTATCATAATGACCATCCCTGTGGTCTTAATCTATTTTTCCCATTTGGTTTCAGTCCCTACAAGCTTGGAACCATATTCTCATCATCAGTACAGACCCAATGCCTAACAGAGGACCTATCAAGAATGTTTGATGGATGACCATGGATGCCTGTAAACAAGATTATACACCTTTTATATAAATACATCTTTCACAGAAATACTTTGAAATTCAAACAGTTTAACTTTAGAGAGTCTTGTATTATTTCATATAATTCACGCAACAATTCTTTAGCTTGGGCTATATCTTATGATTTCGCTTATTTTCTAGATGGAGAAAATGGAGGTTCAGAGGGAGGCTATGACTTGTCAAGGCTGCAGGGTTAGTCAGGGCTGGAAGCAGGTCCTGCTGCTCATGTTCTGGATCAGAGTCCAAGGCCTGGGTGATGTGTCACCTGTGGGTTCTGGGCAACCTTTGCACATTAAAGGCAGACTCCAGCCTTGATGCTAGCTCTGTGGCCTTTGCTCAGTTACTATGCCCGGCATTGCTTCTTTTAGATCTTATAAGGATAGTCAAAAAGTTGAAGCTTTTAGACCAAAACAGAATGACTTCTAGTTCAGGGTTATGCAAAAGATGTTATCCAGAGCAGAGCTGCTCTAACCAAAGAATTAGATGTGGAGAAATGTGTTTGGCCAGCCTCCCTATTGTGACTGTTCCTTTGTTTCCTTTATGCATTGATGTGTTTGCTAATTGTGACACAGGTCCTGTTACCTATGGGGCTTTGGCTGTATGAGAGATGTTCCCGTGAAGTGTTTACTCCATTACTGAACACAGAAAAATTCAATATTCATTGCTAATTGAATAATCTGAGTTACTAAAAGAGAAAACTGCCTCCTGGCACATTCAGATGAAATTATCAGTTTCAAAATATGCATCCTTCTCTCTCCACCCTCACTGAGTAAGTGGAAACTCTCACAATATTTGCATGAACCAATGAATGAAAGATCTCCTGACTCATTCCCCTGCTGGAGACATCTTTCTAAAACAAAACTGAACCATGTTACTTTGCTTCTTAAAAATGCTCACTGACTCCCTATTGCCCACAGAATAAAGTCTGAGTGTCTTAGCCCTGTTGTTCATAATCGGACCCTTAATTCTCATTTTGCCCACTCTTCCCTTTATGCTACTAGGGTACAGCAACTTGTCATAGTTGTTTTAATAAATTCAGAGTGATAGACGCTCAAACCAGTTTAAGAAAAAAGGAAATTTTATTTAAAAAGTTTGAAAGTTAGCATATCTGATATTGTTGAAGCCCAGTCTCGCGTGGGGCGTGTGAGCGGGGGGAGGCGCGGGGAGAGAGAGAGAGACACCTTGCTTTGTAGCTGTCTGCTAACTTCATTTGGCAAATAAGCTCTCCAGTGGGCCAGCAGCATGGCTGCTCGCAACCCCACTGCTGCCATGTCCCCAGCTGGACCATCACAGAGGAAGCTGGTCTTCTCTTTCACCAGAGAAGCATGGTTGAGTCTTCTGAGTCACATGACTATCCCAGAAAAGCCTCTGATTGGTTCTACTTGAGTCACGTGACTATCCCTGACTGAATCCCTGTAGGCAGAATGATGGAATATTATAATTTAGATACTTGAACCAAGCCCCATGGACAGCCCCTCTGGGACCACCATGAGGGGAGGAGGGTTACCGAAAGGAACCAGAAGAAGAGGCAGGAAACTATGTTAAGCCAAAAAAGAACTTGCTACTCCAGTCCACACCCACAATATCCTTTTAGGTCTCCATGTGTTCACAGGCTGAATGCCCCTCTTCTATCAACTCTTACTGGAAAAAAAAATACTTCCTCCTTTGAGAAGGCTTCCCAAATTCTTCTAAAAATGTAGCTTTCCCCCCTCCTTGAATCTTTTTATGCATCTTGCTCCCTTTGGGGTTTAATACAGTGCCTAGCACACAGTAGGTTCTAGATATATCTAGAAGCAGTGAATAAGGTGATCAATAAGAAACCTCTCACTTTTCTCTATATTAAAGCTAAATATACCATTTCATTCCCATTGTAAAGTTCCTTACATGTTTTTACCACTCATCTTGTTTATCTGCATACTTCAAAAGCTGCATCTCAAGTCACATTTGGTTTTATAGCAGTGAAATTAGATTCTGGGCTGGAGAAGAGACTTTCACGTTTAAAAAACCTTCAACCTCACCAGTTGCATGAAAATGCAGAGAATTTCTATTGCGTTTGGCAGCAGGCGATATTCCTGATGTTGCAACACACTTTTTCCTGTGGAATGTTGAAAAGTTAACTTGGGAGCTTGCCTTCAATGTTGATATTACTCATTTTTCAAAAGAGACTGATTAGTGAGTCACTGGGAAGAGGATGTTATCAAGAGTTGAGTGTGTGTGTGTGTGTGTGTGTGTGTGTGTGTGTGTATCCTGCAAAGGTGTGCTGCCAAGAATCAGACTGCTGAGGGCTTGGGATTTTAAAGGGCAGTGTTCCAGGACCTGATTTAGAACTTGGGACTCCACACCGCTGTGCTCATCCATGTTTACAGATGTGCATGAAAAATGTATGGAGAACTCACAGTTGTGCAGGTGCTGGACAGATCCTCCTCCCTAGTATTTATTTCTGTAAGAGGTGTGCATCCCCCGAACCTACTTCCAAAAGAACCCGGGGTGACATAAATGGAAGGAGAGCATGAAAGGCAACAAGCAGAGATTCCAGGTTCCGAGGCCGAATCCCTAACTGTGCTCTCTGTGGAAAGTTTCTTCAGTCCCCTGAGCCTTGATCTACTTCTCATCTTCCAGAATGGGGATGGTGATGAAAACCACAGGGGTCCTGTGAGGATTAAAGAGTTAATGTGCCAGAGGGCCAAGCCCTGGATGTGTCTTGTCACAGTCACTTGCTCAACTTGTCACATCTCCCCATCTCTTACCTTCCCAAAGGGTTTGACAAGGAAGGTCCATTAAAACAGAGTGAAATATTTATTTACAAAAACTGAGTTTGGAGGCTGCCACTTGCTCTCTGAGTCCCAGGAACAAGCTGATCAATCGCTTTGATTCCTCATTTCCTTCATCTTTAAAATGAGGGGAGTGTATATGTCACTCAGAAGAAGATGCTCAGTGCCAGGGAGGTACCAAAGCATGTGTGAGAAAAGGAAATATGCACATCAGTCCTACTGAGTAGGGCAAGAGGCGTGAATGGCCCAGTCACCTGTCCCAGGTGATGACGCAAGTGGCATCAGATGTACCTGGATTCTTGGTGGCCTCTTTGTAATGTTTTGCATTGAGCAGAAACACCAGACATTTCACCTAGAAAGACTTGGGTCCATATCCTGACCTTGTCTCGGTTGAAGTTGGTGTCAGATTCCTAGACTGCTAAGTATAGAAGGCAAATTGGAGTGAATAATACCCATTGTGGCCCTGAGGATCGCTGCCATTTACTGCATGCCTAATGCGTTATAGGGTTCCATTAGGCGCATTACATGCACTATCTCATTTAACCCTCACAACCATCGTGTCTGTTGGACATTATGAACCACCCGCCTCCCATTTTGCAGCTATGAACATTGAGGCCCAGAAAGGTTAAATAGCCTGTGGAAGATCTTGAGGACAGGAATTGGTGGAAGGCATTTAAACCCGCAACTGCAGATCTCAGTGTCCCTGCCCTTTTCCTCCAGTCTACGTTTAGCTTTTAACTTCAGAAGAAAACACCCTTATCACATGGAAAGAACTCACATTTCTCCCTAGAACTAAGCTAAAAGAGAAATGTGACACATGGGTTGTTTTTTTTTTTTTATAAGACATTGACGATTCCTTTGTCAATGCCCAGTGAAAGGCCATTCACTCCACCATGATGCAGAAATGCTCTGGGGCAGCTCTGGGGTAGCTCTTTATGCCTTTTGATTTGTCAAATGGAAGAGGAAAGATACTTAAGTTGTGTGGCCCCAGAGGGCAGAATTGGCGCAAAGGGGCAGATGTGATGGGGAGGCTGGTTGGATTCTCCACCACATAAAGGATTTGGAGCTGTCCAGCCTGTGGCCAACAGCCTCACCGGGCAGTGAGTAGTTGCCTTTCCCTGAGCCCATTTCAATGGAGGACCACTGAACAGGATGCTGGAGAGAGGACGCATACAGGGACAGAGCACCAGGCCAGGGGGTTAGCAGCTCCCCTGCACCAACACTGAAACTTCCTCGGGCTTGTCTATAGCAACACCCTTGAACTACCCATGGGGCTGTTGCGCTTGGCCAAGTACAAGTCAACTTGTAGGAAGGAAATGTGAACATAACCAGTTTATTACGTTATTTCTGCTTGTTGGGCTATTTAAATCAAATCGTCTTTATTTTTCTCTAATTCTGGTTCAGTTGTACAGTGGTGAATGTTCTCTCTCTGTTGGATAGCAGATCCCATTTGAGGTAGATTCCATCACATCCCAGGAAACTGGTAACCAAAAGTCCAATCTAGTCCACTTGAAAACCCTAATCTCATATAAGATCCAGAGCTTTCCCCTCCCCAGTCACTGTCCAGGTGTGGCTACGGACGCTGAGGTGGGGAGGTGCTTATCTGCCTTCTCCTTCCTTTTCCGTTTCTCCCCTTGGCATGTGAATGTGGAGATACCCACCCCCAAGTCCCCCCTCTTCTGGGTCTCTCACTTCTCTGGTGTGTCAGGTCAAAGAAGAGGAAGATTAAAAAGGGACTTGAATAACCAGCCATGTTAGTCCTTTTGCTGTTGGCTGACCAGCCATGGACGCTCTCTACATGGAGAAGTCTGAATAAAACCACAGCAAACTTACCACTTGCTGGGTCTGGTTCTAAGGGGTTTGCATTCAATAACTCACTTAATGCTCACAACAGTGTCCTGAATTAGGTCTATTATTATTCCCAATTTATAAATGAGGAAACAGGCAGAGAGGCACAGCATGCATTTCCCAGATGTGGGCCATTAGGTGCATTTCCCAGCTGTGGGCCAAGATGGTCTTTGAAGCTATGAGCAAGTACATTGAAAAGAGTTGATTTAAGCAGTTCACCAGTGGTAAGGCTCTTGTGGACGTCTTCGTGTTCGCTGTGGGATTCTCACTGGCTGACTCAGTGCCTGCCATGTTGCAGGAGCGCCATGTTTTTGAATGAACAAACCAGTGAATGAATGAACTCTTTGACAGCCCTTTTGAGAGAGTTTAATCCTGAAGAGTGACTAATGGCATCAGTGGGTAAAGATGGTGATCAAGACTATGAATCAGAGGTTTGTTTATACTTCTGGGGTGAGAAATGTTTTATTCAAGCAAAGGGGTCCCCAAACTCAAATCCAGAGGTCAAATAGGAGGTGAACCCAGGCAGTCCTGGTGGCACATGGCCTCGTCTCTCATGGGCATGAGTGCATTCTTAAGTGGGCCTGGCAGGGACCCCCTGACATGGGAGTTTCAGAGCAGACCTTCCTTTTTCCATCCCCCTTCAATTCCTATCCTCTGAAGGACACCCCCAAAAGGGACGCTGCTGGTGTCCCCTTGCCTGGGGCCTCTGCACAGGAGACTCACGCATCCTTGCTGTGTCAGATGCTGGAAGGGAGAGGGCTGCCCTCCTGCTATTCTCTTCCTCTTTCCTGCTGTGGCAAAATGGTAAATTGTCCCCAGTAGGTGTTCTTCCCATAGTATTAAATTGCATGCTGTCCAGAATAGACACCATGTTGCCTGCCTCCCTTGCATTAGCTGTGATTGTGGGACTGGATGCTAGCCTATGAGATGCGAGCAGACATACCAAAGGCAACTTCCAGGAACCTTCTGATGAGCAGGTTGACACTTATTCTTTGCCTCTTCCTCCACCCTTTTTCCATCTGGCTGTTTGGATGGAGACATGGTGCCTGGAGCTCCATCCTAGGGGGTGAGAATCCACACCCCAGTGATGTTAGAGTGGGGAGCTGCAAACAACCTGGTTCCCCAAAGACTTGGTGGTGCCCAGCTGCTGTGCCAGCTCTCGGGTGCCTACATCTAGATTTCCACATGGTGGAGAAATAAACTTCTTTTTTTTGTCAAGCCACAGTTATCTAGGGGCCGAACCTAAATCCAGCTAATCAGTCTATATCTCTCACTCTCATTCTTTCTTCCACTGTTCAGGTCAGCACAAGGGCAAGCAGCAGGCTCACTGCCTGAGCAGACAGTGGATAAAATGCGGTTCATCAGGTCTTGCAGGCAGCTCTGATCACTGCTGTGGGTCTCTTACCCCCTCTTTTGGGTGGGTGCAACTCTTCCGTGTTTATGCGCTTCCTTCTCCAAGCTGGCAAGTCATGCCCAATGATTCTCACTCTCTACCCTCACCAGTCATCTTATATGAGGGTTTGGGGTGCAGTGGCAGCTGAAGGATGGACCAACTGTGTCAATTCTTTGCATCCACTTCTTGGACCTGGTGGCCAGTTCTCAGGCAACATGAATATCTCAATCGTGATCCTGTTAGGTGCATTTCCCAGCTGTGGGCCAAGATGGTCTATGAAGCTATGAGCAAGTACATTGAAAAGAGTTGATTTAAGCAGTTCACCAGTGGTAAGGCTCTTGTGGATGTCTTCGTGTTCGCTGTGGGATTCTCACTGGCTGACTCAGTGCCTGCCATGTTGCAGGAGCGCCATGTTTTTGAATGAACAAACCAGTGAATGAATGAACTCTTTGACAGCCCTTTTGAGAGAGTTTAATCCTGAAGAGTGACTAATGGCATCAGTGGGTAAAGATGGTGATCAAGACTATGAATCAGAGGTTTGTTTATACTTCTGGGGTGAGAAATGTTTTATTCAAGCAAAAGGGTCCCCAAACTCAAATCCAGAGTTCAGCGTGTGCAAGCAGCGTCTGAGCTTGGATGCCTAGCTGGAGAGGCAGGTGCCACAGAACAGAGTTGCTGGACTGGCTGCCACAGAGCCTGGATTGGAGCCCTGGTGCCATCACTGACTGACCGTGGCAGTTCAGGCGAGATAGTCACCTCTGTTAAAGAAAAGATTATCCTGACACTCGCTAAAATGGTAAGGAAGACTTTATTCAGGACTGTTGCAAAGGGGTCAAGACTGTTGCCATAGAGAAGAGAGATCAGGCTCACGTCCAAATACAGCAAAGACAAGTGGAGATTTCTAGCCAAGGAGCAGAATGGAGGTTCAGATGAAAACTTACTAGAAGGAGACATCAAGAGTAGGGGAATTCTCACTAAACTGACGTAGCAGCAGTGTTCTTCCTAAAATCAAACTTGGCAGGCCAAAGATAAGACCCCAAGATGAGGTCTGATCAGAAAGGGGGCTCAGAGGAACCTGTCCGGGGTTTAGCCAAGCTTTTGTCATTCTTGAGCCTGTCTCTTGTCTTAAGTCCCTTGCAAGGTTATTATGAAGACAACAACAAGGTAGGGCAGCAGAGGAGAGAGGGGAGCTGGAACCCAGCCCTGGCTGTGCTCAGCTCACTGTGCTTACGTTTTACCTACAGGGCCAGTGAGTGAATATTTTACGCTTGTGGGTCGTAAGGTCTTTGTCTCATTGCTCAGCTCCACCATCACAGTGTGAAAGCAATAATAGACAATGCACCAATGAATGGGGGTGACTGTGTTCCAATAAAACTTTATTTACCAAAACAAGATTTGTGCCTGAGACATAGGTTGACCTCTGTCTAGAGGGGGGCATCTTTTTCCAATTCATACAAGAGTACAGTATAGACCAATGGTGCAGTTTTCATAGGGCTTGAATTCTGTTTCCCTCACATTATCAGTTATTATTTATTTTATAACCCAGTGGTAATGTATGTGTTGTGTAAGCCACTTTATAAACCTTTTTGGAATAAAGTGGACATAAATAAATACATTCTCTTGTGTGACTGTCCAAGATTCCAGCCTATGGAACTTGGGGCAGGGAGACCAGGGAGGGGCAGTGTCGCAGGAGGTGGCACGGTGGGAATGAGAGCCCCCCCGGTGCAGGACACACCCAGATGGTCACAGAGATGTCCTGCTGGAGGCACAAGCCACTTCTCTCCACCCCTGGCAACAGGCCAGGATGTGGGCTGCACTTGAGTTGACCCTCCTCATCCCTGCAGACAGGCAAATAATACAGATAAAGCAGATGGTCCAGAATGAGAGCACAAGAAAATTAGCCAATAGTTGACTAACCCCATGACAGAGAGATGAGCACCAGTAGTGAGAAGGGCTTTCATTTGAGGAAATACAGACAAAGGATTGGGGACCAGGGTAACCAGCAAGAGAACAGAAAATGTGGAAGCAGCGGGTGCCACAGCCCTGGTACTCCCTGGTTCCTGCCTCCTCTGTCTAGCCGGGTTGTGCATGGACTTGTTAATTTACTGAAGACACCATGATGCCATCCATTCTTTCTGCTGGAGCCTTGAAGCTACCGTTGGGCCAGGACTCGTGGTGTCCAGCACCCCTTAGCTCTCGTTCTGCATTCTAGACATCGTCATTGCTATTCTGTATTGGCATCCTACGGAGGCAATTGTCCTATACTTGACCAAAAAATTCAGAGTGTTTAAAAAGGAGAAGATGACAGCTTTCATCTTTTTCTGGGTCCGTGGACTATTTAAGATTAAGATTTCAGCTTAATCCCTATCATTACAATAATAACTGCATCTACACACTTTGAGCTCAAGGCCTCAGCAGGAGAAAGGGGATTCTACCAAACTAATATTCCCAGCTTTTCCTCTCCAACACACATCTGTACTTTTTTCCTGAATTCAGATTGATTTTTGGAAGGCATTTCATGCTACAGAGCATGGAAGCTGAGTTTTCTGCCATAAGCCCAATAAAGTTTAAGATTGGGTTCAGCAACGGTGGAGGCGCGTCAGGACACGAGACCCATGGACCTAGTGGTGAATCCTCATGTTGCTTGCTTGAGGTCGACAAGGATTAACTGGATGCTGTCTAGGAGTCAAGCATTTTGTTCACACCAATTGAAAGATGTGAGTACAGCAGCAGCGGGGTCAGCCTGTGGAGCCAGGAAGAGCTCTCTAGAGGGAGACAACTTTGCAGCTGTGACTTAAAGCATGAGTAGGAGTCACTCAGAAAACAGAAACAAGATGAGTCCTCATGGATATAGCTTGCACATCCGTATTTGTTAGGGTTCTCCAGAGAAACAGAACCAATAGGATAGATATACATATTTCCCTCGACTTACCGTGGGGATTACTTCCTGATAAACCCATTGTAAGTTAAAAATATTGTAAGTCAAAAATGCATTTAATACGCCTAACCCACCAAACATTATAGCTTAGCCTAGCCTGCCTTAAACATGCTCAGAACACTTACATTAACCTGCCATTGGGCAAAATCACCCAACACAAAGCTTACTTTATAGTTAAGTGTTGACTGTCTCAAGTAATTTATTGAATACTGTAGTGAAGTGAAAAACAGAACGGTTGTCTGGGTACGGAATGGTTGTAAGTATATCAGTTGTTCACCTTCGTGATCATGTGACCGACGGATCTGCAGCCACCGCGTCATGACACTGCATAATATGGGGCTGGGAAAAGATGAAAATTCAGAATTCGAAGTATGGTTTCTACTGAATGCAAATTGCTTTTGCACTGTTGTAAAGTCGAAAAATCATTAAGTTGAACCATCATAAGCAAGGGACCATCTGCCTGTGGAACTGGCTCTCTTCATTACAGAGGTGAACAAGTGCCAAGATCCACAGGTGAGTCCTCAAGGTGGAGACCCGGGAGAGCCTATGGTAGTTCCAGTCCAAGGGCCAGGTGGGTTGAGACCCAGGAGGAGCTGATATTTCACTTCAAGGTCAAAGGCAAGCGGGAAACAATTCTCTCCTCCAAGGGGAAGGGTCAGACTTTTTGTTCTACTCAGGCCTTCAACTGATGGATGAGGCCCACCCAAATTGGGGAGGGCAATCTGCTTTACTCAGTCTACTGATTCAAATGTTAATCACATCCAAAGAATCCTCACAAATACACCCAGAATAACGTTTGACCAAACATCTGGGCACCCTGTGGCTCAGTCAAATTGATGCAGTAGAGTTACCATCACACCATCCATTCACAATTCCCACTAGGGTGGCTGGTCTATGGATTGATCTGGAATTTTAACCAATGACAGCTGAGATTGTTGGAGACAGCAGCTGGGCAGGCAGGGACAACCATGTCAGTCTGGACAGATGACTGGCATCAGAGGCATTGGTGGACATGGTCCTTCCTCACTCCTGATGTTCTGCCTCTGAAGGGCACTCATTGTAACTCTTGGCCTCTCTGAGCCCCTCAGTGCTAATGTAGAGTGACTCATCTGATTAGTAACTTGGAAAGACTTACTGGCCGTGGCCTGCTCAGCTCTGCCCACGGAGCACGTGTTCTGTTCTCTGTGCCACACATTTAACTAAGCAGACCTTCTCCATGTGGAGGGACCTTCCTTGGTTGAGTTACCCAAGACTGAGTGGGCAAATATTCTGATTCCCAGGCCCTTAGCATCTACCAGTAATAAAGATACCATGTTGGTCTCTAGCTTTACTCTTATTTTATTCCTCAAAGTTCTCACACTCCAGGTGTGAAGGATATGTGCTATTTAGCAGACGTCTGCTCAGAGATGCCATACATTAATTTAATGATTTAATAAGTTAATAAGAGTTAAACTTTGGAGGTTGAAAGTTCAAGACCATAAGAGAAAAGAAGATTCATGGAATGGTAGAGAAAACGTTTAAAAAGAAACTCAGAGGGCCAGGGCAAGACTTTACCCAAATTCCCACACTTTGAGAGCAGCCGGAAGGGAAGCAGCAAAGGAATGAGAAGAACAGAGGCGAGAGAACTCAGCCAGCACACACCAACACTCATGGGAAGGAGCTTCAAGAAGAAGGTGGTGGACAGTGGCAAGTGCCCAAGCCAGATATCCAAGAGCTTTCCAATTCACCAACATCCCAAACCCCCAAAGTTGAAAGAACATCCCAGATCTATCCATTTCCTCCACTAACAGGGCTCTTCAGAGAAACAGAATCAGTAAGATATATCTACACATCTATATATACCCTTCCCCCCCCTTCTCTGTCTCTCTAAGACAGAGAGCTTTATTTTAAGGAACTGGCTCATGTAATTATGGAGGTTGGCAAGTGCAAAATTTGCTGGGTGTGCTGTCAGGTTGGAGACCCAGGGAAGAGCTGACCTTGCAATCCAAGTCTGAAGATCATCTTGCCGGCAGCATTCCCCCTTGCTTAGGGGAGGTTACTCTTTGTCCTAGTCAGGCCTTCGACTGATTAGATCAGGCTCACCCACTCTGCAGAGGGCAATCTGCCTTACTCAGTCCACCAATTTAAATGTTATTCTCGACTTCCCTGGTGATCCAGTGGTTAAGATTTCATGCTTCCACTGCAGGGGGCACAGGTTCGATCCGTCAGCAGGAGGGAAGCTCTGCATGCCATGTGGTGCAGCCAAAAAAGACACAAAAACTGAAAAAAAAACAACAATAAACGTTACTCTCATCCAGAAACACCCTCACAGAAACACTTAGAAATAATGTTTAACCAAATATCTGGGCACCTCATGGCTCAGTCAAGTTAACGCATAAAATTAACCATTAAATTCCCTAAATCCAAAGACTGTGTCCTACGACACAGAAAAGGACACACAGAGACACAGAGGAGAGAAAGCCATGAAGACAGAGGCAGGAACTGGAGTGATGCAGAAGCCAGGGAACACTGGAGCCACTAGAAACTAGAGACAAGAAAGGACCCTTCCCTAGAACCTCAAGAGGGAGCCTGGCCCTGCTGACACCTTGATTTTGGACTTCTGGCTCCAGAACTGTGAGAGAATAAGTTTCTGTTGTTTTAAATCATTCAGCTTGTGATGATTTGTTACAGCAGCCCTAGGAAACACATACTCTACCTTTATGATTTTTGCCATATCTGCATACTACCTATACTATTGTTTAAATAGCATTCAAACTCAATTCGCTTTTGCTAAGATAAATTTGTTTCAGAAAGACACTCTACGTTAGTCCTTGAAAGAGGAAATGATGCTGTTTGTTGTAAATATAAGGTGGCCATGAAAACAAACATAGTGAAATCAAAATGATGTTATTAAGGGCTAGCTAGATCCCATTGTCAAAGGTGCTCATCCTGCCATCTGCTTTCTCTTTGTTAAAAGGGATATTAGCAAGTGGCCGATGCTAAAGAGATAAAAGAATCAAACCAAGACACCTCTTTGACCTAATTAGAAGGACTGAATGAGAATTTCTCATTCTGTGCTCCAGTGCGACAGAATGAGGCTGCGTGTGTACTAAAACCACCGCCCACCCACTATGGTCCTCGAAACCACACTTCCTGAAACTCCAGGCTCCCCCCCACAGCCTACTTTTCATACCCTGCCACCTCCTCCACCTGCTGGGCCAGCCTCATTGGCCACACTCTCTCCGCTCACATTGGACCTTCCTGTGCTCCTAAATTATTTGGATGTTGGACTTGCTAGAATGATCCCCTGTGTTTTAATTTTTTTTTCTTATTCTCCATCTGTGAGACTTTTCATTCTAGTTTCTGAGAAATTTCCCTGGCTTCATCCTCCAAACCTGTCTATTGATTCTTTTTTTTTTTTTTAGTTTTCAGATTTTCGATTTCCCAGAGCTCTTTCTCCTCCTCTGACGGTTCCTTTTTCATTGTGCCCTGTTGTGTTTTATGGGCACAGTATCTCCTCCTACCTCTCTGAGGATATTAATAATAGTTATTTTGAAGTTTCCTCTTCCCTGAATTTATTTCTGTTTCCTCTGAGGTCCTTTGATATTTTTATTTTATCTCTGCTTTTCATTTTGAAGATTTTTCTCAAATGGCCACTGGTCATGCATAACTGTTCACTGATATTGAAGAAGGAGGCAGTTAAAAGCTGGTTGGTGGGTCTTGGGCATGGAGGGCCCCACTGTGGAGCTTCATACAGCGAGAACTGGTGGAGAGCTTCCTCCACAGGATGCCCAGGCAGTAGCCCTGGGGCCCCCTCAGTCTCATGAATGATGTTGACCCTGGCCTGGCTGCTGAGGTTGTGGCTGCAGGACAGGACACCATTTATGAATCAGACTTTTGTTTATTACCCTCCCCGTTTCAGCCCTGTGCTCACGTCCACCCTTCCCTGTGAGTGACCCAGCATCATGGGGCTGGGAGTGGATTTGTGGGTTCAACACCCTAGGGGCAGAGTGTCAGCTATCCAGCCCCCAGCACAGCCCATCTTCAATGGCTCCCGGTCCTTCTACGGCTGGAGATTCTCCAAGGTTCTGTGAGTGACTGGCTTGATGGGCTCCCCTATGGGAGCCCTGACGTCAGAGCGTCCTCCAGCCCATTCGATCGGCTCCTCCATCTGCTTTGCTTTTTAAACATGTGATGACAGCTCATCCTTTGGTATAAATTGTCCTGATCTCTTTGTCCCAGTGGGTTCATACTGGTTTTATTCCTTGTCTTGCCGGGGGACTCATTCAGTAACTGAATAAATACTTGCTGATCCCTTACCCTGTGCCAGGCACTCTTCCAACGTAATGAGCAGAAACACAGCCGTCCTTGTCCACCTGGAGCTTGCATTCTAGTGGTCCAAATGCATCTTGTCAGTTCCCCATGTTTACTGGAAAATGTCAAACCATCTTCTACAAATGTAAATCAGACCATGTCACTCCCCCAGTGGAAACCCCTGTAACCAAGTCCAAGCTCATACTGCTCGCTGCAGGACAGGCCAATAAATCAAGAGATGAGTTGTTGGGGAAAAGAATAGTGACTTTATTCAGAAAGCCAGCAGACCAAGCAGATGGTGGACTAGCGTTCTAAAGAATCATCTTCCCCAAGTTAGAATTCAGGCTTCTTTTATACTAAAAGGGGAGGGCGTATGGCTGTTTGTTGCAACTTCTAGGTGCTGGAATCCTTTGTTCTCGCAGCTGTCCACATACGTCTGCTCACAAGGTTCCTCTAAGCCTGCAAGACAAATGTTATTCTCTGTTCTGCCACTTTTTATCTCTATATGAATGGGAAAGCGTTAAACCTTTAAAGGTCAGAGCTTTGAGAATGGGCTATCGTGTATATTTCAGGCTATAGGCAACATTCTTTTATAAAGGGGCAGAGCCAGCATGACTAAGCACCAACAACAGAGCACAGGGGTTAGAGCTAAAGGAATAGATCCAACATGGAGTCAGGTTTGTCCTCTGTTACACCCCTGCAGGATCCTCACACTGCAATTAGACTAGACCGAAGGCCCTCAGCTTGGCTGGAGTGTGTCCTGACACCTCCCAACCAAGTCTCCCCAGGACCCTTCACCCCCAGTCCTCTCAGCCTCGATGCTTCCTTTGTCTTCCTGCAGCACTGGGTGTCCTGTTTTCATGTTATCACATTAGGCTTCATAGCGCTCCTTGGAGGCAAGAATTGTTGCCTCCACTTTGTAAATGAGGAAAGTGAGGTGTAGAGAGGTCACATGACTGAGTTAGGTCAGGTCACAAAGTATGCAAGTGAAGCCAGCTGGGTTCAAGGAGGGACGTCTGACATCCCAGCTCCCCTTGGCCCCCAAACCGCCTCCCTCCCTTCTCCCAAGATCGGTGCACAAAGCCATGTTCTCTCTCCCTCTCTCCCTCTCTCCCTCTCTCCCTCTCCCTCTTCTTCTCATTGGTCCCCCGCCTGCCATCTGTCTGAGAGCAGAGAGGGACCCAAGCACAGCACTGGCAAGACCCAGGAGCCAGCGACCCTACCTGTCTTAGAAAGGCCGGCACAGAGATGTACTTCTTTTCTCCTCCACAGGCGTGCACAGATCCCAGGGAACTGTCACAAATGCGGCCACTTGTGAGCTTCAGGTTGATGAAAATGAGGCTGGAAGAAGCAGAGTCTCCCACAGCATGTTTAGTCCCTTTTAAAGCTATTGGTCAGAAGCTGCAGCCACCCCCTCCCCCTCCCCTCTGCCTCTTCCCCTCTCCTCTGTCCCTTCCTCTCCATGCCCACTCACTTCTCTCCCAGCTTACTGACAACCCTCCCGGTGGTCTCAACGCCTTGCCTTCTTTCTCTGCCTCTTTGTCCTCCCAGCTGTCCCGCAGGATCTTTTTCAGATGCTAAGTAAGCAAGTTGCCACTGTGTTAGAAATTCTCCCGCTGCGGCTTCTCCTCAGGCCTCCTCACAAAGCCCAGATTCGGTGGCCTGTTCCTCATAACACGCTGCTGCTGCTCCCGACTTAGCTTGTGTTGCCCCCTGCCCCCCCCCCGCCTGCGCTGGCTCTCCTTGGTGTGTCCCGTCTGCCAAGCTCCACGCAGAGAGGTGAGGCCTCTGGGCAGCTCTGAGCCACGTAGATAGTGAGCACTCAGAGAGCTCTCAGGCTCAACCCTGAGGTTAGGGACAAGGGAACACTGGTGGGGAGAAACCTCAGGATTCAGCCCTGAACTAGGCCCCGTCCTTCCCGCCTTTGCTGGTCAGTGATAATGGTGAGGTTGAGAGTAACCGGTTAGCTGCGATTCTGTAAATGGATATTCCTCTATTCCTTGTGAGATTGTTGGCACAGCTGCATTCAAACCCAGGTCTCCAAGATCTGTGGCACTAGCCTCTCTGCTCCCCCTGGGCGCTCCCTACCACATTCCCTTTCTTCTCAGACCTTTCTCCAGGGTCCCCTTGGTTCCGTCACTTGGTCCTCACTCTCTACAACATCCTTTAACTCCATTGCTCAGTCCACTCTCGGACATCTCATCCTTAATGCCGACTGCAGACACCCTTTCTGACCTCAGGGAGCCTGGTTCTTCCTGGACCTCTATTCCCCCATAATCATCTCCAGAGGAGGCAGATCATCCCCCCTTCCACCCAGAGGTCAGGAGGGGTCTCTCCTTTTCATATAATCCCATAAGAGGGTGTCATGAGCTGAATTGTGTCCCCCAAAATTCATATGTTGAAACCCTAACCCCTAGTACCTCAGAAGGTGGCAGTAGTAGGAGACGGGGTCTTTAAAGAGATGACTAAGATTGATCATGTGGGTGGGCCCTAATGGAATATGATTGGTGTTCTTATAAGAAGGGGAGGATTAGGACATAGACATGAACAGAGAGACAGCCATGTGAGTTCACAGCAAGAAGACGGCCATCTATAAGCCGAGGAGAAAGGCCTCAGAGGAGATCACCCCTGCCCACACCTTGATCTTGGACTTTTAGCCCCCAGGAATATGAGAAAATGAATTTCTGATTTTTAAGCCCTCCATCCTCCCTGCCCCATCTGTGGTATGTTGTTATGGCAGCCCAAGCAGACTGTACTGAAGGCTAACAGTCCCTCTGGTGCATCCTTGGGGCCTCAAGCAAGTACAACCCCTAGATCCCAGCCCCGCCTAAAGCCAGCTACCTGAGGTCATTTCCTCCAGGGAGGCAGGGCACAGGTATTCTCCTCTTTGTGCACGTGATGAATTAGGATCTTTGTGGAGGGGACTCCATTACTAAGAACGGTGAGGATCATGGCCCAGGGGCTGCTGGCGTCAGTATTGCCAGGATTACAGTTGGAGCCACCATTGTCAGACAGGACGTGATGAAGGCATGCACATGTGAGGCTGTCGGAATCTCAGGGCCACATCCAGTGCACAGGGCATCTGCCAAGCCCACTGCTTCTTTCCTGGGGACAATTTAATATGTTTATTATTCTGGTGAAGCTGCCCCTAACCAGACCTATCCTGCAGCTGGCTGAGAGCTATTTCATTATCTCTTCTCTCAACAGATAAAAAAGAAAATGGAACACAGTGGGCTGCATCAGAGCAACCCCTTATTTTTAATCCAGAGTCCTCGCTTCCCTCCCAGCCCCACTCCCAAACTTCTCCAATGCTACCCAGAGAAACACAAAAGGCCAAACTTCTGTGCTGAAATTACGCTATGAAATAGAAGGTTGTTGCTTGGGAGACATACAGGAACTGTCCTAATGCTCGTGTCTAATTTTGTGAATAGATGTCATGTAGAGAAAAGCCTCATGTTTAAGATGAGCATGACTTTACAGGAATCCTGTCCCAGCCCCTCTCCCTCTCTGTGTGTGTATACAGGGACTTAAACTCTCTGTTTTAGCTTCCTCATCCATCAGATGGGAACAATTGTCCTTCCAGAGGTGTTGTTGGAAAGATTAATTAAGATAAAGGACGTAAAGTTACAGCACTTTCTGGCAGTGGAAACCTGGGAAATCATCGGTTCCTTCCACAGTGTATTCGGAGCTTACTGTGTGCCAGGCACTGCTCTCTCCTTGAAACAGTGGACAGAACTCAGGCAGGTTCTTAACTCTCTCGGAGATTACGCTCCAATAGGGAGAGACAAGGAGTGAAAAGAAAACAGGTGGCACATGTAGTCATTCACATCGTGCTACGGTTGTGCAGATGTATCCTGGGTGACAGGACAGAGAGCTGGGGGGCAGGGTAGGCTAGTGGGGATGACGATGGTGATGGTGCCACAACGACCTTTGTACCGTGAGCAGGCTGCTTGACTTCTCTGAGTCTGCAGAATAAGCTAAGAATTACATGATTAGAGGTAAAAGCAGGACTAGCCACATAATTAGAGGGGTCCAGTACAAAATGAACATGCAGGGCCACCCCCCGCCCCACCGTTCAGATCTTATTAAGCTTCCCTCTCAGCTGTGTCTTGCTTTCCCTCGGGTGGAAGGAACAGAGGGAGATGTGACAGAGGGCCCCTCCGTCCCTGTCTGTGGTCTTCCTCCTGAGGCTGCCCCAAGACGTCAATTCTCAACAACTTGCAGCAGAAAGACCCCAGCTTTCCCTCCTGGTCTCAGTTCTGCTGCTTTCCGTGGCACTTCCCTTCTCCAAACCAAGATTTATTTATAATTAAGCAATTAAAATTTTTTGACGTATTAACTGAGACTTCACAACAAGCCTAGGCTAATTCTTTTGTTTACATCATTGCACTGAATCCTCAGAACAACCCTTGGAGGTGGACGTGATGATTATCCCACTTTACAGATAAGGAAACTGAGTCTCAGCAAGGTTACAAGACCCAGGGCTAGTTTGTTTCAGATACACTTAAGGTCCCAGGCTGGGACTCGGTGACTCTTACACATTTTGGCAGCGTGCTCTCTTGGATGAAATATCAGAGAGATTGGGCCCTAAAAATAGCAACTCTTTATTAATTCACTGTAATGCTTCACACAGACTCTACTTTCTAACTAGGCCTCCCTCATTCCTAGAAAAATCAGAGAAGGGAAATCCCTCCTTCTGTGGTTCCAATCTGGGCCCTGCCATCAGCCTTGGGTGGGTGAGTGTGAGGGGCTGTTTTCTTCTTCCCTTTGCCAGCTGATCCGTACCTGCCGTGTCTGGTTGCTTTAGAACCCACTAAAATAGAGCCTGCTCTGCTCACTTCTGCACACAGATCCACGCTGTGAGTCAAGAGGTGATTCTCCCCTCTCCCCATCCCCCCATCACGCCGATCAAACTGAGTGGGCCTGCCCCTAAGGGGACCCATGGGACTCAGCAGCTATAACACAATCCTCCTAACTTATTCCTAAAGGGATCAGAGCCCATCACCCGGGCCCCACGTTTTAGTGAAAGACGTCTACACGCCAGGATTGGAGACTAAGAATTCTGGGCAATTCTTCTCCTGAACTCAGCCTCCCATTGTGAACCAACTCAGATATCTGTCTTGCCCCTTAAGCAGAGCAGGCCTCTCAAACCCCAAGAGGCATCAAAATCCCACTGGAGCTTGTCAAAATGCAGGTTTCCAGGCCTGGCTCACAGAATCTGAGGCTGTGGCTGGTCTAGGGTGGGGCCTGAGTTGCTGTATTACTCAAAGAACCCTAGTTTCTGGAGCTGGAAGACTGTGGACCAACCCTGAGAAACATGAAGAGGAATCATGGGGGCAGGCAGTCCTGAATGCTGGGCCTTTACCCACTCAAGTATCCAAACACCTGTTTACTGAGTGTGTTCTTTATGGCAGATAGCATTCTAGGTCCTGGTGGTACAGCAATGGGGGGAATCATCCCTGCCGTCATGGGGTTTATAGCCCAGTCTGGAGAGGGAGACCACGAAAACAAGTCAGTACGTAAAATGTCAGGTGGTGAGGAAGCCGAGAGGGAGGTAAACAGTGGTCTGGAGGGAGGGGGTAGGAGGAAGGTAGTAGAAGCGGGAAAACAAATTCTTGGCGATAGAAAGGGCACTGGCCATGGCGAAAGATCAAGCCAGACCTGATCGCAGATTTGTAAGGACGTATTTGTAAGTTAGCGCAAGTCATTGAACCTTTCCGAGACTCATTTGCCTTGTCTGTAAAAAGGGAGGGAGAAACAAAATTATTTCCTAGCTCCTTTTTAGCTATTCAATACCTTTCTCACTGACTCAGGAAGATCCAGGCAGTTAAGAAGGTTACAATAGTCAGGAAAGCAAAATTCAGGCCCCAGCCCTGAGGCTAACTTACCGATTGACCCAAGGAAATGACTCACCTCTCCTGAACGTCAGTCTGTTGGTCTGGAAAATGACAGGTTATTCCTGAGGGTGGTCAGGCGTCCTCCTGCCCAGTGCTCTTAGATTCCAGTAGGAATCACATGAATAGAAGAAGACCTTGACATGGAGTCTCTTTGCAGTGTTTTCCTCAGAAAGTAGGATTAAGAACATGAGGCCTATGTCTGAGCATCTTAATGGAAAAGCAAAGAACTGGGAGCTGTGGGAGGGACCACGGAGCTCCTGAAGAGTCACAGCACTTCTTAGGCTCCGCCACGTGGAACCCACCACGATTACTGAATCCAAGAGGGAAATGCAGGACCGAATGACTGTGGCAGTTTGCAAGCTGCCAGAATTGAGTGAAATAAAGCGAGAGCTAAGCCGTGGTCTCTGGGGAAGCCGGGAGAGTTGGGGGGATCCCCTGCCTGGACCACGCCCTGCCAGGACCTGACACTAATTGGCCTGGCTCTCGCTCGGGACCTTTGGACTCAGACATTAGGGTTCTGGCCAACATTTACCCAGTGCCTTGGGACAGGTTTATAGATGTAGAAACTTAATCAATAGTTGTCAAAAGCCCAGTCTGTGCTCAGCACCATGCCAGGTTGCTGATCTAGAGGTGGGCCCTGCTTCGATGGAACTCAGAGCCTATTGGGAAAGAAGAACATCATTCAGATAATCACACACACATACACACTGGCTGTGGTCACAGCCAGCGAAGTTCAGGGAACAAGAAAATGCAGGACAGTGACCGGGACCATCCAGGATTTCAAGGAGAGCTTCTCAGAGGCAGTGGCGGCTGAGCAAGGGCAACTAGATGCAAGGGGCTGACCAGGAGGCGATTGGAGAGCTCCAGGCCAGGGAACAGCGTGCGCACGGACACGAGGACTGGGTGTCTGTCCCACCCAGGAAATGGAAAGCGCATTGGGCATCAGGAGAGCTGGGTTCAAATCCCTCTGCTGCCACTTTTAACTCTGACCATGAGAAGTCACTTCACCTCTCTAAGGCTTCAGCTTCCTTGTCCATGAAAAGAAGATAATGCTTGTTCTGCAGAGCATTCATGTGGGTTAAACGAATTACAGTATGGGAAGGGGTTTTGTGAACTGTACAACTGTGTACATGTGAAGGATGGTCATAATCATTTTCAGGGTCGGCTCTTCCATCTCCTTTTCTGCCCCATACTGTTCCCTCTAAACTCCCTGCTAAGTAGGGGTGGGTCAAAGTGGGGGAAAGGGTCACCATTTTTGGAGCACCTACTCTATGCTAGGAACTGAGCTAGGTCCTTTACATTCATTATTTCATTTCATTCCCATTTTACAGATGAGGAAAACTGAGACCCAGGCAGGCGTAGAGTTCATGTGTGAAGGGCTTTAAAGCTTTATCTATCATCACAGGCTGTCCTGCGGTCCCTGCAGGGTGTGGGCAAGCACCCTATCCTTCTTACACACTTTTATTGTTTTCCATATGCTGTGCAGTGGCGCTTAACTTGAGGAGTTCACAGACTGACTCATGGACAGACCTTTGTAATTTAGTGTTCCTAGAGCAACTAGAAAGAAATAAAACTGGGCTAGGTGGGTCTGCGTGGGCTTCACGGACCCTTCCTGACCTGCCTGGGAAGGCGACGCCCTCATGGTGTCTAGGGCAGTGTGTTGTTGGCCTCACCCATCCATGAAGGAATTAATTGAGCCCCGTGCATCCCTGAACCTGTTTGTAAATCCTGAAACTCTTGAATTCTCCATGAGGTATACTTGGCAATTAGCCGAATGCAATTTACACCCAGGCCCCTGGAGTGGCACAGCCGTTTGAATGTAATGAATCAATGTCAACCATGCCAACGCTTGTTCTTTGCAGGATGAAAGAAAAACCAACAAACCCCAAGCATGGCTTGACAAGATGCACTTTCTCTCCCAAAGGATAAAGGGAGAGGAAAGTGATTTGAGTTGCAACAAGAGGTTTTAAGCCAGATGTAAGAAAGAACTGACTCACCAGGCTGTGTGTACATTTAAAAAATTGTTTCCATACCTTTAAATCAAGACCTGGGTCTCTGACTGGTACATCCAGGCTCTACCATGAACTCTGTGACCTGGAGAAAATGTTTACCTGCTCTCAACTGCAGTCTTGTTGTCCAGTAAAATAAGGATAATAATATTACCTACTTGTGTTAGTTTGCTCGGGCTGCACACAAAGTACCACAGACTCGGTAGCTTAAACAACAGAAGTTTATTTGCTTATAATTCTGGGGGCAGGAAGTTCAAAGTCAGTGTGTTAACAGGGTTTCTTCTGAGCCCTCTCTTCTTGTAGACCACCACCTTCTCCCTGTGTCCTCACATGGTCATCCCTGTCTGTATGTACAGCAGAAATTAACACAACATTGTAAATCAACTATACTTCAATACAATAAATTTAAAAAAATGATAAACACTTTTCCAGGAATGGGCCTGAGGCCTGTGACAGCTGTGCCTTATTCTGAAATTGTGTCCTCATGACTCTTCCGGGCTCCTCTTTCCCTCTTTTTGTACAAGTACAGTGGTAGTGGTTGCTAGTTTGCTTTGATGCCCTTGATGGTTTTCAAAGTTGACAGCCACATCTCAGCATTCACTTTTTATTTTTGAGATTATGTTAGAATATGGAATCCCAGACACCGGCCACCAGCACTGTGGGTACCAGAGGGCAATTAAGGGAATTTGTGTAAGAAGGGACAGATGTATGTTTTGTAAAGCCATTCGGGTCATTTTAAAAAAGAAATACAACCTTGTATGTGGGTGTTGTAATAAAGAAACATATCCTGAAATCCAAGTAACATAATTTTGCTGACCAAATATCATATGTATTATAGCCACGCTCCTGGAATTATGAGATTCATTTTTTTCTTGAGTATTTCCCCCAGGTAGAGAACATTGATCTAGAGGCAAGTTGAGAATGGGTCTTGTCTGCTGACATGTGACCTTTGACCCTCTGTAAATACTTCTTTCTTCATCAATAAAATAGGAGTAGTGAGTGATACCTGCCTCTAGAGTTGTGTCAGAATTGAGCGGGGTGACACAGAAGGTGATGCCACAGCACCTGATCCAGAGAAGCCACACTCCTTGTGAAACCCACGTGACCTGTCCACGTGGTGCCCAACTCACAGTAGGCTCTCCAGGAAGTGCAGCTGTGAGTCGTATCAGGACTTCTGTTAATGTGGAGGCATCGTGTTGGGGGCTGGGGGCCGTACATAGTCCCTGCCCTCCACAGGAGGCAGGAGAGAGACAGGAGAAAGAAGTGAAATCTAACCAGTAGCAACAATACGCGGTTTCAGAATCGGTACCCAGTTTCTGGAAGGACAGTCCACACCAATACGGTGAGAGATTCCAAAACGTGAGAACCAAGTTCATCAGCCTCCTGCCCCCCATCGGCTTGCTGCTGGATGGGTGCCAGCTGGCCACAGAGGTCCACGGCCAAGGTGAATCCCACCCATTCAACCCTGGCTCAGTCACTGCATCCAGCCTCCCTCCCCAGTGCCCGTTCTGGTAGCTCATCCCCAAGACTAAAATGTCTTTGCTCCTTCTGTTACTAACAACAGGCGTGTATCCTACAGGCCTGGCCCTTGGCTGGCTGCTCTCATAAAACCCCACCTACATCAAACGGAATCATCTAGTACCCAGCCAACCTGGAAGAAAATCCCAGGTATTGCCTCCTAAGTCTAAAAACCTGAAGTTGGCTCCATAATCAAATAAAGCCCCTCATAAGTGGTCTCAACCCACCTGTCTAAACCTATCTCCCTCTACCCACCAACCTCTAACCCACCACTCCGGCACGACCAGTCTTCTCCAGCCTCAGAGCTGGCTATCCTTCCTCCTGTCCCCAGTCCTGCCTGTAATGCCTTACATGTAACTCCTTGGACAGCAGTGAGGAACTACAGAAGTTTCTGGATGACACGACTGAAACTATCGAATTTGCATTTCAGAACACGATAAAGATAAGCTCCTGTAATAGATAGGGTGTAGGTTTAGGTGCTTTAACAATGGCAAAAAAACCCCGACTAAAACAAACAAATCCTCACCGTAAGTACGTGGAGTATGTGTTATTTTCCAGTTTACAGCTGAGGAAACTGAGGCTCGCCCTGGGCATTGTGCCAGGACCTCAGGGCCAGCAAAGTCGGGACTGGAATGGGACCGCTGTGTGTCCACCTCCTCCTGCATCACTTCTGTAATGTCCATTGCGGAGCACAGGCTCCAGACGCGCAGGCTCAGCGGCCATGGATCACGGGCCCAGCCGCTCTGCGGCATGTGCGATCTTCCCGGACCGGGGCACGACCCCATGACCCCTGCATCGGCAGGCGGACTCTCAACCACTGCGCCACCAGGGAAGCCCCCTCCCTTTTTTTTTTTTTTTTTTGAATAGCCCAACTGACATTTTATGCTTTGTTTTATTTGGGGGTTAGGGGATAATTCAAAAGCAGAACCAGGTTTTATAGCCTCGCATGCACACTTTCTATCAAAGTGTCATTTTGCCCAGCTCTGAAATTATGGGCCTGTCCTCGGAAAACATTGTCTCAGACTTGCCCGTCCTCGCAATGCTTCTAATGCCCTTTCTGAACACACAGGCCCATTTTCAGCAGGATGACGTGCTTGGGCTGAGATATGATCAATGTGAAAAGTGGAACCGGAGGAAATGGTCCTGGAACCCACTAACCTAGAGGCTCTGATAAGATGCTTTGCCCATAAAATGTTATTCTTATTAAATCCCGAATGAATCAGGCTCCCGTCTCCTATGTGAAGCTTTGCAGGAGTCTGCCTGGTGAGTCTCCTCTGAAAGAGATCTAATTCACTTTGCTAAAAGTTCAAGAATCCACCCCTGAGGCCTCCCTAGCTCCTTTTAAAGAGCAGAGATAGGACCCTCATCGTTATTTATTTCAGCACTTCTTACACACTGGGAGCCCTGCTAAGCCTTGTGTGATAGCACCTCCGTGTATACGCCCAGCAACTGTCAGATAGGGACCGTCATTCCCATTTTCCAGATGAGGAGGGTGTGGCTCAGAGTACGTTGCCCAAGACCATACAGCTATCATAACAGTTTTCTGTCTCTGTGGAACAAATTTCCACTAAATGAGCGGCTTATAACGAACACACACTTGTATCTATGTATTTCCTCAGAGTTTCCACAGGTCAGGAGTCTGGCCACAGCTTAGCTGGCTCTTCTGCTCAGGGTGTCACAAAGCTTCGACCCCGGTGTCCATTGGGCTCCACTCCTTTCTGGATCTTTCTGGATCTTTCCCAGGCTCTCCTGGTTGTTGGCAGAATTCAGTCCCTTGTGGCTACAGGAATGAAGTCCTCCTGTTTCCTTGCTGGCACTCTGCTCCTAGAGGTGCCCGCAGGTCCCTGCCATGTGGCCACTCCCACTCCAGACCGCCAGGACTCAGTCTGATAGCCTGTAATCATGGGAATGACCCCACCACCTTTGTCCTGTTCCCTAGGCTGGACAGATGTCACAGGTTAAACCATTCAACCTCCCAGCTTTCCGTGGACTCACCTGCACGATGAGAGCTTGCTCTCAGGTTGCGTCTAACTGACTGTTTCTTGTCATTCACATGTCAATCTAATGTCACGTCTTCTGAAAGTCCTTCCCTGGCCACCTACCAAAAGCAGGTCTCTTTTCTAGACCCTGATTTGTTCTCTTCAGAGCACTTGTCTCAACTTGGGGTCTTGTCACTTATTCACCCCTGTCAGCCTCCTAGAAGCGAGCTCCATTTGCTGGGTCTGCCTTGTTCACTGTTGCAGCCCCAGTGACCATGGAAGGGATGCCCCCAAGATGCTTGAGGACCATTGACTCCCCTCCGTGCTAAGAGCTGACACAGAGGCATGTGTCAGACATTTAGTCCACACCACAAAGGAAGCCAAGGCACAGGGAGGTCACCCCGATAGCAGGAGAGGCGCCGGGGTGTCAGACAGTCAGCTCCCAAGCAGGATTCGCCTGGGCAGGACACCCCCTTTCCTTGGAGCCATGGGGTCTAGTTTTCCAAGCCACTGATATCTGTGCCCCTGTTTGGTCCTCATGATATGAGAGACCATGAATGGAGGCCTTTCAGAATGTGGACTCTGATGGATGGTGGGCCTATCCAAGGTCACACCGTGGTCAGTGGGGGAAGCTGGCTGCCACTTGACATGTACCCACCTCCTTCATTAGCTCTCTTCTCTGCCAGATGTGTAGCCTCCTGTGGGCTGCTACAGCAAATTATCACAGAATTGGTGGCTTAAAAAAACCACAAATTCGTGACCTCACGGTTCTGGCCAGGACTGAAATTAAGGTGCCAGTGGGGTCAGCCTTCTCCAGAGGCTCCGGGGGAGAATCCTTTCCTTCCTCTTCCAGCTTCTGGGGGGTCCTGGTTCTCCTTGGCTTGTGGTCTCTGCCCATGTCTTGACATGGCCTCTTCTCTGCTTTGTGTCTGTGTCCAAACCTCCATCTCTTTTCTAAGACGGCAGGCATTAGGACCCCCCAAACCCAGGATGATTTCATCTTTCCTTGAACCTGCAAAGGCCCTGTTTCAAAATAATATCACTTTCTGGGGTCCTAAGTAGACATGAATTCTGGGGGGGACACTCTTCACCCTACTACACAAGGTCACCTCTCCTTAGGTCGGCCACCACTGCCCCAACTTTTCTTGGCTCTGACACCCTGGTCCCCACTGGTCCGTGTGACTCCCTGGCCAGCCATTCCCTCTCCAGCTGCCCCAGTTCCATCCCCCCCAAGCTCCAGAGCAGTCTCCCTGCACCGTGGCTTCTGTGCCACCCCACCTGCGTGTCTCCCTCTCCCACTGATTCTGAGCTTCCAGAGGGGAGGGACTGTGTCCCCAGCTCTCTGCCCAGACCTGCCAGGAGGAAGCATTTGAGGGCTATCCCGGGAATGCCCTGGAAGGAAAAGGAAGAAGTCAGAGGAGGGAGTGAGGGATGAAGAAGGAAGAAAAGGAGCGGGGTGGGCAGAAAACCCCAAAACAGGGCAATTTCAGCATCAGCGGAGGCAGCAGCTCAGGCCAAGGACCTTGCAGGCCTTTTGGGCTCATGGTCTTGGTCCACGGCCAGCTCCTCCGAGATCCGCACACCCCAAACAAGGTCATCGCAGTTCTAGTGACACCTTAAAGAAAGGATGCTCTTGGGCTTCCCTGGTGGTGCAGTGGTTGAGAGTCCGCCTGCCGATGCAGGGGACACGGGTTCGTGCCCCGGTCCGGGAAGATCCCACATGCCGTGGAGCGGCTGGGCCTGTGAGCCATGGCCGCTGGGCCTGCGCGTCTGGAGCCTGTGCTCTGCAACGGGAGAGGCCACAACAGTGAGAGGCCCGCGTACCGCAAAAAAAAAAAAAAAAGAAAGGATGCTCTTGAATATTTGCTGCTGTGTTTTCATTCTTGACAAGTATTTATTTTCCCTTCTCTCACCTCTTCTGGAGAAATCCTCCTGGGAGAGGCCCTAGACAGGGGCCAAGTGTTTGCTGATTTGAGCCACAAACACTTGACTCCAGGTCTTCCGTCTTTTGTTTTAATTGTGTGAGCTCTCTAGTTCATCCTCCCCCTGGGGACTCCCCTAAGGACCAATCTCTGTTCACCAGGGACCTGTGTCTGTGAACTTGGCAGCTGGGGTTCCATTGGCTTAATGCTTATCAGTATTCACAAGTCACAATGCAAATGAAAATTTAAAGCTACGGTATGAGTGTATCTTTCTCCCCCAAAGCCGTAGGCATTACCTCATATTGTTACAAATAACCATGGTGTGTTTTCAGGTAGAATTGCTATTTGATAAACTCAGGAGCAATCGCTTTTTATTTCGAAGAAAGCTGTCATTAGTCTCAAAAGATTTGACATTTACTCTAAATGAGTGAGTGGGGCTTGCATTTCTAAAACCCATGGCTTTAATACAAAGCTTTGGAAAGTGTATGCATGTTAATGATGGGTAAATCAGAGCTGAAGCTGTCCACTGAGTTTCTCCAAGGCTGTGTTTCTTTCACACTCATTCTTCCGTGTTTCCTGTGTGTTGACAAAGGTTCTTTTCCCCCTAAAACTCCACTCAGGGTCTTCTGATGAGTTCTTCTGAAACCCAACCTTGTCTTTTGTACTTCTGCGTTGTCTCTGCATAGTCCGGTCTTAGCAAGAACCTGCTAAGTTGGTTTAGCCAGAATCCCCCATCCTCCCGACCTGATCATCTTCTGATCGTGTTGCTCATCCCCCGGGTGGTTTGATCCCCCTGGCCTGCCATCAGCAGGAATCCTGAACCCCCCTCACCTCTGATGTCTCCTCTTAGTAACTTTCCATCCACCGATCCCCACCTGCTCCTCGGCTACAAATCCCCACTTGTCCGCCTTGTGTTCAGTTCTATGCTGAGGTGTCTTTTCCCCTTTGGTGATTGCAACTGAATAAAATCTGTCTTTACTGCTTTAACTACTGTCCGGGTTTTTCTTTGACTGTGTCTTCTGGTGACAGACGCCATGCTAGGGGTGCAGAAGTGAAGAAAGCAAAACCCCTGCCTTTGAAAAGCACAGCTTGGAGTTGGGAACCCTTTGCTATAATGATGACATAGAGCAGAATTTTCCAGAAACTCCCCAGCCGAGATTTCACTGCACATGGCCTGCTGTGTGCAAAAGGGATCAGCAAACTTCTGAAGGACCAGATAATAAACATTTTAGGCTTTGAGGGTCACATCAGTCTGTGTTGTACATTTCTTTTCATTTTTGCTTTGTGCATGTGTGTGTGTGTGTCTTGTTTTGTTTTTTACAATCTTTTAAAAATGTAAAAGCCCTTCTTAGCTCACAGACTGTACAAAAACCAGCTGATTGCCGGGTGTGATCTTTTAAGAAACTGAATTGACATCTTCAACCCTGATTTAATCATCATGAACGTGCGTACACTTTCCAAAGCTCCATGTAAAAATCACAGATGTTAGAAATTCAAGCCCCATTCACTTCTTTATAATAAATGTCAAATCTTCTGAGATTGTACCAAAACTGGCAGAGGCTGTGGACAAGGATGACCAGGACAAGTTACTGAACCTCCCAGAGCCTCAGTTCCCAGGTCTATAGAGCAGAGACCATTACACCTGGGAGGTTTAGTACCTAGCAAGGTGGGAGGGCTCAATTCCATCAGGAAGGGTAAGTGTCTGTACCCACCAGTAGAGACCCTGTGCTCAGTGAGCCGTCATTCCTGGGACTCAAGAGGCCAGAAATCGTTAAGAATATTGAGGAGAAGAATATTCACACAATAATCCACTTGCAGTTCCAGGAAAAGAAAAGGGAGGGAAGCAAGAACATGGGGCTCCACTATCATAACACACTCTTCTGCTCCCTGTCTGAGCCCTCATGCCGGGGGAGAGACAAGCACTCTAGGTGTTGTCAGGCATTTATCCCCGGTTGTCATGTTTGTCACGTGCTCCTCCGTAGGCTCCAGAAATCACATTTTCAGCTTCTTTGTTTTCTCTTACAGAGACATCAAGCCAGACAACATACTGCTGGATGAACACGGTAAGCCTGTTATGAACGCTTTCTAGAGACTATTTCAGTGGGAACTTCGAGGCTCTGGGAATTTGGTCCTGGTCCTGGTGAGTTGGATTTTAGGGTTGACTAGAAAGCCTTCTTTCGTTTCAATCTTGGTGAATGAGCACCTGTGTAAATTTCTGGTCTGTGTCCTGCTGCGGTGAGTTAAGTCCAACGTATTTGATGGTTTCATATCTAAAGACATCACCGTTCACGTCCTGGTGTGAGGACAACAGAGCAGAAATGGGAATGGGATACAAGGTTGGAAATCTCTGAGCCTCCCAGCACTGCTCTCCGACCTGTGAACCCGGGGCTTCAGGAATGTCACTCACCTCTCTAAGCCTCAATGTCATCTTCAGTAAAATGGGGAAAATGATACCCACCTTCCAGATTGTCATGGGATTCAAATGCGATAGGGTGTGCTTGGCAAGCTAGAAATCAGTAATCAGTAATCCTCTAAGCCTTCCCTCATCCAGGCTTCTCAAGCTTTTATGTGTGTACGGAGTGTGGGCATCTTCTTAAACTGATTCAGTGGAGTGAGGTGGACCTGGGATTCTACATTTATAACAGCTCCCAGTTGAGGCTGACACTGCTGGTCCATGGAGAAGGCTCCATGTCAGCGGCTCTCCAACTCTGGTCTTATCGGAATCCCCTGGGGGACTTGGTAAGAATCAGAGGCCAGACCCTGTCCTGTTTAGAGAACCTGGGCCTCTGTGTTCTGAGTCAGTCCCAGGGATGTGGTGCCCAGTCAAGTCAGGACAAGTCCAGGGCACAGCCCAGCAATGACTGACAGTCTCCTGCAGTCCATGCCAAAGGCAACTTTGCAGCCAACCATCATGGCAGTCTTGGAGACTAAATTCCCCGATGTTGCTTCAGGAACTCATCTCCCAAGGGCTTTCGGGGCTGTGGGCTGGAGTGAGCAGGTGGGGATTTTTCTGCTGTGCTGCTGAATCTTTCAGGGATGAGTCTGCCGTCTCATCTACATGGCTCCTCTGACCTACCTCCCCCACTCCCTCCCGCAGGCTGGGGCTGTGGCTCCAGCCCGAAGCCCCTCTAGGACTTGTGCATGTCACCAGTGTGTCTCAGGGAATCCTGCTTCGTTGTATAAACCCCTTGGTACAGGGAGACAGAGTGGGAGTGGTGGATGGGACCATCTGGGCTCCAGTCTCCTGCCAGAGGCTGAAACCAGCCCAAGTGCTTTGGGGCAGAGAGGTGAAATCCCTGTGCTCCCGAATGGAAGGTCAAGGATGACCTTAGGTTGCCAGGGGGAACCTGAGCAGAGCTGAGGCTGCAAATCAAGGTCCCCAGTTTGTATCTAAAAGGCAGGAACCCCAGACCTGGGTCTCAGCTGGTCCCCCAACTAGCTGTGTGTCTTCAGGCAAGTTGCAAAACAAGTAATACCGCCTTGCAGGGTGGCAGAGGTCTAAGACAAGATGGGGAGGATGAGCCACTGTCCCAGCACCAGGACATAAAGGTGCTCGGGAGGGCTTGTATTAGCTTATAGCTCTCAGCCTCTCCTGTCCCTTCTCTGCTCAGATCACAGAAGCAGGTGAGGTGGAGGGAGAAGAGGCACAGGCTGGGTGATGCAGGACCCCTGGCAGGGCTGTCCTGGAAACCAGGGGTGTGGAGGGCAGGGTTCTGGCTGGGATCCTCACAGCCCCAGCCTAGAGACTTGAGAGAGACTTTTGGACAAAGACCTTTCAGGCCCTGGGCAGCTTTCCAGAAGCAAAATCAAGGCAGGAACGCCAAGCAGTAGGAATAATTCAGCCGTTTCCTCTAGGATGAAATGAGACTCAGCAAGCCTGTGGGGTTAACCAGGGCCTGCCTGACGCCGTAGTTCCTGCCCGATGCTACAGCCTCGGGTCAGAGCTCACACAGCCTTCTCCGGGTTCCCTGGTTCCTGGGCTCCTGGATCTCCGTCCATCCCTTCCTACCTCCCTTTCTGTGCTCGTCCTCACCTCTCCCCCTCAGCCCTTTCCCACTTTCCTCCCAGATCTCCCCATCCTTCCCCACCTCCCGCATGCCTTACACAGTGTCCTGACCCTGCCCTCTGGCTTTGCAGCATCCCACACACTCCCCAAGGATTCGAACCCTCCTCTCTCTTCTCTAAGCTCCTTTTTCATCAAGCTTGCTGTCGAGACAGAGCACTGAACACTATTTCATACTAAGATGTGAATGGCTGATACCCTCCCCTCCATCAGCTTTAGCATCCAGTGAGTGCCTTTTCGGGCAGTGCAGAAGGAAAATCGGGAGCAGAGGATTCTCAAAAAACACAAATCTTCTCCCCTAGGAGAGAAGGACAAGAGAGGAGACTGGCTATGTTTTTCCTTCCCCTGATTTATGACAGGAGATAGATGCTCATCAGCTTTTCTTTCTTTTTTTCTTACTTAGTCATTGTTGCCTTTTTTCCCCCTCCAGCTTTATTGAGGTGTGATTGGCAAATAAAAACTGTGTATGTTTAGGTTGTACAATGTGATTTTTTAAAGGTGTACAACATGATGATTTAATACACATATACATTGTGAAATTAACAACACAAGGTAATGAACGTATCCAGCACCTCTTAAGGTTATGTTCTTATTGTGTGAGTGGTGAGAACATTTAAGATCTACCCTCTTAGCAAATTTCAACCACACAATACAGTATTATTAACTACTGTCACCATGCTGTACATTAGATCTCCTTACCCTGTTGTTAAATGCATTAAAAAAAAAAAAACAGCTTACAAAACAGATAACTATGTGTTTCTATTTAAAGAGTTTGCTGATTGATCTCATTAAGTGTTTTCTCAGAGAACAAGTTGGTTGCTGTGTTTACAGTGAGTTATAAGCATAATTAAATAAATGCATTCATATTTTATTCAAAATGTTCAAGATCTGCTGGTTAGACAAAATCCAAGGCTCTCACAGAAGCGTCTCTGCTCCCCCGGTGTCTGCTCTGCTTCCTGATCTTTCAGACTGGTTTTATCTCCTAGAATGGGCGCTAATTCTACTCTGAGATTTGGGGTCTCTTGGCTAGCAGCAAAAGCAGAGGGAGACCGTACCTGGAGGTAAAAAGAAGTTGAAGGAGGATGTAGCATCGTAGCACAGCGTGAGAGGAAGAGTTGAGAGTGCTTTAGGGCTGAGGGCAAAGTGCTCTAGGAAATGGGGAATTTAAAACTGTAGAGGGAAGGGGAAGGGATTGCATTCATTTTCTGTTGGTACAATAATGCTGGGTGATGAATAACCACATGAATTTAATGGCATAAACAAGAAGCATCCAGTTAGCTCACAGGCCTGTGGGGTTAAGCTCTTGTAGGCAGGGCTTGCTCCTAAGACTGAGGTCCTGCAGGGTCAGCCAGGCAGCTACGGTGACGTTGGCTGTGCTCACTCCCATGTCTGGGGGTCGCCTGGCTGCCAGCTGGTACACCGTGACCTTGGCTCATTGACTGGGCAAGTCGGCCCAGCTCCTCATGGCTCACCTTCTGGCAGGCCAGCCCTGTGTGACCTCGCGTGGCCATCGCAGAAACAGAGGCAGGGAAAGCCCAGTCACTTAAGCCACCACCTGCATCACATTTGCTGCCACCCCAGTGGGCAAAGCAACTCACAAGACCCAACCGGGTCGGGGTTGAGCACTGCCAAATGACATGGCGAAAGGAAGGATACAGAGGAGGAGGAACTGCGGAGATTAACGCAGTCATCCAGCAGATGGGCAGGTGGGGGGCTGGCCTTTAACACGTGGGAGCTTGACGTCCCCCAAAATGAGCAAAGAGCCGGGAGTCAGAGACAGAAGGGCAGTGCCTGCGTTTTGCCCTGAGTGTCTACTGAGGACCCTTGGTCAAAATGTACTGACCATATACTGTCAGCTTTCTTATCTGGGGTTTCACATTCTCGAATTGAACCAACCTCAGATGGCAAACATTCAGGGAAAAAAACTCCAGAAAGTTCCAAAAAGCAAAACTTGAATTTGCTGCTAGCTGACAACTATTTACATAACATACGCATTGTACTTACAACTATTTACATAGCATTTACATTGTATGAGGTATTTATAAGTAAAAAAAAAAAAAGTATATGGAAGGGTGTGCCCAGGTTATATGTAAATTGTACACCATTTTATACATGGGACTTGAGCATCCAAAGATTTGGGTATCAGTGGGGGTCCTGGAACCAATCCCCTGCAGATACGGAGGGACAACTGTAGCTCTGTCGTCTTCTGTATGCAGGAAAGTAATTCCTTCACTTTTGCAGACCTGCCATAAGCCAGGTGTTGTGACAGGCTATCCAAGGACACAGACCCCCTGTGGCCGAGGACATCGTGGTCTAGGGTGGCGCGTCTCAGCCACGGCTGCATATCACCCAGGAACCGTAAAAGGTGCCAATGCCAAGGTCCCACCCGCAGAGGCACTCACTTGACTCATCTCGCAGGAGAAAGTGCTGGGCGGGGTGTGGGGGGTGTGTGAACGTGGGGTTAAAGCTACCAGGTGGTAGCTTTAAGGTGTAGCCAGGGCTGAGGGAGGGACAGAAAAGTAAACAGGTGATTCTGACCCAGCAGGGTCAGTGCTGGGACGGGCAGGGGTGAGGCTGGGCCGGAGCAAAGGGGCGGGGAGGCGGGGGGGGGGGGGGGGGGAGGGAGGGCTTTCTGGATCCTCCCTCCAGGGTGTGGGCACCAGAGCATTTGGGAGCAGAGCCTTCCAGAGGGCAAAGGAGAAAGCTCCACTGGCCAGAGGACAGCAGGCTGTGAGGTGTAGAACTCATTCTTTTCTCAGGAACCTCGGGATGGGCGCTTGGGGATCAGAAACCTCACCTGGACCTTTAGTAACAGGTGACACAGCAGCCATGCCAGCAGAATGAATCTGTTTTCTCACTGTATCCCTAAACACCCCAGTGCCAGGATCCAGACAGCCAGGGACAGCTCCTGTGCCCCAGAACCCCTGAAATCATTCAGACTAGCCAGTCCTAAGCCTGCTTGCCCTGCCTTACCTGTTCCTTCCCACAGAAACCACCAGAAAGGCTATTGGCCACATTTCCTCCCTTCTCCCTCTGTCTCATGACTAACGCTAGTACTTCCCTGGGGGGACCCACATGGTGTGATGTGACCCCTCCTCTTAGGAACTGTGAATAACAAACTGTCTTTTCAATGGTAATTGTCTCCTAATCTGAGGACTTCACTTCTAATTTTCTATTAACAGGCTCTATTTCAGAGCACTCATTCACTGGACTTATTTCAAAGAATTTCCTCTCCATCTGTTGCTGACATATTTGTAGGCAAGTGTGATAAGTGTTCCCCAAAACGGCAGTGGCCAGCAGCAACACCCCCTTATCACTTGTCAAAACACTGTATGTGCTGTGACATCCCCCTCAGGAGACTCCAGGAAGTTAACAAATCAGGTGTGTGTTGATTCTGAAGCCTCAGATGCAGGGATTGGAGCAGCTGAGATGGAAGTGGGAAAAGCCACCCAGGCAAATTGGGGGGGTGGGGGTGGGCAGAGTTGTTTCTGCTAAGTCAGAGGGGCCAACAGTGTGTGTCATTATTCTAGACGAGTTTAAGGATAAAGCTTAGGAATGTGGCTTAAAGCTAGCCTGGAGTCCTTGGGAGGTTTGTAATGAGATTCTTTCTAAGACTGCTGGGAATGGAAGTGTCTAGCACAGTGTGATGTCTTAAAGTCCTGAAGACCCAAAGCAGGAATCTCTGAGGACCCCCAATAAATAGCCCCCTGTATTAGTTTCCTAGGGGTGCTGGAACAAAGTCCCGCAGATTGAGAGGCAATAAACAGCAGAGATGTATTGTCTCCCAGTCCTGGAGACTAGGAACCCGAGGTCAAGGTGTCCGCAGGGCTGTGCTCCCTCTGCAGGTGACAGGGAACGGTGTGTGTCATGTCTGTCTGCCAGCTTCTGGTTTGGAGACACGCATACATCTTTGACTTGAGACAGTGTAACTCCAGACTTCAAATGGCATTCTCCTTCTGCTTCCTTTCTGCTTCCAAACCTTGCCTGAGTGCATTTGAAAGGCAGAAGCTAAATCTTGTCCAGAACCCTAGCTGCAAGAGGGTCAGGACATGTGGTTTTTCTCTCTTTCTGGTCCTTATAATACAGGAGGCAGGAAAGAATGGAGTGGAAAAGGATGCTAGGTATCAAAATATAGTCTCTATCCCCGTGCCTCTCAGTCATTGCAAAGAGCAAATCATGGCTGAGAAAGTTTATAAAAACCTCCCTGTAAACCTAATTCACTGTGATTAGTATGATTGCATAAAATTGCATGCCAACACAGAGATGTGGAAGGGAAATGATTGATCAGGTAGCCATGGCTATGCTGCAGTAACTAATTAACCCAAAATCTCGTGACTTAACATTAAAAGCCACAGAAGTAGAGAAAAGGGGAAAGAAACTCAGAACTGTTGAGCCCTCTCAAAAGCCTTGGGGGAGGCGGTTTCCAAGCAGCATCATATCAAATAGGGTGTGAAGGCTGGGCAGGTTTTACGAAATCACAGTATATCCCGGGGGAAGGCGTTGAAACTCGTCTTGGGTGAGAGTTCCCCCGAATCTCAGCCTAGGAGCTCAAGAAATCCCACACGTGTTGCATTTCTTGTACCCTGCTATTGCTTGTTCACCCCCGCACAGGGGGAGCAGAGAGCACACAGATTTTTTTGGTTTTTTGAAGATTTATTTATTTATTATTTATTTATTTTATTTAGTTTTGGCTGCGTCAGTCTTAGTTGCGGCACGCAGGATCTTCATTGTGGTGCGCGGGCTTCTCTCTGGTTGTGGCATGCGGGTTTTCTCTTCTCTAGTTGTGGTGCACAGGCTCCAGGGTGTGTGGGCTCTGTAGCTGTGGTGCGTGGGGTCCAGAGCACGTGGGCCCTGTGGTTTGCAGCACACGGGCTCTCTAGTTGAGGCCCGTGAGTTCAGTAGTTGAGGCGCGCGCGGGCTTAGTTGCCCTGCGGCCTGTAGGATCTTAGTTCCCTGACCAGGGATCGAACCAGCATCCCCTGCATTGGAAGGGGGACACTGGACAACCAGGGAAGTCCCACACAGATTGTTTTGAAAGTCCTTCTTTCCCATCCCATGTCCAAGATAGGGGAGGAGGTCAAATCAAATAGAACAGAAGAAAATCAGAGGGTCATTCATTCTATATCAGGCAAAGGTGTGCCCCGAAACAGAGTCAATCTTTGGTTGAGGTAAAGCCAAATGAAGCCTGGATAAGCTGGTGCCCTGGAATTTGATTTGGTTTCTTTCTTTCTTTCTTTTCTTCTTCCTTCCCTCCTTCCTTTTCCCTCTCCTCATCCCCACTCTCTTTCTGCCGCTGTCCTGCAGTACATTCACTGTCATCTCCATGAAGGCAACAGGAAACAGTGCCCAGGATGTGTGATCCTGAGGGAAGTATCACAGCCAGGGTAGCATCACACTGACATCTTGGAAGTACAGATATTATTAGCAGTGAGAATGTGAGCCTGTCATGGGCGGGGCAGTTGGGTCTACAGCAAGGTTCTCATCCTCTTGGGCATCCAGCTGCGTCTTTTCAGCAGCACCACTGTGACCTCTGGCTTAGGCATGATGTAGACCCTGTAAACCAGCTAAGGTGGGGATAGATGTTCCCACGAGGCTTTACTCCAAATTCCAGGGAAACAAGGCAGAAAATAATGTGCGAGGAGATCATCTCTTACACATGGACCCCCCTGTCAGCCTAACTCCCAATCTAGTGCCCTCTGGTGGGCACTACCTTAGTACTCACTCCCAGGAATTCAGAGCCACGAATCCAATCTTGGCTTCCTGAGGACAGACCTAGAGAGAACTCACTCTGCAGTAAACAAAGCCTGCCGTTCGGTTGACTATCCCCTCCCAAGCAGACCCCATCTTTTCCTGGATTGTGGCCTTGTCGGTCCCAGTGAGAGCACTGCACTGCCCTCACTCATTTGGTGAATACCCACGCGGGTTTGGGGTTATTTCATTACAGGGGCTGAGAGGGGAGAAGGGAAGGGGGGTGGCATGGTGGAGCAGGAATAGACACTTGTGCAATGTAGCTGCAGAAGAAACAGATGAAAAGTCAGCAAAATTCAGGAAGGCTTTGGATGTTTTCTCCTGGAATATACAGGGAAGATGCAGGAATCAGTCTTCGAAGTAGGAGTCCCTGTTACTGGTAATACTGAGAAGATTCTCTGCATTGCCAGTTATACCCCAATGAGGGGACTGTGGATGGGACTTTAGCCCCGTGTAATCTCCATCATCCCACCCCCCAGTTCCATGACACAGGTAACTGGCACATCCTTAGTGTCTGCAGTTTCAAGCCCCCACCACCCATATGCACAGGTAGGAGGTGCTCATTAAATGATTGCTAAGTGAATGAAGAAATGAGTGAGAATTTTTCCAAGTCACATGGATGTCAAGTACTTTTGTACTCGGAAAATAGCCCAAGTTACAGGTCCTCGTGGTGCCAATCCTGACACTGGCACCAGTGATTACAAAAACCATGGAGAGGGTGGCTGAGTCCCATCAGCTGAGGTCCAGCTGAAAAAGTGACGTTGCTACAGTTTTAAAAGTCAAAAATTGAAATGTGAAGTGTTGTCAACTCCTGTAAATATCATGATAGCCTTAAGAAGTAAAGAATGAAAAAAGGTGATAGGATTGCCTACCATATTTCCTTCATTCAGTCTTTTGTTTGGTCAGTCGATCAGCCAGTCAACAAACACTTGATAAGTACCTTTTCCAGGTCAGGCCAGTGCTAAGGTACTGGGGACATAGAAATGAATGAGGGAGGATTCCTGGCCTCAAGGAGATGGACAAAGTGACAGATACAACATGGTGAATGCTAGCATGGGAATGACAGTAGAGGGGACTGTGGAGGTACGGGTCGGGGTCCAGAGGAGAAGCCTAAACTAGTCAGTCTGCCATGGATTAAATGTGTCTCCACCAAAATTCATGTTGAAGCCTTAACCCCCAGTGTGATGGTACTTGGAGTTGAGGCCTTTAGGAAGTAATTGGGTTTGGAAGAAGTCATAGGGTTGGAGCCCCCATGATGGGATTCGTGCCCTATAAGGGGATGAAGGGACCAGAGCTCTCTCTCTCTCCACCATGTGAGGATACAGCAAGAAAGCTGGCATGTAAACTAGGAAGAAGACCTTCACCAAGAACCCTACCATGCTGGCACCCTGATCTTGGACTTCCAGCTTCCAGGACTGTGAAGAATAAATGCTTGATGTTTACATCACTCAGTCTGTGGTAATCTGTTTTAGCAGCCCAAGCCAACTAAGACACACACACCCCTCGTGGTAGTAAGTCTCCTGTTAGTGGAAGCAAGCAAGCAAAGGTTAGATGTGCATCCAGCAGTAATATAACTCTCCAGCCAGGTTTTGAAGAATGAATGGAAATCTGCAAGGCAGAGGGGAGGAAAAAGCATTCCAAATGGTGTCAGAGTCTTGGAGGTGTGATGAATTTCCATGAGTTCAGAGAAAGGAGAGAAGCAGGGCTGGAGTTCAGGATTCATAAACAGGGCTGGGAGGATGATTATTGATTATTGATTCTCTCATTAAAACTTGTACTAACAGATCTCACACAGTATCCTGGGCTCCTTCTCTCCCTGAATTTTGAATGTTTTTAATTTACAGAAAACAAATAGCTGAAAAGTCAGTCCATATTTACACATTTTGTAGTAAATTTCCATCCTCCTTAGAAGGAACTCGGAGACCTCATATGGCACTAATTTTCACTTTCCCACATCTTGACTCAACCGTTAAAGGAGACACACCGGGAAGTTACAGCTCATCCACTCACGCGGTACAGAAACCAGAAGTGGAATTCTGCTGTCTGGCGCTCCTGTTGGACGTGAATTCCCTGTAGACTGGTCGGCTTCAGAGCTGCCCCAGATCCTCCACCCCAGAGGGCCGGAAGGAAGTAAGGGCTGGGCTGTGAGACTCAGCTCTGAAGGGGGCAGCGTGGGGCGGAGGGAAATGCCCGCCCCGGAAGAGGCTGGAGACAAACAGCTTCCCACGTATCAGCCGCTGACCGTGGATGAGTCACTGGTCTCTGGAGCTTCAGGCTACTCTTCTGTAAAAAACAGGGTAGCCATACCCCCCTGATAAGAGTACTTAAGGATTAAATGCGCTTCAGCACCAATTATGTACCAGTTATGCAACCCCAAACAACAGCAGCTTAAATAGATGGGGGATACATTGTTTTTCTCCCTCTTTATCAGTTTCCCTGCTTTGACTATTGCCCCTACAATCCATACACAAGCCAAAGTGATTCTAAAGTGAGTTGGCTTGTATCTCCTGATTCTAAAGTGAGTTGGATTGTATCTCTCTTTCTCAAAACCCTCTCACTTGGAGTAAAAGCCATCTGAGTCCCTTTCCCACTTTCTCTCTTTGGCCCCCTCGCTGGTCCCTTGCAGGGCCTTTGTGCTGCCCATTCCCTCTGCCATCACACTCCTCCCCCAGAAGTCCAATGGCTTGCTGCCTCTCTTCTTTGGGTCTTTGCTCAAAGGTCACATTCTCAGTCCCTATCTACCCTGTTTAATGCTTACAACTACCCTACAAGGTACTTATTAATATTAGAAGAATCAGAGGCTTATAGAGTGGAATAACCTGCCCAAATCTTATGGTAAGTGGCTACATCAATTAGGACACCAGCCGTGTGTGGCAAAGAACAGGGAGCCCAACTCAAATAGTCCTAAGCAATAAAGTGTTTGTTTTAGCTTGTATAGCTGAAGCCCAGTGGAATGTGGCTTCAGGCAGGATTCGCTCAGGCTTTGGCACCATTTCTCTGCCACCCTTGCAGCTCTGCCTTCTCCAAGGATAGGCTTCATCTTTAGCTTGTCTTTCTTTGTGGAAGCCAATGGCTTCTACAGTTCCTGGGGGGGCAGGAGGGTGGTTATATCCCCACATCACACTGGCCAAAGGCAGAGAATATCACTTTAGGTAGCTCCTGAAAAAAAAAGAAAGAAAACTCTTCATTTTCTGAATCCCTAGAAAATCATCTCCCCAGTTTTCATTGGCCCCAGTTGATTCATATGCCCAACCCTGAGCCAACTGTTAGAGCCAGAGGGTGAGGTTAGCCTGGCTGGCTGCAGCTGGAGCCACATGCCCCATTCCACAGCCAGATGTGCAGGGATGAGTAATTGCTGAGATAAGGGGATGTGAGTGGCCACAAACAACAGATGTCCCACACAGGAGCACAGCTGTTTGTTCTTGAGCAATCTGACTCTAAAGACTGTGTTCTTAACCACTGTGCTCTAAGCCCTTCAACCAGGGAAAGGACACCATCATGGTATGCAGGTGATGTGCTTCTATGCCTAGAAACACCAAAAGGCTCACTAGAAAAATTATCAAAATTAATAGCGGGTTGTGAAATTTAAGAGAGACATAATTGCTTTTCAAAGACTCACAAAATTTTTTTTTAACGAAACAGAAGTAGTTTTCTCTTTGGTAAAAGTCTAGTCTCTCCTCCATTGACATTTACTGTGACCCAAGCTGCTTCTACTTTGTTGCTTCTCATCTGTGTGGCCCAAAATATCCCCCCAAGTCCACATAACAGGTGACAGAATGGGGGGGGAGTAGTGGAGGGAAGGAGGGAATTCTCATTCCCTTTAAGGAAATATCCTGAAAGTTGCAAATATCATTCTGTTCATATCCCATTGGTCAGAACCTTGTCACATGACCAGCTGCAAGGGGGTCTGGGAAATATAGTCTTTAACTGGGTGAGCATGAACTCAGTTAAAAATTCTATTACTACCTAGAAGGGGAGATGGGATATTGGGAGATTATATCTTGTACTATGGATGATTAATAGAGTAACAAAATAGGAGATAAATAAGCAAAACTTAAGAGCTTTTTATTGTACTAAAAATGACTACGTATAAAAAGGAAAGGAAAATATTTTCATTCAAAATGGTGACCAAAACGATATAATGTCTAGGAATAAATTTATCCAGGGAGTTACAAGGTCTAAATGAAGAGAACACTAAACATACACTGAAGGAATAAAGCTGAATGAAAGACAGAGCATGACCTTGGGTGGATTACATGTCCACACTTCTCACATGAATGCATAACTTAGTGTAATTCCTATCAAAATCTTAATGGGAGTATCTCCTAAAACTGGACAGAATTCATCTCCAAAAATAAACATTTGAGAATAAATGTTCTTTTCTGTATTTCCAAGAAAACATGGAAAAGAAACAATCATGAGGGTGACCGCTCTCATCTAATTTTACAATGGGCTACAAATCTATTGTAATGAAATGAGTATAGTTCTGGTCCAGCAATAAACAATAGGTCAGTACAACAGAAGAGAGAATCCATATGCAAATCCACATATATGTGTGACTTGATGTAAAATGAAGGTCACATTACAAGTTATTGGAAAAGGATGACATTTTCAATAAATGTTGAAACAAATAGCTATCTACTTGGAAGAAATAAAATCAGAAACTATATCATACCATATAGAAAAATATAATCCATATGGTTGGGAGATTTAAATATTGATATAAAATATAAATTATATATATATATTATAAGAAAATATATAAAATCTTAGGAGTAGAATAGGTTTCTGGAAACTGGAAAGTTATAAGTAAAATAATACTCAGAAACTATAAAAATAATATATTGTTTGAATTCTTTAAACTTTCATATGGAAGAGATACTATAAAGTCAAAAGAAAAGCAATAATCTAGAAGAAGATATTTGCAGTAGTTGGACCAGAGAAAAGGGTAAATGTATTGAATAGTCAAGGATCTCTGACTGAAAATTGACCAATATTCTAGATAGGCAGTTCGCAGGGATACTGGTCACGTGAAAACTATGCAGCCGCATCAGTACTGAAATAACATTTCTCATCATCTGATAATAGCCAATAAGTAAAATTATTGATAACAGTGAGTGCTAGTAAAAGTGCAGAGAAATACACACTCATATTCTGTTTATAGTACCATAAATTGTAAGTTTTGGGAACATAAAATGCATACCCTTTAACTCCACGCTTCCACTTCTGGGAGTTTATCCAGTCAAAATGAAAGTATCAATATGTAAAGATAAGTTCAAGAATACTACTGCTGCATATTTTATAAGAACAAGACAAAAAATTAAGCAAACAAAACTGGAAACAACCCGAGTGCCATAATAGGAGAATTGTTGAATAAAATATGGTATAACCATATATGGAATACTCTGCAAATACAGGTCCACAATTTCTTATCTGAAACTCTTGGGGCCAGATATGGTTTCGTAACTCAGATATTTTCAGACTTAAATATATACTTGTATTAAATAATATATCATAATATGAAAATAATGTGTCTAACATAACATATAATAATATTTTTAAATAATATATGCTGTATATTATGTAATATATACTGTATACTATGTAGCAAGGCTTGGAGAGCATCTTGTAATCAAATATATAAATGTTTCTGTAGCAAAACATGACTTTTCACCCTAAGTAGAATAAATAAAACTATGAAGGGCTTCCCTGGTGGCGCAGTGGTTAAGAATCTGCCTGCCAATGCAGGGGACACAGGTTCGAGCCCTCGTCCAGGAAGATCCCACATGCCGTGGAGCAACTAAGCCAATGCGCCACAACTACTGAGCCTGCGCTCTAGAGCCCGTGTGCCACAACTACTGAGCCCATACGCTGCAACTACTGCAGCCCACGTGCCTAGAGCCCGTGCTCCACAACAAGAGAAGCCACCGCTCGCCACAACTAGAGAAAGCCCGCACCCAGCAACAAAGACCCAACGCAGCAAAAATAAATAAAATAAATAAATTTATTTTTAAAAATAAAATTAAAAAACTATGAAGAGGACTTCCAGGTCAGATTTTATCACTAAATGAATTACAAAACAACAAAACAAAGCAATGGATTTCGAATGGAGGTAGGGATTGTGGACCTCATAGGTAGACCTATGTATATTGATTTGGAAATATGTCCACAATACATGGTTAAATGCAAAAGTGACTCTTAGAATGACACATGGAGTATTGAGCTCTTTATTGTAAGAACAAAACCAAAGTCCTAACGTATGTGGATATACGTCTGCATAAGTGAAGGGAGAAATAATGGAGGAGCTGTATAAATCAGGGTGGTTATATGGCAGGGAAAGGAGAGATTCAAACACATGTTTGTATTCTGTGATTTATTATAATGAGCTGGCTTTACTTTCATAATGCAAATATTAAAACATTTTAAGAGGAGGAGAAATGAAAGAAAACCAAATAAAAACCATATTTGAAGATTCCAGAATTCCCTCCCAGCGGTGATGCTGTGCTTGGAACTGTTCAGGTGTGGGGTGCAGAAATGACTCAGACGTCCACCTACTTTCACATACCTCACAGTGGAAAACAGGACTGTGAATTTACTTGTTTGTTAGTATTAGAAATGAGGCAATAGAGGATGCAGGAGTGGACTGGCCCTAGCTGGAGAGGGGATTGGAGCCACACCTTGGCAAGACAGTACTGCTAAGAGTAAATGCTTATACGAAATTCCCTACTTCATGTGTGTCAGTATGCTCTAACCATTTCATGTGTATTAACTCCCTGACTCCTCCCAACAGCCCTCTGAGATGGATGTTTTGTTATCATCATCCCCATTTTACAGATGAGAAAACCAAGGCTCAGGGAGATTATTTGCCCAAGGTCACACAGCTGGTCACAACAAAGCTGAGACCCAAACCAAGGCAGCCTGTCTCAGAGTCTGTACACCCAACTACTGCACCGCACTGCCTCTCTGCAGATAGGACCTTGGATGGCTGAATGGGAGGGATGCTCATCCCAGCCCCAGAGGCTGGAGCAGACTGGATATGTTCTAGAGATGCTACCTGGGTGGGGACACTGTGTGTCTGGCCAGAAAGGGTTCCCAGCAAAGGCCTGGCTGGGTGACTTTAAGCTTCATCCACAAGCAGCTGAAGGGTACTACAGATCATCACTGAGTACCTCCTGCTGCATCTCACCCGGGGGCACTGGACAGAGCGCCTGGCAGAGCAGCTTAGTCACACATCGGTGCTGGCTGTTGAGCCTGAGATTTGGGATTTGCATGTGACACCGCTGGTGCTTTTTCCGTCCACCGTGGCTGATCACATCAGGCACGCCTCTCCCATGAACCTCTCAGCAGGCCTCTTTGCACCTGCTCTACTGAGGGTCTGTCCATCTCTTGGAGGTGCCCTCCGGGCTCTCCCAATGTCCCAGTTTTGTGTATGCCACCCACTTATGTATTTAAGCCCCACCATCCCAAACACAGCTCTCAGATTTGGTGAAAATCCAACCATTTTCACAGGATGATGTGATGACAAACAGAAAGAAATGTGATTGCATTGATATCAGGTATTCAAGGGTCTCAGAGCTGGTTTTATTTTATTTTATGTGTTTTTAAAATTCTGTAGTGCTTTACAGTTTTCAAGTTTCACACACATGATTTCCTATAATCCCATAATAACCCTTTTTTTTAATCCCCTACCCCTTCCCTCTCCCCGCTGGTGACCACTAGTTTATTCTCTACATCTGTGAGTTGGCTGCTTTTTTGTTTTATTCATTAGCTTGTTGTATTTTTTAGGTCCCACATATGAGTGATATCGTAACGTTTTGTCTTTCTCTGTCTGACTTACTTCATTTAGCATAATGCCCTCCAAGTCCACCCATGTTGCTGAAAATGGCAAAATTTCATTCTTTTTTATGGCTGAGTACTATCCCATTGTATATCTACACCCATTGTACCTCTTCTCTATCCATTCATCCATTGATGGACAGAGCTGGTTTTATTTTATGTTCCGAATTCCCCAGAGAGCCAGTACTCACTATTTTGGATTTTCCTCCTTCTCACCTCTCACCCTCTTTCTGTCACTTTCTTTCTTTTCCCCTTTATCCCCACATCTCCTTGTCTCCTTCCTTTTCTGTCCCTCTTCCTTCCCTCTCAGGGTTCTTCAACACCCACGTCCCATCTGCTGTCGTTACTTTAGGCTGGATGGAAGGTGGTCTCAACCCCCAAGCCCCCTCCCTACTCAATTCATCAGGTACAGTACTAAGGCCCCCGCTGACCAGAGCAGACAGACAGCAGAACAAGGGTGTCTTCAGGGCATGAGAATCCTCTCTCCATGCACCCTCTCCCAACCCACTGTTTTCCTGAGAGAGGGAGTCTGGACTCTCCTGTCTCATTTATTTATCAGGAGCTTTCACTCTCTGGACCAGTGCTGCTAAACTTTAATCCATAAAAACTTCATTATGTCTTCAACATATTTGTTTATTTATAAATAATATGTATGTACCACCAAAATTCACATTATAAAACCTGCGTATAAAATAGACTTTTTTTTCACCTCACATATTTATATATGTATATGTATCTATTTTTTGGAGGATGAGCATATTTGAGTTCTACTATCTTAGCAAATCTTAATTATACAATACAGTGTTATCAACTATAGTCACCATGTTTTGCATTATCCTCAAACCTTATTCTTCTTGAGCTGAAGGTTTGTATCCTTTTACCAGCCTTTCCCTATTTCCCCCTCCCCCAACCCCTAGCAACCACTTTTCTACTCTCTGTCTCTATGAGTTCGACTTTTTTTTTTAGATTCCACATACAAGTGAGACCATGCAGTATTTGTCCTTCTCTGTCTGACTTCTCACTTAACATAATGCCCTCAAGATCCATCCTTATTGTCCCAAATGGCAGGATGTCCTTCTTTCTCAGGGCTGAATAAATTCCACTGTATACACATACCACACCTTGATCCATTTGACTGCTGATGGACACTTAGGTTGTTTCCATAGCTTGGCTACTGTAAATGATGCTGCCCAAAATAGGCACTTCTAAAGTATCAGTTAAAATACTAATGTAAATAAAAGTTCTAATATTTTCTTCCTGCCCCACCCACCGCTTTGCAGACCACAGCTTTAAATCAGACAAGGAAATAACCCAGCTGCCTGCAGCTCTTGCTAACTGTGGTTTCTGATTCTGTATCTCCAGGACATGTTCACATCACAGACTTCAACATAGCGACGGTCGTGAAAGGCACAGAAAAGGCTTCCTCCATGGCCGGGACCAAGCCCTACATGGGTGAGTATTCCAGATCCCCTCAGGCCTCAGCATTCCTCTCCTGCTTCATCTCACCCCTCCCTCGCCCACCTCCCATCCCCTCACCAGACCCCAAACCATGCCCAGTATGTGCCGTGCTCTGTCACACCTTTGGCCCTTACCTAAGCTGTCTCCCCTGCCAGAAAGACCATCTCCTCCTGTGTTTTCTAGAGAACTCCTACTCAGCCAGAAAGGTTGGCTCCAGCTTAGGGAAAAACAAACAAACAAGTAAACAACAAACCCTTCTTCTTTTTCCTTAAAGTCCAGTAGTGTTGCCAGAATACAATTTTGGTGTTGGTCATTTTGGATCTATATTCTCAGGTACACAGTGCTCTTGCAATGTGGTTTCAGGTTGGTTTTTCTTTAGGACTTTTCATGGAAATGTCATTTTTTTTAGTACACATTCTTTTCCTTTACTTTTTTTGTTAAGGATGCCTATTATCTGAATGTTGGGTCTTCTTTGTCAGTCTTCAATATTTGCCATTTTCAAATCTTTCTTATCTCTTTCATCCTATGTTTAAATTTTTTCTCATTTTTTTTCTTTCTCTTTACTTTAAAGCATTCTCTGTTGCGTTTATTTGCTTTGTGTACTTTCTAGTGAAATATTTATTTCTGAAATAATTTCCCTTTGTTTCTAATTTTTTTCCTGAGTTCTTTTGCCAGATTTCTGAGTATTTAAATTATTTATGTGTTCTTTCATGTCTTGCATAATTTTTAAATGTCTATATTAGTTATTAATTCTTAATGTCTATATTAGTTGTCAATTGCTATATGACAAACCATGTCAAAACCTAGTGGCTTAGAACAATAACAATTGTATTATCACAATTCTGCCACTTGATTTTTTTTTAACATCTTTATTGGAGTATAATTGCTTTACAATGGTGTGTCAGCCTCTGCTTTATAACAAGGTGAATCAGTCACACATATACATATGTTCCCATATCTCTTCCCTCTTGCATCTCCCTCCCTCCCACCCTCCCTATCCCACCCCTCTAGGTGGTCACAAAGCACCGAGCTGATCTCCCTGTGCTTTGCGGCTGCCTCTCACTAGCTATCTGTTTTACTTTTGGTAGTGTATATATGTCCATGCCACTCTCTCACTTTGTCCCAGCTTACCCTTACCCCTCCCTGTATCTGCAAGTCCATTCTCTAGTAGATCTCCATCTTTATTCCCATCTTGCCCCTAGGTTCTTCTGACCATTTTTTTTCTTTTTTTTTTTTTTAGATTCCATATATATGTGTTAGCATACAGTATTTGTTCTTCTCTTTCTGACTTACTTCACTCTGTATGACTGTCTCTAGGTCCATCCACCTCACTACAAATAACTCAGTTTCATTCCTTTTTATCTGCCACTTGATTGAGTGGTTCTTCTGCTGGTTTTTGTTGTGGTCACTCATTCAGCTGCTGGGTCAGCCAGGATAGCTGAGATAAATGGGCCCCTCTCTCTGGGTGGTCTTTCATATCAAGGGGACTAGAGAGAGCTTGCTCACATGGTGGCAGCGGTTTCAAGAAGGAGAACCCAACTCCCACGTGCCTATCAAGGCTCTGCTTGCTTTACATTTCCTGATGTCCAACTGGACAAAGCAAGTCACATGATGAAGACCAGGGACCACATGGGAGGGAACTGCACTGGTCATGGATACCAGGCAGCCTGATTCATTGGGGAGCCATTTATGAAACAATCCACCACACTGTCTTTTCTGAGGTGCTTTCCTTGTACAATGTTGTTCTGCTCTTTTTTCTCCTTTGGCTTATAACTTGACATGGAATTTGACTTTGATACTTTTCTGTTGCTCATTTTCACGTAATATTAGTTTCCCTGGACCTTTATAAGATGGTGTGGCTCAGGGTAGCTTTTCTAACAGACTTGCCTCTTCTGTTGTTTAAGTGACATGTCACATCCCAAGGCAGCTTGCTACCTGGGATTTCCTTGCCCACTTCCACTTGCCCACTTCTATCTGGACCTCCTCTTTCTTTGGTCTGAGGGGCCCCCTTCCTGCTCAGTTTTGATTTCATTCCCAACAGTTTCTCCCTGGGATCTTTCCTATATGGGAGCTCTGGCTGGATTGATTAAAGCGATTTTGTGTCCCAGACTCTCCAGCTCCTGCAAAACTTAACAAGGGCCCTTTTCACTCACCTGAGATGGGTCTGGACAAGTCCCTCCCAGTTTCATCTGCTATTCTCAGGCTGGTCAGCTGTGCCTCCCAGTCAATGTCGGCTCACTATTTTGAATTCCCCTGTGCTCTGGTCCATCATAGGCTGTGTTATTATTTTCTTTGCTTCCTTCTGTACAGAAATCACTGCCATGGAGGGTTTGTCACTGTTGCTGGTTTGTTCCCACCTGCTTATAGTTTGGGGTCTGGGGGGACAACCTAGCTTTGTAGTAAATATTGCCCATGATTTTTGGTTTAGCTATTTATCTGCTCTGCCATTGTTTATAGGTGGATTGTGGAGATTCAAAAACTATGTCGTCGTCTCCCCAGAATGGACTCCTTGTGTCCTTCATCTTTAACTTACTAAATAGATTACATAAATGAAGTTTGGCAATAAATAATGGTAAAAACAATACTTTTTAGTATTTACTATGTGTGTGCCAGGCATTCCATCCATAACCTTATTTAATCCTCACAAACATGAAGTAGGTGCAATTCTTTATTCCCATTTTAGAGTTGAGGAAATGGGCTGAGAGAGGCCGGGGGACCTACCCAAGTTGACCTTGGTGGTGAGAGCAGACCCAAGTCAGTGTGAACACCAGAGGGTATACAATGAGTGGGTCTGTCCATTTCACAGAATCCCCTTGGGATGCTGAATACAGACCTTAATAAGGCTTTCACTGTTGATGACCTTTCTGAAATCCCATTCCAGAAGGATCCAGAGCTGGGGCAGTTCTATCCAAGGAGGTCCTTGCTTTAAGATTCAACAGAGATCAGACATGGAGATGGAGAATGGCAGTGAAGGAGGGGATAAGGCTGCCTCCAGGCCTCTGAATCAAGCAGTAGAGGGGATTACAGTGATGATCACTGTGCAGGGAACACTGCAGGAGGAGCAGGTGTGGGGGACGGTGGGAAGGATGAATTTGAAAGTGAGGTCTGTAGGAACTCCAAGACATTCAGATGTACTCCAAGCAACTGGAGAGTGATGTGGACTCCACCTGTGCATGGGGAGTTACCGGCACGGAGATGCAGCAAAGCCACGGCAGTGACAGGATCCCCCAGGGAGGACACAGGAGAGAAGAACACCAATTCTAAGCCCAGGAGCATTTTGCCAGAAGGGGCAGGTAGAGGCCGGAGGAGTCATCATCTCCAGAGGGAGGATGGAGGAGAGAGGTGACATAAAAGAAGAATCTCCCAATTGGAGCCACCTCTATAATCCTATAAATTAGTTCCCACTGCCTTGAGGCTATTTCCAAAAAGCAAATTGATCTCTAGGATAGTAGATTCTGGACCACTGGAGAAATTCAAGACAATGTTCTCCCAACCCTGACCTTTCTGCCCCAGCTTTGCCACTGTTCATATCAGACTTTCCTGGGCTACCTCAGCCTCATGCCCTGGCTTCCCACTCATCTGTGATGCAGCTCTGTCCTGGCTCTCAGCCTCTGGGAAAGCAGACCAGGGTTGACCCAGAGGCCCCACTGTCAAAAAGGAGAAGAAAACCAACATGTATTTTGACCCTACCAGATGTCTGTCATTACATTTAATCCCCAGAAGATCCACATGAGAATTCTACATCTCTTTCATTTTATATATGAGTAACCTGAGGCCCATAGAGGTTAGCTAACCTGCCCAGAGTCACACAGCTAGCAAGTGATGGAGCCAGAATTTGAAGCCATGTCTATTTGGGTCCGAAGTCCATGCTTTTTAAAAAAATTTTTCTTGAAATAGAGTTGATTTACAGTCATTGGGTTAGTTTCAGGTGTACAGCAAAGTGGTTCATTTTATATATACGTTATATATACGTATTTTATATATACGTTCATTTTATATATACGTGTGTATATGTGTATGTATATATATGTATAAATATATATATTCTTTTTTTACATTCTCTTCCATTATAGGTTATTACAAGATATTGAGGAGAGTTCCCTGTACTATATAATAGGTCCTTGTTGGTTATCTATTTTATATGTAGTAGTGTGTATATTTTAATCCCAAACTCCTAACTTATCCCTTCCCCCCCTGCCCTTTGGTGACCATAGTTTGTTTTCTATGTCTGTGAGTCTACTTCTGTTTTGTGAATAACTTCATTTGTATCATTTTTTTAGATTTCATGTATAAGTGAGATCATGTGATATTTGTCTGGCTAACTTCACTCAGTATGACAATCTCTAGGTCCATCCATGTTGCTGCAAATGGCATTATTTCATTTGTTTTTATGGCTGAATAGTATTCCATCATGTATATGTACCACATCTTCTTTTTCCATTCATCTGTTGATGGGCACTTACATTGCTTTTGAAGTCCATGCTTTCGCCACTGTACCAAGCTGCCTTTTTGACACTGAGTTCTTGTATCAGAAAGTCACATTTCTCAGACAAGAAAAAAGTGTGTTGTCCCAGCTGTACCTAGGATTCAGGGCTTCTGGTGTCCTTCTAATTAAAGGAGCTTCAGTCCTGAATTAGTGAACGAATGCACAGGAGAGATTTTTATGGGATTTAGAGAGCACAGCTGATTTACCAAATGGATATATTTTCAGAGACTGTAGGGGTTGGCAGTGCCAAGCAGTGGGAGGTTGGTGGGGAAAATGGGGGTGAGAGGGAAACTCTCTCATTCAGGTCACATCCTGCAGTTCCCAGGGCTATACATTCCTGCTATCAAGTGGCAGGTTTGTTGATTTCGCTCACTTGAGCTGTTCAGTTCAAAGGCTCAATAACAAGTTCCCAGAATGTTCCAAACATGGATTCAGGGAACGGGCTGATGAGTAAGCTCCCAAAGGTTGCTCACGAAGGATGATCCCAGAAGAAATATTTGCATAGTACTAAATTTTCATTCATTAAAAGAGCAGATGGAATTCACCAACAGAGAAAAAAAAAAAACCTCTCTGAAACGTGCCAAATTAGAAGTCAGAAATGTTCCAGCAGCCTCCCGGGGCTTCAGAGTTTATTCATCTGAGGTGAAATGAAGAGCTGAGTGTTCTTTCAGCAAATACAGTGTTTCAGAGGTGTGAGGCTCAGAGTTAGGCACTGGGACACAGGGGTGAGTCATGCTCTCCGGGGTCAAAGGGGCTCAACATCTGTGGGGCAGAGAGCTGTGCAGGCCTGGATTTAAGCAGGTCCCTGTCAAGATGGATTCCCCAGAATGGGACCATCTGAGGAGTCAAAGTCTCAGGGTGTGCTCAGAGCTCACCTGCCAGGCGAGGATAAGGAAAGGTCATTTCAGTCCGAGCAAAGGCATAGAGGAGTGACGCAGCATGGTGGGCTGGGAGACCCTAGCACTGCCATTTTTTTATAGCTTGTAGAACAAGAGGAGGTGAGAGCGAGAGACGAAACAAGCCAAAGTACCAGGGTCTTGAATGCCATGATAAGGGCCATGGAACCAGTGGAAAGGCCAGTGCTGGAGACTCACGGGATTGGCCTCATGGGTGGCCTTGGAGAAGAAAATGGGCAATCGGGCTTGCCAGAAATGGGTCTCGATGAAGTATGGGCTTCAGTGTGGCGTGATTTGGGTGTCTTCCACTTAGAGGCTGGGTGAACTTAGGCAAATCCCATTAGCCAACGTAATACACTTAAACTGCCCAGCATGGTGAAGGTCAAACCACGGGACCCGACAGCGTCCTCATCTAAGAAATGGGATTAATGGTTATGCAATCTGCCTTAGTAGATTGTTTGTGAGGATTTCATGATGTAACTATGGAAAGTACATAACGTAAAGTCAAGTGTAGATGCATCAGACTGGTAACTGATATTATTATTGTTGCTGTTATCATTATTCAGACTATTTAGTATATGTTAAGCCCTGGGAGCCCAGACCCAAATCTGACATTCCCTTGCCTTACGGAGTTTGCCGTCTAATCGGGAAAAGAGACCCCAACCAAATCCTAATTCATGATAGGAGCTGGGTCGGCTGGGGGGTGGTGGGTGCCCTGGGAGATCATTGGGCCGGTGCCCTGTCCGTACTCACCATATGTGATGAGTTCCTTTCCCCAGTGAGCAAACACAGGTGGCTGTGGAGGCACCATGGCCATGCTTGTACTTTCCTTGTAGAAATGATGGAGGCTAAAGGAAGTAAAGTTTGCTACCCCTGTGCCAGAGAAAGTGACAGAGCCAGCATTCAGACCCAGGCCAGTGAGGCTCCAGGGCCCAATATCTTTCCTGAGAACCTGGCAATCCATCCATCCATCCATTCATCCATCCATCTCTTCATCCATCCAGCAGAGATTTATTGAGCACCTTCCACCTGCCAGACAGTGTTCCATGGGCTGAAAACACGTCTGTGAACAAATAGGCAATATTCCTGCCCTCATCAGTTTGGCTGTTTGTGAGGGAGACAATCACTTTGCAAATCATCGAACTGATAAATATATAGTTCGAGATGCTTATTTTTGAGGAACAACTTTCATGCGGTAAAATGCACTCTTTTAATGTAATCCAGTAAATTAATCCACCATAATGAAGACAGAGAAACAGCTCCATCACCTCCAAGATTCCCTCATCCCACTTCCTGGCAACCAGTGATCAGTTTTCTATCCCTATAGTTTTGACTATTCCAGAAAGTCACAAAAACAGAGTCATATTTCTACAAACTTTTGAATCTGGCTTTTTTTACTTAGAATAACGCATTTGAGGTTTTGCCACGTTGTGTGGATCAGTAGCTTTCCTTTTGATTTCTGAGTAGAAATCCTTTGGATGAATATACACGTTCGGTTTATCCATTCACCAGTTGTACGGCATTTGAGTTGTTTCCAGTTTTACACAATTATAAATAAACTATTTGCGTACAGGTTTGTATATAAACTTAAGTTTCTACTTCTCTAGAATAATTACATAGAAGTGGGATTGTTGGGTCATATGTAAATGTACATTTAACTTTTTAAGAAACTGACAAACTGTTGAATATAGTTTCATTTGCTTGCATCCAAATACCTTCTCTGTGAAGTATCTGTTCAAATCATTGCCCATTAATTTATTGGGTCATCTGTTTTTTATTATTAAGTTCTGATAATTCTTTATATATTCTGGTTATAAGTCTTTTGCCAGATATATTTGCAAATATTTTCACCAGTCAGTGGCTTGTCTTTCTGTTACCTTAATAGCATCTTTTTAAAAGCAGATGTTTTAAATTCAAATGAAGTCCAATTTTTTATTTTTCATTTATTGATCATGTACGGGGTGTCATTCTAAACATCTTTTCCTCCCTCACATGAGGTCACAAAGATTTTTCTGCTTGTTTTCTTGTAGAAGTTTTATACTTTTGGGTTTTACATTTAGAACTATAGGCCATTTTGAGTTCACTTTTGAATGTGTTGTGAATTTTCATTGATTTACAAGGGCTGTCCAATTGTTACATCCAGCATTTGTTGAAAAGACGATTCTTTCTCTATTGCACTGGCTTTGCAACTTCATCAAAACTCAATTGACCATAAATGCATGGGTCTGTTTCTGGATTCTATTCTGTTCCATTGATCTACTTGTTTCTGCTTTGACTAATCTCATACTTTTGCTTTCACTTCATAATAATACCCGGATCAGGTAGTGAGAGTCCTTCAACTTTTTTCTTCTTTTCAAAATTATTTCGGCTTTTCTATCCTTTGCCTTTTCATATAAGGAAAAGGCTTTGTGCCCAGTCTTTGCCATGAGTACCCAGTGAGGGTATGTAGAGAGGAGTCTGTGAGTAAGGCAAATTCCCCCTGTATCTGGACAAACAATAGTTCTATTCTCTCACTTAAGTTCTTATACAACCTTCAGCAATTCAGTTAAATTAAGCATCTTAAGTCTCCTTACTCTCTTCTATGGCAGCCCTGTTTTCTTCCCATGCTCTTCCCAAGGTAAGCCAGGATTCACATCCCAAACCTTCTCGAAGGCACCCGTCTTTCCTTAAATTTCAAACTAGTTGAGTTCAAGAAAAGTTATGGTTTCATAGATGATCTAGCTTTTTCTCACTGTTAGGCTGGGAGTGACACTCTTTCCACCTCCTATATTTTAAACAGAGTAGAATTGTTTGAGGTCTTTATAAGGATTATGGTGGAAAAAGAGAGACGCTGATGGGATAGATGATTAGATTGGAGGGGTCAGGATAACTTTGCTGAGGAAGTGACTTTTCATCTAGGTTGTAAAGGACGAGTAGGTGTTGTTCAGCACAACAGGTGGAAAAGCACTGCAGGAGATAGCAACTTTTTGCCTAGACCCTGAGGCAAAAAGGAGCTTGTCACATCAAAAGAACCATAAGGAAGTTAGATTGGCCTGAACAAAGTAGGCAAGGAGAGTGAGCCTGGAGACATGGCGGGGCCAGATCACGTGGTACTTGTGTACCCACCAAAGCTTTTGACAGTGGGAAATTTTAATGAACATTATGGGCCTTAGATAAACAGAGATCTTGGAATCCTTTAAGAGAGTAGCACTATCTAAATGAACTTTTCCATCAGCCTAACATGCTGTTTAGATGTTTATCACCCATTTCACATATTAACCGTGTAAAATGCACTTGATTCTAACCCTGTGCTTTCAGTTAGCACTTTCCATCATTCTCTCTGAAAACTTTCCAAGGGTCTTCTTTTTTTAATTTACTAATTTAATCTGACACATTTAACATGAAGTAGTTTTCTGGTACTGGGGCATCATTAATTTCTGTACCTCATCAGAGCTTCTCAGCCAGTTAAACTTTCCCTGCTGTTCCTTTTCTCATGCAGACAGGTAAGGTCCTACTGGTCCACACCTGAGCAGCGTCTTACATACCTTAATGAAACGACTCTTCTGTTACTATTAACACTACTAGCATCACCAGATAGAAAGAAATTATCAGACTGATGCAGCAGATTCATTTCATCTCAAATTAATATCTGAGTTCATTTGCCAAGATAAAAAGCCAAAGAAACATGAATTGCCCCCAAGGGATCCAGACAGAGGCCAGGCACCCTGCTCATCTCTGCTTTCCAAAGCTTTTCCACACACTCTAATCAAAGAATGATGATGGAGCTCTTGAATCATTTGGGGAACACGTACAACATGTACGTTTGTGAGTTGGTCTTTCATTTATGTGTGCATTTCTTTTCCCATTCAATAATGAATTGATGTAATAATAACTAGCTCACATCTATTTGGAACTTGCTTTGTGTCAGTCCTTGTTCTAAATGACTCACATATAGCTTTGTGCTAATCCCTGACGTTTTGACCGTGACTTAGTCATACCCCTATTCAAAGAGCTCACAGTCCAGTGAGAACGGTGGACATGTATATCCTTAATTACAGTACGGCATGATCAGTGCTGCAAGGGAGGAACCAACAAGGGTTTGGTGAGAATCCAGAACACTGATGTACTTGGCCAAGAGAGGGGAAAAGAAGGGAACTGAGAAACAGGAAGGGACTTGAAGAACACTCCACAGAAGGTATAAAATTTGGTCTGGGTTTTGAAGTATGAGTAGGAGTTCATGAGTATAAAAAATAAGGTAAAGGTTACCAGGCAAGTCATAGAAGATTAAACATAAAGTGTGTCCTATTCTTTGAAGTTGGCACAATGGCTATAATAAAGATAGTGGCCAAAATATGAGGAGGTTGGAACCTATTTTTAGGAATTTTTCATGCTAAGGAGTTTGACCATTATTCTACAGTAAATAGAAAAATTTGGAAAGATTTTAATTAAGTGATTTGAACATGTGAATGATAATAAATGACAACAATGTTAGATTGCATTTATTGAGCACTTACTTTGTGCTCAATAAATACATACAGAACTTCATTTTCTCTTCTCAATAACTTGATGTAGCAGACATCGTTATTCCTTTTAACAGACGAGGAAAACCAAGGTACAAATAAGATGTTAGGCATTTTGCCTGAGGCCACTGTGGCAGTAAGCCTGGGAGCTGGGGTTCAGGTTCAGGTTGAATAATCACTACACTCACACCTTCCGTCTCTCCGTTCCACTGATTCTACTGACTTAGAAAGGTGTTTGAGGAGTAAGTGTAGTGGGATTACAGGGCCCCAGGCTGGGGTAGGGGAGGAGCTGTCATGAGTCCAAGCAGAAGTGAAAAAGGACCAGAGAAGAGAGGAAGATTCTGGAAGGGAAAAATGATGAGTCTTGAGAATTAATCACATGATCCAAAACATAGGCTGGACGAGGGGCAGGGTCCATGAGACTCCCACGTTTCTGACTTGCACAACTGAGCAGCCCATCAACAGAGACTGAGAACCCAGGAGAAGGGGCAGTTGGAGAGGGAGAGTTTGGCTTGGACAGATTGAATATGCCATGCCTGTGTGGGGCTTCTAGGTAGAGGTGTCCAGATCTGGCACATCCTGCCAGCCGGGATGTGTGAGCCACAGAAAGGCTCAGTGGACAGGAGAACTGGGCTCTGGTCCCAGCTGGGCTGGAAGCCATGGAACTCCTCCAATAGGCTTCGGCTTCCTCACCTACAAAAGGTAGGGGAGGAAGGAAATTACCTTGAAGGTCCCCTCTAGGCTGAAATGCGGTAATTCTATGTTCCCAGTCCAGAAGGATGCAATTACCTGTAGAAACGGATCCTGGAAGCCAGTCAGCTTGTAAGCTAGACATTGAATAGCATTGTCACACTCCACTGCAGCCATCAAAGCCTTCAGGAATATTCATAGAGCTAAAGCATCAGACCAATAATTATAACTTAGGTGGTTTCTGTGGTTTTTCTCCATATTTTTAGTCTAATGAGGAAGTAAACTCTGTGTGGTGAGGATAGGGGGCAAAGCCCACCACATGCATATTTACATTGCCTCGGGGTGATGTCTTTCAGACGACACCCCATGTTCTTGCTTTTCTGGAAGGCCAATTCTCTGATGTCCCTTGGAATCCAGACTCACTTTCCATTTAAAACCTGCACTGACAGAATTGCTCAGCTACTGGTAGAAAAGGTTAGTGGGAAGTGGGGCTGATCTATCCATGCCACTGGGCCGTGCTGGGGAAGCAGCTTCCGTGCAGGCCGATTTCCCCCCAGTGTATTCATTCGTGGGCTCACAACTATCCATGGAGCGTGCAACATGCACGCACACCGTGAAAGATCCTGGGGATGTAGCGTGGAAGGAAACAGGTGTTGCTGGGGAATGTAATTCAACAGCCACTTTTATTAATGTGCATGTTAATGGCGAACCACATGTTTTTTTTTTTCTTTTGGACTATGTTGAAACCTTAATTTCCTAATTTTAGAATACCTGGACCTTCGTAAATACTCTTGATTTTCGTTCCAATTGAATTCACAGATTTAATGCATTGACCATGGAGAGATTTTGGCGTATAGAACATATAGAGTATATATATTGTGTGTATATGTATATCTGTTTTATGATACATTATTTTCATTTTCAGCATATACATAAAGATGGTGTAATGTCTGGAGTTTGAAGGAGACAGGGCAAGGTCTGGTCGTCATTCTGGATGACCCCAGAGAATGGGGGAGGCCTGGGTTCGAATGAGGCTCAGAGCCACGGTAGCTGTGTCACCTCTCCAAGCCTGGCTTTCTCAGATGGAGATCATGATCATACTCGCCTCTCAAGTTCCTTCTGAGGATAAAATGAGATAATGCATGTGAAACTGTAGAAAGTGTCCCATAAATGTTAGCTTTCCTGAGGAGTAAATAATATATGTAAAGAAACTTGAAGAGCTTCTAGCACATGGTAGATGCTCAACAAATGGCCACATTAATAATGCAGCTCTTGGTGTTGTAAAGAAAACCACTGCTCATGATAATAATGGAACAGCTGTATTGAGCGCCCCTTGAAAGTGGTAAGAGCAGCTTTCCAGTCCATGCTCTTCCACTTGCTGTCTCCACGGCCCTGAACTTGCCCCTTTACCTCTCTGTGCATCTGTTTCTTCATCTGGGGCTTAGGGTGCTTTGAGCATGGGTGGGGGTAATTGTGAAGGAATCTTTGTGTCCTAGAAAGCTCTGCATGACTGTTTTGTGCATGATGATGTTGGTTACAGTGGACATTTTCAATGGCTCAAAATAGATTCAGGGTTGGCCCTTACCCCACGAGGGCATTGCAAGAAGTTTTAGTTGTTTTTCTTTCTGGAAGACCTTGGGAAATTTCATTTATCCATCACCCCTGCAGGTGTACCCAGACCTTGGACCCTGGACGTCCTTTCTGGGCGAGACCATAGCCAACTTCAGCTATCTGCTTGGTTTGTCGTTTGCTGTCCTGGGCTCCCCCTTCAGGGCTCCTTCATCACTCACTCTGCTCCAGGGAACCCCCAGTCCTAGCCTTGCCAGCATCAGCCCAGAACCTCCTGGTCCTTTCCTCAGTGAGACTCAGCTGCAGCTAGCCAAATTGCACGTCATTGTGAAGATTAAATGAGTTAATACCTGCTAAACTCTTAAAACAAAGTTTGGTGCATGACAGATGCTCCAGAGAGATGAGCTATTTTTATTAGCAGTGTGTCAAGAACTTAGAACAGGGCTTGGCACATAGCGAGGGCTGTACTGGTGTTGTTTGCTTTTTTTAAATACGACCATTCATTTATTTAGTCAGTCAACAAACCTTGCCCACATGTCTTCTTCATGCCAGGCTAGACTTGGGGAGCCAGGGAGAACATGACCGTCCCTGCCCTCAGGGAGCTTAAAGTCTAGCAAGAAGCAAACAAATAAGCAAAAATGCAGCCGGAATGTAAAAATCAAGAGAATGCCTGGGGGAGGTGGGGATAAAGAGGAAGCTCTAATCTAGTCTGGAGGGAGGGGAATGATAAGAAAATGATAATAGCAGAGATGTATTTTGAGGAATACATGACAGATGTAAAGAAGCCTGCAGAATGGTACGTATTTGGTTCCTAGAAGTGGTAACTCTGAAGCTGCACCCTTTGTGAGAGAACCTGGTGGATTAGGGGAGAGAAAAAGAGACAGATGTACAGACAGGGTGTTCTAGGAACGGCAAGCAGCGTGTGCAGCTGGAGCCCAAGGTGGCCATGGGCAACTCCTGGGCCATAATACAGCTTAGAAGATCTACAGGTAGGAGCTGAGGGGCTACAGAATTTAAACCACCCTCTAGGCCACATGGGTTTCCAGCCCGAGTACTTTGTACTGTTCCACTGAAAAATCAAAAAGATTCCAGGATCAAGTCTAATAAATTTCCAAACCATGTTTGCTATTGAGTCATTAAAGGCGCTAAGAAGTCTACAAGAAAGAACGCAATTGAACCTCGTCATTTCCCAGACATGTTTGACCTCAGAATCATTTCTCCTCCAAAATCTATGAGCCTAACATGGCTGGTGGCATTCCTGGGAATACAGATTGTGAAACAGCCATCGTGATAGGAAGACCTTGAGGCAGGGTACTGCCGTGGTCTGAGTTGCATGTCAGAAAGCTAACTCCCCCAGAAGCAAGGACGGACTGGAGAAGGAGACTCTGGAAGCCAGAGGATGGGTGGAGAAGCTAGTGCAGGAGACCAGGAGGAAGGAATGGGGATCTGAACAAGGGCCATGTGTTGGCGAAGAGGACGAAGGGGATACAGGAGCTGAGGAGGGGGAGTCATCTGGCATTGATGGCTGAATTTAACTGTTCCAATAATGGGAACTCCCTGAACCTGGAAGTCAGGACCAGGAGTTCTGACTTGAGCCCTGAGTTGGTGAGTTGTGGCCGAGGCAAGCCACTCTCGCCCCTCAAGCCCGGTGGCCAATTCTAACACAGAGGGGACGATGACAAGATGGTTTCCAAGGGACCCTGCACCTCTGCCGTGCTGACAGTCCTAGGCTGTGAGCTGTCTCTACTTCTGAAGCAGGCAAGCAATGTGCTGGACCAGCTGTATGGCACCAGGGTGAAATTGACATGCATTGATTAAGTACCTACCATGTACTTGGCTGAGTGCCAGGCTCTGGGACAGAGGGAAGTAAGGTAGCAGCTTTCATTAGGACCCATCCTCAGGTAAGTCCATCACCCCTGGAAGTCACCTCAGTATAGGAGAAAGGACTTTGGAATCAGATACTGAGAGAGGCTAATCCCAGCTCTGCCATCCCAGCTGGCTGACCTGGAGCAAGTTCCCAGCCCCTCTTACTAGTTTCCTAGGGCTGCACAACAAAGTCCCACAAATGTGGTGGCTTGGAGCAACAGAAATTCATTCACTCACAGTTCTGGAAGCCAGTAGTTCAATATCAAGGTGTCTGCTCCCTCGGAGGTGTAGGAGAGGCTCTTCCAGCTTCCGGGGGCTCCAGGGCTTCCTTGGCTTGTGGCCGCATCCCTCCAGGCTCTGCCTCTCCCACGGCTTTCTCTTTCTCTCAAATCCACCTCTTCTTTCTCTTAGAAAGGCATCAGCCATTGAATCTAGGAAGGGTCCACCCTGAATCCGGGATGGCTTTATCCTGACGTCTGTATTAATTACATCTGCAAAGTCCCTATTTCCAAGTAAGGCCCCGTTCACAGGTACTTGGACATATCTTTTGGGGACACTTCACCCAACTACACCCCTTCATGTCTCTGCCTCTTCATCTGGAACGTGGAGATCATTGTAGACTTGTCTTATTGGGCGGTTGGGAGGATGAAGAGAAGTAGTACGTGTAAAATCCTTAACAAAGCACCTGGCAAACTGTAGTTTCCATACTCATTCATTCATACCTGAAATGATGGTGACAGGTATGTGTCTTGTACCTGTCCTTCAAGCTCTAATCCTGTATGATGCCCTCGCCTCTAATCACTGATCCAGGCCACTAAAGCAGCCGTTCTGGTGGCATATGGACTGTGACATAAAGGTTGTTTATGTTCTGTCAGCCCCAGCGTGCAAGGGAGGAGAGACTGTCACCTTCCCTGGGAGTGGGGTCACAGGCTGCAGACGTTTGTCACTTGGTTGGTCACAACAGCCAGGACAGAATTGGTCAGCTGCTGCTTCTACCCTGCATTCCAGATGGGCATGGGGCTGCCAGGCACCACAAGGATTTATGGGGACACCTGGGCACGCAGCGTCGCCTGCACTCCTGGGCATATCCCTGCCTCCCTCACGGAGCACATGGGCTGGGCCAGCAGCTGTCGAGGCCCTGGTTCTGTAGAATTACATCTACACATGCACATACCAGCATGATGTGGCTCCTTCTGTCCTGGAACCCTCAGCACGGAGGGAAGAAGGACAAGTACACAGATTGGGGTGCAGGGAAGGAAGCCCCTCTGGGCTGGAGCTCAGCCTCCGGCTCCCAGTGGGATGCAGAATAGCACGGCTCAGTGCCTGGAGCTGCTAGGAAATCAAATATTTTCTCACTAGATGTTTAATGAACAGGCATGATTGCCGCCTTTGCATTCAGGTTGATCTAGGATCGATAGGAAGGGGCGGACAGAAAGACGCTGGAAATGCCAAACTCAGCGGGCCTGTAGACTGATAGTCACGAGGCTGACGATGAAGTTTAGCACGCCTCCCAGGCTGACTGGGTGGACCGTGGCGAGGCTGAGCACGATCAGAAGAGGAGGTTTGAATGACAATTCTAGTAATAAAAACCATGCCCAAGATTCTCGGAACACTCACAATAGACAAGCCAGGCATCCGGCTTAGCTCTCAGCCTGCGTTGTTCCTTAATCCTCATAAGAACCCTATGAACACACTGTTGATTCTTGTTCATGTTTTACAAAACTGAGGCAAATAGAACTTGTTAATTCAGCTCCAGCCCCACTGACCTTCTTCCTGTTTCCCATCACACCATGTTGTGGGAAGCTCAAATTACCCAAAGGGACATTTCCTCAAACTCCCAATCACATCTTCCCCAACGTAGACTGGGTATGTTTGTGTACTCAAATGTTGATACGAACCTTATTTCAAACTGGGATTCGACCAGTGTATAAGGCGCACCTCAGCTCTGAACTTCCCTGCTGTGTAACTTCCTGTGCACCTCTGTCCCTCTCTGAACCTCTTCGGTAAAATGTGTCAAATGATAACACGGCCCTGAGGGTTGTTGTGAAGAGGAAAGGAGAACCCTCGGGTGAAAGTGCTAGAAAATACAAAGTAAATGGAGAGGGTCTCTAGAGGGCAGCTGAGATCTGCCCGCTGGTCAGGTTCAGTGGTCCAGTTGCCAATCCAGAGCCCAGATTTGAGCATCCATGTCTGCCCTCATCTGCCTCATCTGGCCCTCCCCAATCCCACGCCGTCTGAATGCCAGTCTGAAAACTGAGTCGAGATGTCTTTAAACACAGCATGTCCTGGTTCCCTGCGAGAGAGTTTGGCTGCTCTGACACCTGTAAAATGGAATTATATCTACAAATTAATTTGCTAGAAATGATCCACATTTCCCAAGACTTTCCTGGAAGCCAATATGAACAATTAGAGCTGGAGATGCAACTCCTGGCCTGATGAGTTGGGGGTGAGGTAATGATGAACCCACCACCCTTTAGCTTAGGAAGCAGCAGGGCCAGGGGACCCTGGAACAGCTGCAGCCCCCTGAGGAGTGAGGATCCATCACCCACGGGCCTCCACCCTCCACTTGTTTATTTATTGAGGTGAAATTCACATAATGTAAAATGAACTGTTTTCAAACAGAGTGGCATTTAGTACATTCACAATGCTGTGTAACCACCACCTCTGTCTAGTTCCAGAACATTCATCACCGCAGAGGAAACCCAGTGAGCAGTTGCTCCCCATCCCCCCCCCGGCCCCTGGCAACCCACGATCTGTCTTCTGTCCCTGTGCATTTACTTATCCTGGATATTTCATATTCGATCCCACCTATGCTAAAATAAAACCGTACCTGAGACAGGCACCAGGCACAAAGGGCTCTGAACATCCTAGTTGTTAGGACACCTGACCTGGTGTTGGTGCCAGAGCAGAATGACATTTAGCAAGGTTCTTAGCCCCTTGGGGGCGCAGTTTCTTCTTAACTCAGACTTTAATCCCCAGGCTGTGACCGTGACTCATGCTCCAGCAAACCCTCCTCCTCCCCAGACTTTCCCTGACCCTCCCCGACAGAACACCCTCCACAGCACACTTGGGTTGCCCCATTTGTATTCTGTCCCAGGTGTCACACCGGTGTTTCCTGTGATGCCTGCACCTTGTTCTCTAGCCACCTCGTGACTTACGGAGTGCAGAAACCACGTGGCATAGCAGATGGAGTACTGGCTTTGCCATCCAAAAAGCTGGGTTCCTGGCCCCGTGTCCTCTCTGTAAGAGGCAATGAGTGGAAAGTGAGATGTGCAGTAATGTTCTTTTGTCCTGTCTTTGGCAGCCCCGGAAGTGTTCCAGGTGTATGTGGACGGAGGCCCTGGGTACTCCTACCCCGTTGACTGGTGGTCCCTGGGTGTCACGGCCTATGAGCTGCTGCGGGGCTGGGTAAGATGTGCGCCTGTGTGGTGAACGCGAGGGCTGTGGAAGTGGGGGGCTCAGCTTCTACCAGGCTTGGGTGGGGTGGAATGGCCCTGCCGCTGGATGTGCACCATGCCGGCCCTGGGTGTCAGTCCTGATTGCCCGTGTGCCAACTCCAAGGTCCTGAGCATTAGAAAGCTCTTAACAAGGTTCTGGTCCAGCCCCTCATTCTACTCACAGGGACAGGGATGTCCAGAGGGGGAGGGTCTTGTGTGAAGCTCAGCAGCTGATCCGTGGCAGCTCAAACACCCAAAGCATCTTGGTGTCATGATTTCAAACGCTGTCCTCTTTCAACCCACAACATGATGCGCCCGTGCCCAGCTTTCCAGCTTGGTTTTTTGTTGTTGTTATTTTAGTTCCAACCTTCCCCAAATACTTAGCGCAGTGTCCTATAAAAATGGGGCATTCAGTATGTATTTTTGTTTTATTTCTTTTAAATTTAAAAGCTGAAGGTGACTAATGGAGCTATTTGGCAACTAATAACTCAGTTTTATTTTAGCAGAAAGAATTATGACAAACGAATTTCGAGGCTTTTTTTTTCTTACACAAGTATCATTTGAAAATGACACCATTTAACCTCTCAGAACCATGGTTTCCCCTTCATACAATGGGGATAGGAACATCCTTTCAGTCTATTCTGTGGTGCTGAAGTTATCCTGGGATCGATGCACCCCTAGACTGGGACACTCAGTTTACATATAACTCACCTTATAGCTCCAGCACCCAGCACACAGCGTAGAGAGTCAGTTCCTCCCACCGGATGCTGCTTTAACAGTGTCTCACGGTCATCTGCATATATGCATATTAAGGCGGGTAGACGGTGCCCCTTGAGGGCAGGAGCCCCCAGTGCACAGTGATAACTGATGGGAATGAATGAGGGAATGAATGATGGCAGCTGTGGGAAAACCATACAAGCTATGTGAGTGTCATTAGTTATCACCGTGTGGTTCAAGCAACTGGGGTCTCTCTTGATCTCAGTGATTTCCCCCGAATTCCTCAAAAACATACTACAGTACATGATGTTGTTAGAATGCAAAAAATATGTATATGAACTTGTGAGTTTTCTCGGGCACTGAATGAAAACAATTCATCTCTCCCCACCTCCCTGGTTGGTTCCTTTGTCGTGTACTGGTTCTTTAATATACATGCTCCAGGAGGGGACATGAGGGTCCCCATGATACTTGTATGAACCAGAGAACACAGACATCACCAGATGATGTTTATCACGGAATCAATCATACAAATGACCTTGGCAAGCAGTCGGCCTAAGCATGATTGGTCATTTGCCAGCAGAAAGTGTATTCTCTGCCAGAATACAAGTCAGAACAGTCAAAGATGATGACTTGGCAAAAAGCCCCAAGGGCTTCAAAATAAAACGTTTCATTTTAAATGTATCTGAGTTTTCTGCTTAGGGATCCAAATGCCACTTTTAATAGAAGAGGGAGGGTCACATGGTGGGATCGGGCCTTTGGTGTGGGGACAGAGTGAACAAGAATGCCTGTCATGGGTTGGTGTGACTCTGTCTCCCAGATATCTTGGTCTGTTCATCTTTGACTTGAAACACAATGGGTTTATGCAAATAGTTTATTCTGTTTTTTTAATCCTGGAAACGATCACATTTAGTCCAAAAGCTATACTGAAAAACACTCATATTTTTCCATGGACTGTGTGAATTTAGAAGTTATCCTTCCTCATTGAAATTCCTCCATCATGTCAGTGACAGCATCCCTGATAGGTGATCACCCCCCTGTTCCTTGATTCCCTCAGGATCCAGGGGGCTCCTTACCTCCAAAAGATGAAAGTCATGATGGGAATTTTCTAACACATATTGTAAGATCATAGAGTTGGAAAGCATTAGAAATGAAAGGTGGGAGATTGAAGGTATTAATATGGTATGTTAGCCAGGGACCCAGGCATGCTCTAGTCTTAGAGCAGAAAGAGACATCTCTCCCGAAATGCTCTATCAGGAGAGCAGAGGAGTGGAGTGTCATCAAGTGGGCTTGAAACTTCAATGCAGAGAATTCTGTGCGCCTGCTTGTATCCTGTAGCCCAGACGAGGGGAGTAACTTGTACCCAACTTTCCAATGAGCCCAAACAAGGATCTCAGTTCTCACACTGAGACCTGCTAAGTAAAAAAAAAAAAGACTCAAGAAGCGCCACACAGCTGCATAGCACCGGGAGGTCAGCTCCGTGCTTTGTGACCACCTAGAGGGGTGGGATAGGGAGGGTGGGAGGGAGACGCAAGAAGGAAGAGATATGGGAACATATGTATATGTATAACTGATTCACTTTGTTATAAAGTAGAAAGTAGCACACCATTGTAAAGCAATTATACTCCAATAAAGATGTAAAACAAAAAGAAAGGGCCACCTGGAGAGTTCCCTTTTGAGCACAGTTGTCTCAGGGACTGTGACCACACCCCCTGAAGAGAACCCCATGGGGACAGAGAGGAAAGGGAGGTTTCTCATCCACTGACCCAGAGAAGGGACTTAAAGGTCTTACCCAGCGCCTGTTTCCCCACCTACCAGGCTCCTTGATGGTTTCCCTGGCAGTGTCACCCACCTGTCCACTGGTTTTCCTCCGCATGCACAGGGCTCTTATATCCAGAAAGAACGTGTTTCATTTTTTTTAAAGCCCTAATGGCTAGAAAGATTTTCCTCTTACTCAACTGAAAGCTGCCTCCTCGTAACACAGAAAGAGGATCTTAGCAGAATTGACAGGTTCAAACCCTGGCTCTACCAGGCACCTTGTCTGTGATCTTAACCAAGGCCAATAGACAGACCAAATGCTCAGAATCCTCATCTGTTAACTGAAAAAAAAATAATAATAGTAACACCTACTCAACAGGGTGGCTGTGAATATAAAGTGATTCTGACGATGCAAATTACCCAGCTCTGTGACCGATAAAGGGTCGGCACTCGGTCAGTGTCAGCTCCCCTCCCCTGGTCTCTCTGATTCCCATGCGGGGGGCCTGCTGGCAGGTCTGCATCCTTTCCAACTTAGCACCTCTCAAGGTGGAGACAGGCCCTGGGAGAGGAGCTGAGTCACATGTGGTTGCTGACCGTTAGTGGGGAGGTCCTTGGCCCGGTGAGCAGAGGTCCGGGCTCCCATCCACAACCCGTGTTCCTTGATGCTGTGATTCCACCTTAGTCACTTAACTCATCTGAGCCCTGGCTTCCCCCCTCATGAAATGGGGATGATGAGGCCGGCCTGCGGGGTCACCGTGGGGATTCCAGGAGAAAATGTAGGTGGAGCACACGCGGCGTCCAGCACACCGGAGGGATGCTAACTGCTACGTAAATGTGCACGTGGTGACGATTCTGAGACAGGTAGCTGCAGAGACAATGCTGATGACTTCTTCTTAGAGGAGCAGGGAAGAATTTCTGAGGGAGGAAGCGTTAAGGGGGATCATATATGAGTTGGTTGGGAAACCGTGTGAGCGGAGACCGGGAAGGGCAGCTGAGGCTGACACAGCAAACATCTTAGACTGACCAGCAGTCAGAAAGACAGTCTGGGGGCTGTCTAGAAAGGACCCTGAGGTCAGCTGGAGGCACCGGCTTCACTCTGTAGGTAGTGTGGTGCTGTCCATGGAAACGACAGCATGGTGGTCAAGCGAGAGTCTGGGCTTTGGAATCACACGTTTTGGGGATCAAATCCCAGCTTTGTTGCACAGTTTCTGAATGTCTGGGGTGAGCCTGTTTCTTGTCTGTCAGATGGGGAGAACGGTGGTTGCAAAGCACAGGGTTCCACAGCCTCAGCTCTGCGGACGCTTGGGACTGGGTACTGCTTTGTGATGGGGCTTCCCAGTGCACTGTAGGTGTTTAGCTGCATCCCCGGCCTCTACCCACTAGATACCAGCAGGACTTTGCCCCCACCCAGTAAGGACAACCAAAATGTCCCCAAACGTTGCCATATGTCCCCTGGAGGGACAGATTATCCCCGGTTGAGAACCATTGCCATAGAGTAATCAAGGGGACTAAAGGAGATTCTGGTAACCAAACGTTGTCTTCTACATCTGTGACTCTATTTCAGTTTTGTAGATAAGTCCATCTGTACCCTTTTTTTAGATTCCACATATAAGTGATATCATATGATATTAGTCTTTCTCCGTCTGACTTACTGAGGGATAAATTGGAAGATTGGGTTGGACATATACACACTACTATATAAAATAGGTAGATTGGGTTGGACATATACACACTACTATATAAAATAGGTAACTAATAAGGACTTACTGCATAGCACAGGGAACTCTACTCAATACTCTGTAATGACCTATACGGGGAAAGAATCTAAAAAAAGAGTGGATATATGTATATGTATAACTGATTCACTTTGCTGTACACCTGAAGCTAACACAACGTTGTAAATCAACTATACGCTAATAAAATTTTTAAAAATAAAGTTGCAACTCCCCTCCTTCCCCCGCCCACAGACACCTCAGGCCCTCCTTTTTCTCTAAGACACGTAACACCGTGTAATATCTATTCTACGTGTTTTGATCGTCTATGTCCCCACACTAGAATGTAGACTCCATGAGGTGGGGAATTTTCTGTTGTTTATTTACTAACGTATTCCCCAGCCCCTAGAGCAGAGGTTGGTATACCTCGGGGACACAATATTTGCTGACTAAATAACAGATGGATAAATAAAGTCTCAGTCAAGTTTCTTAAAAATAAATAAATAAATAAATGAGATTCTGAACGTCAGATCACTGGCCCATGGCCTTGCAGCAGGGGGTGGAGCCCTATGAGCCCACGTTATGGTGCCAATGAGGACTTCTACCCTCTCTGCTTCCCCCCAGCCACCTGCCTCACGTGGTGTTACCCTTGCCTTTGACCTCTGTCAGCACTTCTCCTTAGGGTTCAGTAGACAGAGAAGGTATGGGTGATGGCTAATAGAGGAAGGGGTATGGCGCTCCTAGAGGTTGGAGCAGAGCTAAGAACCACTGGGTACACACCGGATGGTGGGCTCAACCACAGAGACGAGGAATCTGTTGGTATATTAACCCAAGAAAGGGAGAGAGGCAGCCCTTGGGTTGAGCACCGCCTTTCTGTCCCTCGGTAAAGCAAACAGAGAGAGCCCTGAGCTGGGAGTCAAAATCGTGGGGGGAAATGAACTCTGGGACCTCGCCTCTCCAGGTTTTATATCTCCATAAAGGGAGGGGTTTTCAAGCTGTGTTTCCTGGAAGTGTAGGACCCTGAAGAGGTGATTCAACAGTTCATACAGGAAAAAAATGTTTCTCCAGGCTTTGGAGGTTTAAATAGCCCGGGGAACTGTTATTCCCTTTCATCTGTTCTATGTTTGGGATTTTGAGTAAAAAGATTCGGGGGGAAAAACATTGGATGAGATGGTCCCCAAGGCCCAGCTCAGCTCTAACAGTTAAAATAACAGGTCTGAGCGGGAGAGGCTTGTCTGCTCACCCGCCGGGGCGGGCGGGGCTGGGAGCTGAGGCTGGGGCTTCGGTCGGAGCGCAGGGAGAGGACTGGGGTTGGCGGTGTGAACACAGCCTGCAGGGGGTTAGTGCACCACGGCTAGCCGGGAGGGAGTCCGGGAAACGTCTGGAGCTGCCGAAGAGGCAAGAGTCCTTTTCTTCGCTCTTTGTTTCCTGGTGCGCGAGGAGAGGGCATTAAGAGCGCTGCTTAAAGGAGCTCCAGAGACGGGCGCGAGCCGCAGCTAACAGCGCGGACCCCAGAGACGGGCATGAGATGCTAAGGCTGCTGCTGCCGCCACCAAGAAGCCTGTGTGCGAGCACAGGTCACTATCCACACCTCCCTTCCGGGGAGCCTGTGCAGCCCGCCACTGCCAGGGTCCCGGGATCCAGGGACAACTTCCCTGGGAGAACACAGGGTGCGCCTCAGGCTGGTGCAACGTCATGCCGGCCTCTGCCGCCGCAGGTTCGCCCTGCACTCTGTGCCCCTCCCTCCCCCCGGCCTGAGTGAGCCAGAGCGCCCGAATCAGCTGCTCCTTTAACCCCGTCCTGGTGACCTACACGCAGAGGCGGGTCCAAATCCAAAGCTGAGCCCTGGGAGCTGTGCAAGCAAAGAGAAAGGGAAATCTCTCCCAGCAGCCTCAGGAGCAGCGGATTAAAGCTCCACAACCAACTTGATGTACCCTGCATCTGTGGAATACCTGAATAGACAACGAATCATCCCAAATTGAGGAGGTGGACTTTGAGAGCAAGATTTATTATTTTTTCTCCTTTTCCTCTTTTTGTGAGTGTGTATGTGTATTCTTCTTTGTGAGATTTTGTCTGTATAGCTTTGCTTTCACCATGTGTCCTAGGGTTCTATCCATCTGTTTTTTGCTTTTTTGTTTTTCTAATTTTTTTCTTAATAATTATTTTTTATTTTAATAACTTTATTTTATCTTACTTTTATTTTATTTTATCCTACTTTTATTTTATTTTATCCTCTTCCTTTCTTTCTTTCTACTTTTTCTCCCTTTTATTCTGAGCCGTGTGGATGAAAGGCTCTTGGTGCTGCAGCCAGGAGTCAGTGCTGTGACTCTGAGGTGGGAGAGCCAACTTCAGGACACTGGTCCACAAGAGACCTCCCAGCTCCACATAATATCAAACAGCGAAAATCTCCCAGAGATCTCCATCTCAACACCAGCACCCAGCTTCACTCAACGACCAGCAAGCTACAGTGCTGGACACCCTATGCCAAACAAATAGCAAGACAGGAACACAACCCCACCCATTAGCAGAGAGGCTGCCTAAAATCATAATAAGTCCACAGACACCCCAAAATACACAACCAGATGTGGACCTGCCCACCAGAAAGACACAATCCAGCCTCATCCACCAGAACACAGGCACTAGTCCCCTCAACCAGGAAGCCTACACAACCCACTGAACCAACTTTAGCCACTGGGGACACACACACAAACAACCGGAACTACGAACCTGCAGCCTGCAAAAAGGAGACCCCAAACACAGTAAGATAAGCAAAATGAGAAGACAGAAAAACACACAGCAGATGAAGGAGCAAGACAAAAACCCACCAGACCTAACAAATGAAGAGGAAATAGGCAGACTACCTGAAAAAGAATTCAGAATAATGATACTAAAGATGATCTAAAATCTTAGAAATAGAATAGAGAAAATGCAAGAAACATTCAACAAGGACCTAGAAGAACTAAAGATGAAACAAGCAATGATAAACAACACAATAAATGAAATTAAAAATACTCTAGATGGGATCAATAGCAGAATAACTGAGGCAGAAGAACGGATAAGTGACCTGGAAGATAAAATAGTGGAAATAAATACTGCAGAGCAGAATAAAGATAAAAGAATGAAAAGAACTGAGGACAATCTCAGAGACCTCTAGGACAACATTAAATGCACCAACATTCGAATTATAGGGGTCCCAGAAGAAGAAGAGAAAAAGAAAGGGACTGAAAAAATATTTGAAGAGATTATAGTTGAAAACTTCTCTAATATGGGAGAGGAAATAGTTAATCAAGTCCAGGAAGCACAGAGAGTCCCATACAGGATAAATCCAAGGAGAAACATGCCAAGACACATATTAATCAAACTGTCAAAAATTAAATACAAAGAAAACATATTAAAAGCAGCAAGGGAAAAACAACAAATAACACACAAGGGAATCCCCATAAGGTTAACAGCTGATCTTTCAGCAGAAACTCTTAAAGCCAGAAGGGACTGGCAGGACATATTTAAAATGATGAAAGGGGAAAACCTACAATCAAGATTACTCTACCCAGCAAGGATCTCATTCAGATTTGATGGAGAAATTAAAACCTTTACAGACAAGCAAAAGCTGAGAGAGTTCAGCACCACCAAACCAGCTTTACAACAAATGCTAAAGGAACTTCTCTAGGCAAGAAACACAAGAGAAGGAAAAGACCTACGATAACAAACCCAAAACAATTAAGAAAATGGGAATAGGAACATACATATCGATAATTACCTTAAATGTAAATGGATTAAATGCTCCCACCAAAAGACACAGACTGGCTGAATGGATACAAAAACAAGGCCCATATATATGCTGTCTGCAAGAGACCCACTTCAGACCTAGGGACACATACAGACTGAAAGTGAGGGGATGGAAAAAGATATTCCATGCAAATGGAAATCAAAAGAAAGCTGGAGTAGCAATTCTCATATCAGACAAAATAGACTTTAAAATAAAGAATATTACAAGAGACAAAGAAGGACACTACATAATGATCAAGGGATCGATCCAAGAAGAAGATATAACAATTGTAAATATTTATGCACCCAACGTAGGAGCACCTCAATACATAAGGCAAATACTAACAGCCATAAAAGGGGAAATCGACAGTAACACATTCATAGTAGGGGACTTTAACACACCACTTTCACCAATCGACAGATCATCCAAAATGAAAACAAATAAAGAAACACAAGCTTTAAATGATACATTAAACAAGATAGACTTAATTGATATTTATAGGGCATTCCATCCAAAAACAACAGAATACACATTTTTCTCAAGTGCTCATGGAACATTCTCCAGGATAGATCATATCTTGGGTCACAAATCAAGCCTTGGTAATTTAAGAAAATCGAAATTGTATCAAGTATCTTTTCTGACCACGCTATGAGACTAGATATCAATTACAGGAAAAGATCTGTAAAAAAATACAAACACATGGAGGCTAAACAATACACTACTTAATAACGAAGTGATCACTGAAGAAATCAAAGAGGAAATCAAAAAATACCTAGAAACAAATTACAATGGAGACACGAAAACCCAAAACCTATGGGATGCAGCAAAAGCAGTTCTAAGAGGGAAGTTTATAGCAATACAACCCTACCTTAAACAGGAAACATCTCGAATAAACAACCTAAGCTTGCACCTAAAGCAATTAGAGAAGGAAGAACAAAAAACCCCCAAAGTTAGCAGAAGGAAAGTAATCATAAAGATCAGATCAGAAATAAATGAAAAAGAAATGAAGGAAACGATAGCAAAGATCAATAAAACTAAAAGCTGGTTCTTTGAGAATATAAACAAAATTGATAAACCATTAGCCAGACTCATCAAGAAAAAAGGGAGAAGACTCAAATCAATAGAATTAGAAATGAAAAAGGAGAAGTAACAACTGACACTGCAGAAATACAAAAGATCATAAGAGATTACTACAAGCAACTCTATGCCAATTAAATGGATAACCTGGAAGAAATGGACAAATTCTTAGAAATGCACAACCTGCCAAGACTGAATCAGGAAGAAATAGAAAATATGAACAGACCAATCAAGCACTGAAATTGAAACTGTGATTAAAAATCTTCCAACAAACAAAAGCCCAGGACCAGATGGCTTCACAAGCAAATTCTATGAAACATTTAGAGAAGAGCTAACACCTATCCTTCTCAAACTCTTCCAAAATATATCAGAGGGAGGAACACTCCCAAACTCATTCTGTGGGGCCACCATCACCCTGATAACAAACCACACAAGGATGTCACAAAGAAGGAAAACTACAGGCCAATATCACTGATGAACATAGATGCAAAAATCCTCAACAAAATACGAGCAAACAGAATCCAACAGCACATTAAAAGGATCATACACCATGATCAAGTGGGGTTTATTCCAGGAATGCAAGGATTCTTCAATATATGGAAATCAATCATCGTGATACACCATATTAACAAATTGAAGGAGGAAAAGCCATATGATCATCTCAATAGATGCAGAGAAAGCTTTTGACAAAATTCAACACCCATTTATGATAAAAACCCTGCAGAAAGTAGGCATAGAGGGAACTTTCCTCAACATAATAAAGGCCATATATGACAAACCCACAGCCAGCATCATCCTCAATGGTGAAAAACTGAAAGCATTTCCACTAAGATCAGGAAGAAGACAAGGTTGCCCACTCTCACCACTCTTATTCAACATAGTTTTGGAAGTTTTAGCCACAGCAATCAGAGAGGAAAAGGAAATAAAAGGAATCCAAATTGGAAAAGAAGAAGTAAAGCTGTCACTGTTTGCAGGTGACATGATACTATACATAGAGAATCCTAAAGATGGTACCAGAAAACTACTAGAGCTAATCAATGGATTTGGTAAAGTAGCAGGATACAAAATTAATGCACAGAAATCTCTGGCATTCCTATACACTAATGATAAAAAATCTGAAAGTGAAATCAAGAAAACACTCCCATTTACCACTGCAACAAAAAGAATAAAATATCTCGGAATAAACCTACCTAAGGAGACAAAAGACCTGTATGCAGAAAATTATAAGACACTGATGAAAGAAATTAACGATGGTACAAATAGATGGAGAGATATACCATGTTCTTGGATTGGAAGAATCAACATTGTGAAAATGACTCTACTACCCAAAGCAATTTACAGATTCAATGCAGTCCCGATCAAACTACCACTGGCATTTTTCACAGAACTAGAACAAAAAATTTCACAATTTGTATGGAAACACAAAAGACCCCGAATAGCCAAAGCAATCTTGAGAACGAAAAACAGAGCTGGAAGAATGAGGCTCCCTGACTTCAGACTATACTACAAAGCTAGAGTAATCAAGACAGTATGGTACTGGCACAAAAGCAGAAATATAGATCAATGGAACAGGATAGAAAGCCCAGAGATAAACCCACGCACATATGGTCACCTTATCTTTGATAAAGGAGGCAGGAATGTACAGTGGAGAAAGGACAGCCTCTTCAATAAGTGGTGCCGGGAAAACTGGACAGGTACATGTAAAAGTATGAGATTAGAACACTCCCTAACACCATACAAAAAATTAATCTCAAAATGGATTAAAGACCTAAATATAAGACCAGAAACTATCAAACTCTTAGAGGAAAACATAGGCAGAACACTCTATGACATAAATCACAGCAAGATCCTTTTTGACCCACCTCCTAGAGAAATGGAAATAAAAACAAAAATAAACAAATGGTACCTAATGAAACTTCAAAGCTTTTGCACAGCAAAGGAAACCATAAACAAGACCAAAAGACAACCCTCAGAATGGGCGAAAACATTTTCAAATGAAGCAACTGACAAAGGATTAATCTCCAAAATTTACAAGCAGCTCATGCAGCTCAATAACAAAAAAACAAACAGCTCAATCCAAAAATGGGCAGAAGACCTAAGTAGACATTTCTCCAAAGAAGATATACAGATTGCCAACAAACACATGAAAGAATGCTCAACATCATTAATCATTAGAGAAATGCAAATCAAAACTACAATGAGATATCTCACACCGGTCAGAATGGCCATCATCAAAAAATCTAGAAACAATAAATACTGGAGAGGGTGTGGAGAAAAGGGAACACTCTTGCACTGCTGGTGGGAATGTGAATTGGTACAGCCACTATGGAGAACAGTATGGAGGTTCCTTAAAAAACTACAAATAGAACTACCATATGACCCAGCAATGCCACTACAGGGCATATACCCTGAGGAAACCATAATTCAAAAAGAGTCATGTACCAAAATGTTCATTGCAGCTCTATTTACAATAGCCAGGACATGGAAGCAACCTAAGTGTCCATCATCGGATGATTGGATAAAGAAGATGTGGCACATATATACAATGGAATATTACTCAGCCATAAAAAGAAACAAAATTGAGTTATTTGTAGTGAGGTGGATGGACCTAGAGTCTGTCATACAGAGTGAAAGAGAAAGACAAATACCATATGGTAACACATATATATGGAATCTAAGAAAAAAAAAATGTCATGAAGAACCTAGGGGTAAGACGGGAATAAAGACATAGACCTACTAGAGAATGGACTTGAGGATATTGGGAGGGGGAAGGGTAAGCTGTGACAAAGTGAGAGAGTGACATGGACATATATACACTACCAAACGTAAAATAGATAGCTAGTGGGAAGCAGCCGCATAGCACAGGGAGATCAGCTCGGTGCTTTGTGACCACCTGGATGGGTGTGATAAGGAGGGTGGGAGAGAGGGAGACGCAAGAGGGAGGAGATATGGGAACATATGTATAACTGATTCACTTTGTTATAAAGCAGAAACTAACACACCATTGTAAAGCAATTATACTCCAATAAAGATGTAAAAAAAATAAAATAAAATAACAGGTCTACCGCAGTTCTTTTCCTGTTTCTTCCATTTCTTGGTAAATTGGCAATTTCTGTAAACTGAGTTTCCTGGAATAGAGATGCACCTGCACTCCATAATGAGTATATATATATATCCAGTGCCCTGCTGCCAAAATCACTTTCACCAGCAGAACATGTAATTACTTTACCTTATAAAGACCACTTGGTTTTCTGAGTCAAGACATCCTAAGTGAGAACCGAGCATCAGTAAAACTCTTTACCTGACGCAGATGGAATATGGATCTTAATATGTGCCAGTATTCTTGTCGAAGGACCTGGGTTTCTCCACAACCACGCAAACAGATTAAGGCTGAGCCTGGAGCTTAAAGGTGCAGAGCTGACTTTATTTTATTATTTTTTAAAAATTTTTACTGGAGTATAATTGCGTTACAATGTTGTGCTAGTTTCTACTGTACAGCAAAGTGAATCAGCTATACATACATATATATCCCCTCTTTTTTGGATTTCCTTCCCATTTAGGTCACCACAGAGCACTGAGTAGAGTTCCCTGTGTTATACAGTAGGTTCTCATTAGTTATCTATTTAATACATGGTGTCAATAGTGTATATCTATCAATCCCAATCTCCTAATTCATCCCACCCCTCCAAACTCCCACTCCATCCCTCCCCCTCCCCCTCCCTCTTGGCAACCACAAGTCTGTTCTCTATGTCTGTCTTAACCACGTGGGGTCTTTCTCTCTGATGCCGCCTGTTGCCCTTTGGTTGCAGAGGCCATATGAAATCCACTCGGCCACCCCCATCGATGAGATCCTCAACATCTTCAAGGTGGAGCGTGTCCACTACTCCTCCACGTGGTGCAAGGGCATGGTCGCCCTGCTGAAGAAGGTAAGGGGGCAGCCGCCAGCCCACCTGGCCAGGGAGCTGGGCACTCAGTGCAGTAACAGGCAGACCAGCAGATTAAGGAATGAGAAAACGAATGGCGGGACAGTGGTGGAAATAATAAAGTCAGCGGTGCTCTAATGCCTCATCGTAAACACTCTCACCATCCCGCATCAAGATCACAAAGCCGCTGGACAGGGTGGCTTTTAGTCACGTCTGTGACAACAAAGCCCACAGGCTCTTTTCACTCCACAACAAGCTTCTAGTAATTAGAAATATTTAATGCATATAGCTCTTTAAAAATTTTACAAATCATCTTTTAACTCACTGACCTTTAAGACATTGGGCGTCTCCTGACTTTTCCTGGGAACTAGTAGTTGCTAGTAGAATAAAGCAGTGGTTCTCCAAGGTGGTTCCTGGACCAGCATCCCCCGGGAACTTGTTGGAAATGCGGATTCTCAGGCTCCACCCTCAGACCTGCTGAATCAGAAATGGTGGGGCAGGCCCTGTTGTTTGTGTTCTGATAAGCTCGAGTTCAGCATGGGTCGTGGCACCCTCCTTCTGAGGCTGGCATTCAGCTAAACTTACTCGGAATCCTCCGAGACACAGAGTCGAGCCTTGCATGTGGTCAGCACCAGTCACCTTTAATGAAGGAATTATGATGACGGCAGCCAGCACTGGTTGGGGGAATGTTATATGGGGGCTCTGCTCATTTAGTCCTTACATGCCCTGTGAGAGGAGTAGTGTCAGTGCCCCCATAGTAGAGATGGGAAAACTGAGGCTCGGGAAAGAAGATCATTCACTCACTGCCACAGGGCTGTTAGAGGCAGAGGAGGATTTAAATGCAAGCTCTCTGAACTCCAGATGTCAGCTCTTAATCCCTCCAAACTCTGTAGATGACTTAGGGAATTACTCACCAGTTAAATTGCTTTAGGGGAGATTCACCCCCTGGGTTTTAGACATCAGTGGTCCTTAACCAACTGCTGATTGGAATCACCTGGAAGCTCTACCCACCTGCCAACACCTCCACCTCCCACCCACCCATGGAGTCAGAGAGCTAACTGCTGCTCTAAACGGTGGCCACCCCCCTCCACCGCCGCCCTGCCCTGGGCATTGAAGCGGCGTCTCTGTTTAAATCTGTACCCGTCATTCTGGGGACAGTTCCTAGAGAGAGGCCACCGTGATCAGCAGGTGGGACCCTGCCAGGTGCCCCTCCCATGGTGTGACTGTAGCCCACTCGCTGCAGTGGCAGGTGGGAGCTGACTGGCGGGGGTCCTGATTCCAGCTCCCACCTGCCAGCAGCTGGGGGTGGCATCCTGCCTTAGTGTGTCCCAGGTCCTCATCCATCCCCTATGGGTCTCATCTGAATCGTGACCCAGAAGTGGAAGAGTTACCATTATCCTTCCTTCTTTCGGAGGAGGAACCATGCACCGCACAGTCAGCAGCTCAGCCGGGGCCACGCTGCTACCGAGTAGCCCTCCCAGGGCTGGGCCCCGTCTTTCATTTTTAGCCTCAGTGTCCTTGCACCAGATAAGCTAGTGTTTTGAAAGCTGAAAACCCCTCTGGATGCAAGGTAATGTACGGCTATTTTTTTTTTTCTTTTACTGCATCACCCCTTATTAGCAGAAACTCCATTTGAAGGGAAGCTAAAAGTTGACCCCTTGGCTACAAATGAGGCCATTCCATCAGACTGCAGAGGTCACCTCATAGCTGTCCAGGGAGAAATTTTATTATGCTTTTGTGCATCCCATTACCAAGCTGAAAGTCCTAAAACAAGGTGGCTAATTCTTTTTACTTTTAATTGGAAGCCTCTGCAGACCTCATTGAGAGGTGGCATGTCACAGGGTGTGAGTTCCCAAGGGGAGCAGGGCGGGCGAAAATCTAGTCCCTGTCCGAAGAGCCCATTGCTGGATGACCTTCCAGCAGCCTGACCCCTCAGTTCCTCCCTGGCTATAAAGAGATGAGTGTAGGTGATGCTTCCAACACAGCAGCCCAAACAGGGCAGGACACTCATGGAACGCAGAAAGCAGGGGCACCTTCATTTTCCCAAGACTCCGCCTTCGGATTCCCCCACAAACCTCGGTGGGGTGCACTGCCCAAACGAGCACGTTTGCCCTTTGCCTGCAGCTCCTGACCAAGGACCCCAAGAGCCGCCTCTCCAGCCTCGGTGACGTCCAGAGTGCACCCTACTTGGCCGACATGAACTGGGACGCGGTGTGGGAGAAGGCCCTGATGCCCGGCTTCGTACCCAATGTGAGTGAGGTCCTGTTCGACGGCATCCCGCCCTGTGCGGGGTCCCCCGCCTGGGCGGGCAGGAAGACGCCAGAAGCTGTCCAGTGGGGCCCCTGCTGGCCACGGTCACCTGAGCACCAGAGGAATCACGTTTCACTGAGATTCAGGGTGGATTTGTACCTGATTTCCGAGGTCCACACGCAGATGCCTGCAGTTGTCCCCTCTGGCCACACTGTTCCTTAGCTCCATACCTGTGAACACACTGCTTCCTCTTCCAGGAGTGCCTTTCTTGTCCACTTGGAAATCTCCTCCCCCTCCTTCCAGACTCAGCGTAAAACGCAGCAAGTGGTCCACTGGAGGGTCTTGGTAACTGCCTTCTGGATAAGGAGGGAACTCAGTCATTGCCTCCTCTGGGACGTTTTCCCAGCCAGCCTCTCCATCCCCTTACCTGGAGTGGATCTCACCCTCCCTGGTTCCCCACTGGACAGGTGCCTAGGTCTGCGTTAGCGGTCAATAACGTTCTGTTGCGTGTATCCGCCATTCCCCGAGAGCTTCAGAGGGTGGGTTGGCTGACCTTCGCCTGAGAGAGATCCCAGAGCAATGGGTGACCCCAGAAGCTGCTAGAAGACCTCGATATGTGCTTGTCACATGAGTATGGATCAGTTAATGATAATAGCCAATAGGGTTAAGCGTGTCCTAAAGCTTCACGTGCGTTATGTCGTATAAGCTTCACAACAGGGAAGGGGGCCCTGTTAGCAGTCTCAGCTTAAGTGAATAGTCTCAGGTAAAGCAAACTGCCCACGATACTCAGTGAGAAATTGGCAAAGCCAGGGCTTGACCTCAGCCAGTCTGGACCCAGAGCCTCCATTGAAGGAAGGAAGGGAGGGAGGGAGGGAGGGAGAGGGGGAAGATACATCAGGCCAGGAAAGACTTGGGCCTGGAATCTGACCTGCTCACTGGGAGAGGGAGAGTGGTGGGGGACAGATGTGCCACCAAGGGAAAGGGGACTATTAGTGGAGCCATAGAAGTTGGCGGTGTGAGGATCCCGGCAGGGGCAGGTGGGGGAGTGCTGTCAGTACAGACAATCCCAGCGGGGACTGCTCTGCTACCTCTCTCCAGGATGGAGAAGGGAAAGGGAAAAGAACGTAGTACTGCTCCCCAGCCTCACAAGTTCAGAGCACTTACCCTCATTTTACAGTTATGGAAACTGAGGGCCAGAGAGGTTGAGGGACTTGCTAGTGAGTGGAAAAGCCAGGCCTTGCCCCAGTTCTATCTGCAAAGCCCTGGTTCCTCCTCCTGCCCTGGCCGTGGCAGGGCACTGGCTGACATCGAGAGGTGAGGCAGCCTGGCCAAGGCAAGTTTGATGGCAGGTAGCAAGACCCTCGCTTATAAGTTGGGGTTTAAGGCCGGGGCTCCCATGGGAGGCGGCTGGGACTGCAGGGCAGCAGAGGGAGTGGTCAGTCATTGCAGGCCTGCCATGGATCAGGAAGGACCCATTCTAGAAGATTTGCAAACACCATCTCAGTTAATCCTCATCAACCCACTGAGCCTGCTGCATTTTACACAGATGAGGAAACTGAGGCAGAGGGAGGTGATATGTCTCCCTCAAAGACACGCAGGTGAAAGGTGAGGCTGTAGGACTCAGTGGCAAGGCTGGCAGCCCCCCCACGGTTGTGCCTGGTCCCTCCCCTCCCTGGCCCCCATCCAATCAGGAACAGGGACACCTACTCAAGGACTCACTTCTCACTTGGCCCTACATGAAGAACTTTATTAACTTGTTTAATCTTGCATGAGAGAGGAATGCTTATCCAGACTTTACAGATAATGAACTGAGTCCCAAAGAAGTTAAAAACTTGTTCAAGGTCAGAAAGCAGCAGAACTGGGTTGTTGGTTTTTCTGAGCACCTTCAGAGCCATTGATGTTATAACCACCAGACTGCTGCCTGAGAAAGCCAGCATCCTGGGCTGGGTCTCAGGATGGGAAAGAGCCACCTGGGATAAGTCAGGGAGACCAATATTACTCCTGACCAAAGTGGCAGGAGCCCAGCCTAGGGCAGGGCCAGGCCTGAGGGTCAGCCGGCTCTAGCTGCAGGAGAACAGGGAGCCAGGCTGGGGAACTGGGTAGATTTTGGCCAGAAATGGTATTTTTAAATGGAATTGTTAAAAATGATATTTATAGAAAAGGTAGTAATGACATGAGAAGGAGAGTATGAGAAAATAAGTGAAAAGAACAGATTGGAAAACTGAACTCAACCTCACGAAATGAACATACGTAAGGAGATCAAGGGAACCTGTGGATGTTAATAAGTGGGGTGTGCAAGGTGGGCGGGATTATGGGGATAAATGATGACGTGTGCAGCGAGGATGTGTCACTGTTCATTATCAGGAAGAAAGTGTAGCTGATGTATCCCATAGGAGTAGTTCATTGTTACTTGCTGAATGAATGATTGATAGAATGAATGGATGAATGAATGAACGAAAATACAATTCAATGGCACGGAACAAAGGCAAACCGTGTTTTCTTTTCCATTTCCTTTCAGAAAGGGAGACTGAACTGTGATCCCACATTTGAACTTGAAGAAATGATTCTTGAATCCAAACCACTTCACAAAAAGAAGAAGAGGTTGGCAAAGAACAGGTCCAAAGATGGCACGAAGGACAGCTGTCCTCTGGTGAGTGCCGTCTCAGGAGCAGACCCCAGGCAGAGAGGAATCCTATACTCCAGTGAATATGGTTGAGCTGCTTCTTAGCCAGATGGGGGGCTTGTCACTTTGCCCCACCAAATACGTTCATTTGCAGTCAATAAAATGCCTCCATCGAAGAAGTGGTCTTTCATAGCAGGACCCTGTGAAATCATCCCTGTAGAGGGACATATCCGTGCTCTCATCATTCACATTAGCACTGTTCCTAGCGCAAGAACCTCCGTATCTGTTAGCAAGAGCAGAAGAAATGATGCTGAGCGACACCAGTGCTGTTCCGAGTAGCCCCCAGAGCCCTCTGCAGAGGTTTTATACTGTGGAGGCACCCAGGGCCACACTCTGTGGGCCACTGAATTAATTTTCTAGGCTGCCAACACAAAGTATCACACACTTGGTGTCTTAAAACAACTGAAATGTGTTCACACAATTCTGGAGGCCAGAAGTTCAAAATCAGGTATCGACAGAGCTTTGCTCTCTCCAAAGGCTATAGGGAGGGTCCCTCCTTGCCTCTTGCAGCCTCTGGCGGTGGCCAGCAGCCCTTGACATCCCTTGGCTCGCGGCTGCATCACTCCCATCTCTCCCTCCGTCTTCACGTGGCGTTTTCCTCTCTGTGTCTTCACACGGCCCTTTTTTAGGGACACCCGTCGTTAAATGTAGAGCCCACCCTGCTCCAGGATGACTTCAGCTTATCTAGTTCCATCTACAAAGACCCTGTTTCCAAATAAGCTCACATTCACCAGTCCAGGGGGTTAGGACTTCAACATATCTTTTTAAAATTTTATTTTTTATTGAAGTATGGTTGATTTACAATGTTGTGTTAATTTCTGCTGTACAGCAAAGTGATTCAGTTATACGCATATATACATTCTTTTTCATATTCTTTTCCATTTTGGTTTATCACAGGATATTGAATATAGTTCCCTGTGCTATACAGTAGGACCTTGTTGCTTATCCATTCTATATATAATAGTTTGCATCTGCTAATCCCAAACTCCCACTCCTTCCCTCCCCCACCCCCTCCTCCCCCTTGGCAACCACAAGTCTGTTCTCTATGTCTGTGAGTCTATTTCAGCTTTGTAGATAGGTTCATTTGTGTCATCTTTTAGATTCCACATGTAAGTGATAACATACAGTATTTGTCTTTCTCTTTCTGACTTTCTTCACTTAGTATGATAATCTCCAGGTCCATCCGTGTTGCTGCAAATGGCATTATTTTGTTCTTTTTCATGGCTGAGTAGTATTTCATTGTATATACACAAATCTTCTTTATCTATTCCACAACATACCTTTTTGGAAGACACAATTCAACCCACAACTGCCCCTTCCTCCATCAAAATATATTAAAAATTGTAATGCATGATTACATTGGTAGGAAGATGAATATAACTTTCAATTTTAAAAATTCATTTTTTTCAGCTTACTTGAAAAGAAATTAAAACATCTTTGTAGCCCCTAAAAGTATCGTGGAGCCTAGGCCAGTGCCTGCAGAGCCTAATGCAGAAGTTGGCCTGGGAAGGGCTGGGTGTGTGTACGTAAGGGCACACAAGGGTGTGGGGTTCCTGCACAGGCATGCAGTGTACATTCGGCATCCAGGAAGCCTCTGAGACGTGTATTACAGAGCATCCGTGGGACGGGTGGTCCTTGGCACCTGTTCCTGAAGAGATTGAGCACCTTTGCACGCTGGCCTTAAATTTCTCCCTCTCCCCACCATGCTTCTTAATTAGGACTAACGAACATTCAAGTGATCAGGAAACCAAGGTCATGATTTTCAATTCCTATTCCGTTTTAACATGGCTTTTAAATTGGATTTAATGGCTTAAAATGGAGAAAAGCATCTCTGTCTGCCAGCCCCCCTCCCCACCCCCGGTGGCACAGCCGCCGCTACAGTCAGGGCTGCTCCAGCCACTTTGATTGTCCCCAGCCCCATTTAGATCAGTCTCTGCTCGTCGTCACTCCCTGGTTGATGCTTCATCACTTACAGTCCCCTCTCTGCGCTCTTTGACAGAATGGACACCTCCAGCAGTGCCTGGAGACAGTGCGGAAAGAATTCATCATATTCAACAGAGAGAAGTAAGTCCACCACCAGCATCTGCTGGGCAGAGCCCTTCCAAGGGCAGAAGGTCTCCCTGGGGGAATCGGGGTCCCTGGCCCCCCATGAAGTCAGCCACGACGCTGGAAGGGAAGCAGCAGGTGGACGCCGTTGTTCTAATCCTGCCTCTGCCATGTGGCCCGAGCAAGGCACTAACTTCACCTCTCTGGGCCTCAGGGTGTTCATGTGAAGTGGGGTGGCCACAGGAGGACCAAGCCGGCACACAGGATGCTGGCGCAGAGGGGCAGGCCTACACATGGTTACGTGCCCAAGCTCTGGAGCAGACTTGCCCGGGATCAAGTCCTGGCTCTTCCGCTGCCAGAGTGACCTAAGGCAAGTCACTTAACGTCACTGAGCCTTATTTTCAGCAATGACAAAGTGGAAATCACTCCCTTGCAGTGTGTTTGTTGTAAGGTTAAATGAGGCTGTTCATACAATACCTGGCATGGTAGGAGTCCTCATGAAAAGGGTTACTATTATTGTTGTTGTTGTTATTGTCATTGTTCTTGTTATTATTTGATGGGGTGAGGTGGTGTGGACAGTGCTAGGACCCCAGCATCATGGGCTGGCAGGAGATAGGATGATGCTGAGTTGGGAGGGGCGAAGCTGGGGTCGGACCTGGCCGCATGACTGCCCTTACAGCAGTCACGGAAGCAGAGGCTCAGGCTTGGTCCCAGCTGACGTTACTATCTGGGGGTTCATCCGTCTGTGCCTGATGAGTTAGAGCAGAGGCTTGGGCAGCCGTGGGCTCATGCAGCAGGAGCTGAAACCCTGTAGGCAGGACTGACTGCACATCAGCCCCATTTGGCCAACACTCAGCTAGGCCTTGGGCTTGCGGAGATGATGGGATGCGCTTCCCTACCTCCAGGAGGGCCAGATGGACACACGCCAGGCTGGCCCTTAGGCGTTCACCGGTGTTCCACCATTTTCAGCTTATAGCAGGTGACAGCAGCACTGGGGATGCATGATATGGAAAACGGCAGCCCAGGTGTGGCTCCGACAGCAGGTGCCAGGCTCAGCCTGGGTGTCAGGGAAGCTTCTGGAGCCACCATGCCCGGCTGAGTCCTGACGGGCGAGGAGGGCAAGGCGTGGAGTTCCAGGAGTGAGGACAGTGCCCAGAGAACGAGACGGCCTGGCAGACACAGGGACCAGTGGCTGTTGAAGAAGTTTGTATTCCCTAAGTGTGCATGGAGGGTGGAGCACCACGAGGTGAGGGCCCCGGGGCAGAGTTGTTTGGGTCGGGGGGCAGGGTGGGGCTCCATTCCCAGTGGGCACTGGGGGAGGTGAAGGAGACTGCAGCCTGTCATTTATCCTGGTCAGCTAAAGCTCTAGGGCTGGTGGATGCCCAGGTTAGCCCAGACACACACACCAAGCTGGGCAGCAAGCCTCACCCACTGCGGGACTATGTCCTTGGTCCCAGCAGAACGGGAAGTGCCTCTGCAACACAGCGCGTCAGACTTGGGACGGGGCGGGGGGTGGGGGATGCTGACGTGGTGAGCGGTTTCAGAGCTCATCACAATTTCCCTGTGGTCCTGCCTGCTCTGAGGCTCATGGTCCCTCCCAGCGGTAGACACCCAGTCCTGGGAACTTCCGCTCAAACCAGCTTGGGCACTTTGGGCCAAAGTGATGGTGGGCTCCAGGCAACCTTGCCTCGGGTCCTTTATCAGTTCAGGCATGTCTGAAGGGTCCTCAGAGAGTGCCTGGATGGCAAATGCGAGCCTGTGAAAAGGCAGAGGGGTGACGGACCCGAGCGGAGAGCAATCACATTTCGTATTATGCCGCGTGCCAGAAGATGCTTCAATCTAGAATCCGAAGAATCCAAGTTGTTTCCCTTTAAAAGAAGATGAACATGAGATATCCGTCCTTGTGTTGTTAGGGGTTGCATCTGGCTGCTTTTAGCAGAAATCTAACTATTTAGTGGCTTCGACCAATTAGGTGTTCTTTCTCACATGGAAAAGTGAATGGATAGGGCTTCCCTGGTGGCGCAGTGGTTGACCGTCCACCTGCCGATGCAGGGGACGTGGGTTCGTGCCCCGGTCCGGGAAGATCCCACATACCGCGGAGCGGCTGGGCCCGTGAGCCATGGCCGCTGAGCCTGCGCGTCCGGAGCCTGTGCTCCGCAACGGGAGAGGCCACAACAGTGAGAGGCCCGCGTACCGCAAAAAAAAAAAAAAAAAAAAGAGTGAATGGATAGGGAAATGTAGTAGGATCGCCCAGCCGTGCTGAGAACCCCTTTGAGAGTTGTGATCATGGATTTGAAGTGAGGCTGGCACCGTTAACAGAGGGAGGGTGGAAGTCATTTTCCAATGGAGGCTGCAGGGTCAAGGACCAGCATATGCAAAAGCAGGAGGCAGGAAAGAAGATGGCCTGTAAGGGGAGATGTGCATGGGTTTCACCGAGGTTCCTGCTGTTTCATCCCTGCCTCTCTGTTCACCTCAGGTGCTCCCCCGTGGCTCTGGGGCTACAGGCTACCTGTCAGAGCAGGTGTGCTGGGAGCAGTGCCTTTCCCCCAGCCTCTCCCCACCCACCATATAAAACTATCCAGGTGGACGGCTTGGTGTCTGGATGCTGTCTGAGCATCACGTCAACCCCTCCATGTCAGACCCCATCCCTGCTCCACAAAGTACATGGGAAGGGAGCCACACTGCATCTACCCATAACCCTCTCTGCTGCGGTTTCTCATCTACAAAAGTGCCTGTGAGAAGTCAATTCATGAGGCATGATCTGCCCCAAAGCAAGAGATTTCCTTTTAAACCAAGAAAAAAAAGTCGGCGCTATTCATCCTGCACTTCTTTCTGCAATCCTGTTTTTGAAGCACCTGCTGCGTTGGCATTTGAGTAGCTGGAAAATTAAGTCAAGTACCTTCTTTCCGACCTCAGACATGTGGCCAGTGGGGTGACAGTAGGGGACGCCAAGACACCGAGCCAGGCTTCCCTTCATGCTCCGCTGGGACCATGCTGCCCCTCGCTGCCTCCCTCCAGCAGTTCTGTTTCCTTTCATTCTCTGCACGCCCGGCTGTCAAAGTGCAACAGACTGGTCCTGCTCCATGTACCGTTGTTACAGGCCTTGTCTCTGCAGAAGGCTCTGTAAAGAAGAACCAGATGGAAGTGCCACAGTCACAGGGGGTCATGTCGGAATCTCCCGGGGGTTTGTTAGCATTTAGAGTTGCTGCATCTGTTACAGGTTGAACTATGTCTCCCCCACCAAAAAAAAAAGATATGCTGAAGTTCTAGCCACCAGGACCTTAGAATGTGACCTTTTTTGGAAATAGTGTTGTTGCAGATATAACTAGTTGAGATGAGGTCATACTGGGGCAGGGGACCCTTGCCTGGTGTCCTAATATGACTGGTGTCCTAATAAGAAAAGAGACACAGACTCAGGGAGAAGACTGTGAAAATGGCGTCAGGGATTGGAGTGATCCATGTGCAAACCTAGGAAAGCCAAGGATGGCCCACAGCCAACAGAAGCCAGGAGAGGGGCCTGGAACAGATTCTCCCTCAAAGCCTCCAGAAGGAACAAACCCTGCCAACACCTTAGTTTCAGATTTCTGGCCTCCAGACTGTGAGATAGTACATTTCTGTTACTATAAGCCACCCAGCTGGTGGTACCGTGTTACAGCTCCCCAGCCCCGCACCCAGGAAACCAACACGGCATGCTTCTGAATCAGAAGCTGAGAGAATGGGCCTGGGGATCTGCACTGTAACATGTTCTTCCAGTCGTTCTGATGAGAATTTCTGCAGGAGACCAGAGTGCCCAAACCGTGCATCCTCCAGTTGGTTCTGGACTGAGTCATGAGAATTCCCCATCTAAAACTATCTCCGAGGACAGAGGGAATGAAAAGTGCCCAACGAACTGAGAAGGTATCTTGAGACCAAACAACGAGGCAGTCAGCTCCATAAAGTACAGTTGTGAAGTTTATTGCGGGTAACTTACATGCGGATTGGATAGGGCATATGGCAATCTGGAGGCATCGGCAGCTGCACTCCGCACCTCCGAGGGACCATCACAATTTTATAGTTAACCTAGGGTATGGGGGTAAGTGCTTGGAGACGGGGATTGCATTCCTAAGTCAAGGCCTTATCTGATTTATGATGGGTGGGTGCCAGGAATATGTCAGCGAAGGTCTTTATCATTATTTGGAGACTACCTGGACCTCATGATCATTAAACAATATCTATTCATTACAAAACCACTGACGACAGAGAAGAGATTTACTACACAGTACAGTCCTAGGTAGGGTCAGCGGAAGGACAGGAGGAAATGAACAGGCCCAAGATGGTGTCAGTTATGCTAACAGCCGAACACACTGCAAACCTTCCAGCCCTCTTTCTCCTTTGCCCTGGATCATTCACCTGCAACTTTGAGCCCTCGTGGGTGGAAGAATACTGCTGAAGGCTCTAACCGCCCCAGCATAACTACCTACCTCTTGCACGGGCCCAAGTGCGCTTCCTCAACTAGAAAAAAAACTCTTGGACAGAGAAAAAGCTCCCCTCCCTCCGTGGGATGAGGAAGCTGTCATAGGCATGAAGTGCCAAGGGGACACGGGCCGGGCATCTACTGTGGCAGCTCCCATAGAAGGTTCTCATTCAGCCCTTTGACAGATATATTATAATCCTGACCTGAGACTTGGGGTCATGGAAGTGGATCTAGCAGGACCATGTCCTCAGGATGCTTGAAGCCTGCAGGGGAGATGGTGGGATGCAGACATTCTTAGGCCGCTGTGCAAACGCGGAGGAGATGCCCTAGGTCTGACCTCCCTGGACTTCAGTTTCTAAACAGAGAACAAGATTAAAATTAGCACTGCCTAATTTTCTGGAAATGCAGCTATTATTGGTTAATGGTCTCAGCTGGCAAAAGGCCACTGAGCCAGGTGGAGCATCTGCTTCCAGGGACTGGTCGGGGCTTCCAGGGCCTGGGCAGCTGAGCTTCCATTAGTTTGAGAAGTGCACTGTGGGGCTTGTCCTCCTATTTTGGCCAAAGATCCGAGCAGGGGTGATTTTTCCAAAAGGTCTTTTCAATAGCATTTGACAAAGTTTTGCAGGATAAAAAGCCCCTGGTACGAAAGGAGTTTGAGGAGGTGAATTTTCTCTCTGCTTCCTCTCTTAAAGAAATAAAAACATTTAAAAGCACATTTAAGCTACCTTTGGAGCCCTTGAAAACATTACATTTTAAAAATCGAACACTGCACATGTTATGTTTAATAATATTATTAACAGTAACTGTACATGATTTTTTGGTTTTAGATCCTGTTCCTTTAATCCAGGGCTTTTCAACCTCAGCTCTGTTGACACTTGATGACTATTGACATCAATTCTTTGATGTGGGGACAGTCCTGTGCATTGTAGTATGTTTAGCAGTATCTGTGACCTTTATTCATTAGATATCAGTAGCACCTCCATAGCTGTGACACCAAAAATGACCCCGGGCATTGCCACATGTTCCCTGGCAAGCAGATCACCCCCAGTGGAGAACCATTGCTCTAATCCTTACTCATCACATTTTCCTGAGGTACTTATTATTATTATTATTATTCCGAAGCTCTTGCAGCTCTCAACTGGAAGATGAAGGACTTGAGCTCACTTCTTCCATCCACTGGATTCTGGGCTCTTTCAAAAACTCAAATTTCATGAAAACTCGAAATCAAGAAATCACACGGGAATCAGGGCCCTCTGTCCATTTCACTTGGTTCTCCATCAAAGGAAGTTTCAGCCAGGTGGAAAAGGGTGACTGATATTGACATATCAATCGCAACCAATAAAAGATAGGAGCCTTGGTTTTCAGTCAGCCAAGGGAGACACGCAGACCCTGACAGATCGCCCCGAGTGTATACAACCCCGTTGCCCCGAGCAGTAAAGCACATGCTCTTACTGGCCTGCTCTGACTTATCTCATTTAAAGACCCATTTTACTTTCCCTTCAATCGGTTTTCTCTAGTAAAAAAGAGGTACCCTAATTTTTTATGTGAACATTTATAGGCCTTACGTGAAATGAGGCTATGTGTAAATTTGAAAATTATAAATAGGACCTAATGTTCTGTTTTAGAATAAATGTTGGTGGTGGTGGTGGTGGTGACATTCCCACCAACAGTGTAAGAGGGCTACCTTTTCTCCACACCCTCTCCAGCATTTGCTGTTTGTAGATTTTTTGATGATGTCCATTCTGACTGGTATGAAATGACAGCTCATTGTAGTTTTGATTTGCATTTCTCTAATGATTAATGATGTTGAGCTCTGAGCACGTTTAAGGTAGGAAGATCTAAGCTATGATGTTCGGTAGCTTAGGTATGTTAAATGCATTTTTGACTTTTAGGATATTTTCGACTTACAAGGGCTTTATTGGGATGTGTATATATATGTGTGTGTTTGTGTATGTATATATATATGTATGTGTATATATGTTTATATGTGTGTGTGTATATATATAAAAAAAAACACATACCTAAGTCCCATGGCTTAACCTACACAAATCGTGGCTCTAGGAGTCTCGAGAGGAAGATACCAGCATAAATGGTGAATTCTCTGAGACTACCATGGCTACAAGGGATGAAAACAAAAAGAAAACAGCTTCAGTGAAATGGAAACTTACTGCAGGACTCATGCAGCCACAGGAAGTGCTGGAATGCAATGTGATCCCAAAGTAACTGGGACGGGGGCCAGGAACCTTGCCTGAACTCACTCCTTCCTCCTTCCGGTGATTTGTTTTCTCGGCACATCAAAGTCATTTTCTTTTATTGTAAACCAGTACTTTCTACACACTGAGCTCCAGAGTCTCCCAGCTCTGCCACCAAACTCAAGAAAATAGATAAAACAGGGAGTTGAGGAAAGACAAGAAGGAGAATGCTTTCCTGATCTCAAATTCGAGTACCCCAGGGAATGACTCTGATTGGTCAGGTGCTAGTCCCTGGACCAATCAAATCTGGCCATTGGAGAACTCTGGCTGGTGCTGATTGGGTCATGTGTCTGCCCTTAGGCCAATCAATAGCTGTGAGAGGGAGGTAAGATTTATAAAATCACTAGAAAGGCAAAATGATGGCGGTCCACTCCGCTTGGAAAGTAAGGACGATAGCGTAGGGTAAATAGAGCCCAGGAGAGGAAAGAATAGGGAGTGACAGATGTTGAGGTCTGGGGAAGGTTAATAAAGAAATGGCAGGTGGTCCCTCTTGGCTTTCTGTCTGACCTCCTCCCTTCCTCTGGGCAGGTAGAACGTGGTAACTGTACATGGATGGGACGGGGGGATAGGGGACAGGGAGGGCTGGCTGCCCAGGCATGGAAGTACCGGCCCCAAAGTGGACACCAATTCAGGTCCCTTGGCCATCAAAGAGTTCATTTCAATCTGCAGCCCCAGGGTTTTCCCATGGTTACTCTCTGGCCCAGAATTGGACTGAGGCCATTATTCACCCACAGACCAGTGTCTGAATCTCCAGAACCCCTCTCTGAACCTAAAGAGGCACAAACTCCCAATCTTGGCGGTTTACAACAGCAAAGGTCTGTTTCCTGTTCATGGCAGGTTAGCTGGGGGGTGCTGCTGCCATGTCACCATCCCCATCATTCCAGGATGCAGACTGAAGGAGCATCTCTGGAACATGGCCGTGAGACTGACAGAGGGAAAGAGACTTCGGGAGGGTCTTGCATCGGCAATGCTCCAGCCTGATGGTAGCATTTCTACTCACACTCACGGGCCAGAACTGGTCACATGGCCGAACCCAGCCCCAGAGGAGCCAGGAGGTGCAATCTTGCTGCGTGCCCAGAGAGGGGCAAATCAGAATGTTTGGTGAACACCGTTAGTGGCTACCTGTCCATCAGGCCCCCAACCCACAGAAGTGAGGACCCAGCAAGTCTCATCCTTAAGCCAGCTCAGACGTAAAAGGTCAGCTCCACCTCTAAATCTAGAGAGAAATCTACTAGTGCCAGTGTATAGGGAGGATCGCTTAGTTGGGAAGATGGGAAGAGCCAGGTCCTCCATCTGAGCCGGGGCTCCCCTCTGAAAAGCTGTGTGACCTACCGCCAGTTCCGCATCCTCTCTCATCCTTTTCTCACCCTCAGAATGGGTGCTGTTAATTCTTATCTGGAAGGGTGGGTGTAGGTATTAAATGAGGAGGTGCTGAGTAAGGATGAACTCATCAAATCTCAACCCCTATCACTCAGAAACCAGGGCTGCCATCCCTTCAATTTTCCCAGAGCTCATCCATTTGCAAAGGGGTATATAGAGAGGATGCTCAGTAAAATAATCCCCTACAATTTGCTATATCACACCCATGCCGTAGCTGACGCCATCCTAAGACTCCCTCAAATAGGTTTTGCTTCAGGCAAAGCCGATAAAATAGAATTGTAATGCTTCTGGCCAAAGGCTGTTACTGAATTTGTGAGATAAGTATTGCATACAAGGTGGTCTTCCCAATAAGTGATGAGGTTTGAAAGCGGAACAGCCAGTTTTACTGAGTTTTTACTTAAGGAAGAGACACCTCATGGGAGAGCAGAAACATGTTGTATCAGTCAGAGTTGCAGAGGAAACACTCCAAGGATAATTTATTTTCAAAGGACACTTTACAAAGGTTTGGCTGTAAGGGCGTCATAGAAGCTTGTGCAGTGAACTGGGGCTTTGGAGAAGGCAAGGTGTTCCCACCCGGTGGGTGACAGAGAGGAGGAGAGGGAGGTCGTCCAGGGAGAAGCCTACCTTGATTAGAGCAGCGACCTTCCAATGTTCCCAGCAGCCCCAGGTGACAGTGCAGGAAAGGGGCTGGGGACCTGATGCCCAAACTTGACTGCCCTTACTCCTGATTTTTGCCAGGGCTTCCCATGGGCCAAGCCCAGCTGGAAGCCCAAAGAGCTTGGGAGCTTTTGATACAATTCCTACAAGTCGGACTCCCAAGCTGGAGAGCAGGTGGGGAGTGGGGCAGGGTGGACCTGGGGGACGATGGAAGATGGATGATGGAGGTCCAGGGGGCTTCTAAGAATTGAAGGAGTGTCCCATGAGAGAGAAATTAGAATCAGCTGAATAATTCCGGGAAGCACAACAAAGGCCAACGGGGAGGAGCTCTCAGGCAGCAGATTTCTCAGTTGAAATTCTATATGAAGGAAAAGTTTCTAAGGATTTAAGCAGTTCCCACATGAAATGGGCTATCTTGAGAGATGGGCAGTGGGGTTTGGGTTAAGACTGGCTGGCTCTCTGCTAGGGATGCTGGAGGTGGGATTCTTGCAGTGTACAAACAATTAGACCAGGTGACTGTTTGCTTTCTTCTCTTCAGTATCCACCCCCTGTCCCCAAACAGACAACCATTCTTCAATTTGGAGTGTTCCCTTTCAGAACTTTCTGGTAACTTCGACTCTGGTTTTTATTAACCATAGAGAAGCAGTGTACATAACAGCTACAAGCATAGCCTCTGGAATCAGACTGCCTGATTTTGAATCCTGATCCATGCTAGCTTTGTGACCTTGGGCCTCACACTACTGCCTCAGTTTTTCTCATCTGTAAAATGGGGTATTAAAACCTACTCCATATGAAGGATTGTTGTAAAGACCAGTGAGTTGACAGATGTTAAGCACTTAACAGCCCCCCTACACAATCAGTCAGCACCGCCCAAGTGTTTGCTAGTAATATTATGCACAAAATTATCAGACCAATACAGTACTGTATCAATTAAGTGCCACATCAAACATCATTTTGCCTTAATTCTTTAACGAACTCTTACGCATACACACAAAATAACAACCTATCAGCTCCCTTGGCCACAAGAGAAAAAGCTCCATGCATGTTGACTCATGCAAATTGTTGTCCACGAGGGCTGTGAGCTCGCCAGTTCTAATGGTCATCCAATTTTTGTCCAGCTAAGACATCCTTTTACTCCATTTAATTGGGACTGGCATCCTTCCCCCTCGGTGTGTTGAGACAGAGCCTGCCGACCTGTGCAGACAGACTGCTGATGAGGGGTGGAAACCTGGCTGGGCATTTATCCCTGCATTCACCCACCCAGCCTTCCAACACACATTGACTGTGCACCAGCCCCAGGCTGGTCGCTGTGCCAGCCGCCGTGCAGCCACAGATGGCTTTCGGTGTCCCTTGCCCATAGGAGGGGAGACCAGTAACCAGGCTGGAGACCCAGTTCCAGTTGCCATTTCCATGCCCAGCCTTCCCTGATTTACAGGCCCCTCTGGACCCCACCATGACTTGTGGGGCTGGATTCCCTCCCCATGAGCCTATTGTCCTGTTTCACCCATTTCTGGGTCCTGACTCTCAGCCACTCTGTGTGTACCCCCTTCCAGTACCCTCCTCTTCTCCAGGTCTTCCGCCTTGATCCCCCAGAACGAGGCCTGCAGAACCATCTGTGGGGGCCTCCTTGCTGGGAGACATTCATCAGAACTGTGGCAGGAAGTTAAGCTTTACTTACTGATCCTCAGTTTCTCCATCTGTGAAATGGGGGTGTCCCCACACTGCAGTCATCATCATAAAAATCGCTGCCCTTTATAAAGTGCCTGTTACAGGGCAGATGGATACTATGCATTAGTTCATCTTCTCCTTTAAAGAGGTGGTGCCGTGGCCATGTTACAGGTAAGGAAACAGGGGCTTCAGGAAGCTAGGTAAGTTCCCCCAGGCCCCTCAGCCAGTCACGGCAAAGGTGGGATCCTGATCAAATTCTGTACAGCTCCAAATCCTGCCTTCTCCCACCATGCCACACTGCCACTCCACGACTCCACACAGTCCAGGAGACATACAACCAATGAAATGACATGAATAGGTGTGACGGCACTTGAAATGTTTCCCATTTTTAAAGCACACAGCACAAAGGAAAGCTGGTCATCACCCTGGAACAGGAGGCCAGGCCGCACCTAGGGTTTGATGTTGCAGATCAATGTTGGTATGAAACTGATTCCATCCTCGGGGTGTGAAATAGCTTGATTTGAAATTATTTGATTGCTAACCATTTTCTTTTAGTCCTATGTAGTGCTTTGCCTTTGAAAAATGCCTCCAGCCCAAATTATTACAAATTTTAATGTGTTCTGTTCTTGTTAATCAAGGGTCTCCATCACAGAGCACTTCCTTCTGGAATCTAATGCTTGAGTTTGGGACGTTGAGAGCATTCACATCCATCACTCAGAATTCTGGTCACAAAGCTGACAATTAATTTGATAAAGTGGCTGAGAAAATTAAATGTTCCTGCCATCATGGAGATAACTAGCCAATTTGCTTCCGTAGACTTGGGCTATGTCTAGTAAGATATGTAACATCCTTTTTCGTTTCCTCCTGAATTATACATAACTAGGCTCTGGGCTAGTCATGGAAGTGAGCTCTCGGGGCCAACCATATGGTTTCATATCATTGTCTTGGTTCGTGGGTTCCTACTTGAGCAAACTGAGACCTTCTAATTCCTTCAGAGTGTGGAAAAATCATTCCATGCTACCTTCCTTCCATATCCAGATTGAAAGGCATAAGAGTCAGTGGAAAGGGCAGGGGTCTTGGAGACAGAGAGCCCTGGGTTTGAATCTAGCCTCCCAAAGTTACACGGCTAGTAAGTGGCAGACCCAGGGATAGAACCAGACAGCCTGGCTCCAAACCCAGGCCTTGAATGCCAAGCCATACTGCTTCCTTCCAGCAAAGACTTCATCACAGTGAATGTTCACTGTTTGCTCTCTGTCCTGCTCCCCAGCCCCTTCAACTGTGAGCCTGGAACATAGAACCTGGCACACGGATAGTGCTGGTAAAAAGGATGAGTGGAAGGATAGGGGAGTGAATGGGTGGGTGGGCATTGAGCAGATGGGAGGGTGGCAGTGATGAATGGAAATATGGGAGTAGATGGATGATTGGATGGGCAGAAGGGTGGTGGATGGATGGATAGACGGGTGGATGGATACTAGATGAACAGGTGATGTGAGGTAGCTGTGTGGGTGGATGGGTAAATAGGGGGTCTACGGGGGGAATCAATGGATGGGTGGATAGTGAATAGATGAAATGGATGGTAAGTGGATACTTGGATGATGAGTAGAAGGGTAGATGGAGGGATGTGTTGATGGATGGATGGATAATGAATGGTTGAGGTAAATAGATAGGTATCTGTATAGAGGTACATGGGTGGGTAGGTGAATAAGTAAGTGAGTAAGGGGAGGTCAGTTAGGTGAGTAGGGGTGGACAGGTGGGGGTGGGGTGGGACAGATGGACATATGGATGGATGATGGTTGGATGGATGGGGTAGATGAATAGGGTAAGCAAATGAATGAATATATGGATAGGTGGATAGAAAGTGAATGGGTGGGTGGATGGTGGCTGGATGCTAAATGGTTGGTAGTAGGTGGGAATGCAAATGTAGTGGGAAGAATGCAGGTTTTGGAGCCTCCCCGAACTAGATGCGAATCCAGTTGTGTAAGCCCATGGATGGATGGGTGGATGTCTAGAGAGGGGTCCATCCTTCTGGATTCTGCCTTCTCATCTCACACTGCACCTGGTGGTAAGTTGCAAGGCGCATGATTCACACCTCACTTAGACACCACTCTAGGCCTCCAGTACCCATGGTCATAGTATTCTTATGAATACTTATGACCCTCCATAGAGGAGGGGAGACTTGAAACAGCTGGTTCTACTCTTTTTTAAAAAGAATATTTTATTCCTTTATTTTGGCTGTGTTGGGTCTTCGTTGCTGTGCGCAGGCTTTCTCTAGTTGCGGTGAGCGGGGGCTACTCTTCATTGAGGAGCGCGGGCTTCTTACTGCGGTGGCTTCTCTTGTTGCAGAGCACGGTCTCTAGGCGCACAGGCTTCAGTAGTTGTGGCTCATGGGCTTAGTTGCTCCACGGCATGTGGGATCTTCCCGGACTAGAGTTTGAACCCGTGTCCCCTGCATTGGCAGGTGGATTCTTAACCGCTGCGCCACCAGGTAAGCCCCTGGTTCTACTCTTTGAAATAGCTCTGGCCAGAAGGAGGAGCTGGAGTGGCTGAAACTATCCAGCTCCAGAAAGGACTCTGGTCCACCATGCAGTATTGTTTTTACTTTCCGTGACTTACCTCACTGGTGTCCCTTCATTTCAAATCTCCTCCCTCGCCCCCTCCAGCTTCACACATTCCAGGCCAATCCTTAAAGCCCAGCTCAAAGTCTGCCTCCTGCAGGAAGCCTTCCCTGATCTACACAAGATTTCAGAATCCATCTCTCCCTCATCAGGGCTCTCTCATCCCTATGCTCCACTCTTTATTATGCAGTCTTTGAAGCTTTATTTTGCGTTATAATCGGGGAAGTTCAGAAATCTAGAGATAGTAATGCTGTCTATGCTATGTTTAGGCATTTAAAAGAAAATCTTAATGGCATTCATCTTTATCTTGCAATTTACCCAGAGAATTATGGGGCTTCACAGATTGTGAACCAAACAACAGTGTCCTTTGTACTTTGGAAGTAAAAGCATTTCCCTTTCACTCTCATAGATTTCTTAGTCATTTGAGTTTTCCCTAGTTCCGATCTGATTTTCTCTCCAAAGGTATCTGAGAGAGTCTCTGAATGTAGGAGAGGGAATAAAGGGCCAGGGGAGCAAGATTCCCAGGCAATCCCAGCCTTGCTGAGGAAGTCTGACCACCTCCCTTCCTCATCCTAGGCTCTCCCCTCCCTGCTCACTTTGGCCTCTAGATCCAGTGCCTCTGGGCCTCTGGACCCTGAGCCCTCCTCCGCTAGGATGATATATTTTATCCTGACTACCTTTCCCAGTTGTCCTACCTGGAGGGCTGCAAACCTCAGAGGCAGAGGCACTGGGCACCTGGTCCTAGTCCCTGCAAGTAGACAAAGGACAGGAGGTTGGGCTTCCCTGGTGGCACAGTGGTTGAGAGTCCACCTGCCAATGCAGGGGACAAGGGTTCGTGCCCCGGTCCGGGAAGATCCCATATGCCGCGGAGCGGCTGGGCCCGTGGGCCATGGCCGCTGAGCCTGTGCGTCCGGAGCCTGTGCTCTGCAACGGGAGAGGCCAGAACAGTGAGAGGCCCGCGTACCACAAAAACAAAAAACAAAAAACTAAAAATGGTGTTGCCATGTGATACAGCAATCCCACTCCTGGGCATATATCTGGGGAAAACTCTAATTCGAAAAGATACACGCACCCCCATGTTTGTGCAGCACTATTAACGATAGCCAAGACATGGAAGCAACCTAAATGTCCATCAACAGATGAATGGATAAAGAAGATGTGGTACATATGTACAATGGAATATTATTACTCAGCCATAAAAAAGAATGAAATAATACCATTTGCAACAACATGGATGAACCTAGAGATTATCATACTTAGTGAAGTAAGTCAGAGAAAGACAAATACCATATGATATCACTTATATGCAAAATCTAAAATATGATACAGGGGCTTCCCTGGTGGTGTAGTGGTTGGGAGTCCGCCTGCCAGTGCAGGGGACGCGGGTTCAAGCCCTGGTCCGGGAAGATCCCACATGCCGCGGAGCAACTAAGCCCGTGCGCCGCAACTACTGAGCCTGTGCTCTAGAGCCCACGAGCCACAACTACTGAAGCCCGTGCGCCTAGAGCCCATGCTCCGCAACGAGAGAAGCCACCGCAATGAGAAGTCCACGCACCGTAACGAAGAGTAGCCCCCCTCACCACAACTAGAGAAAGCCCACGCACAGCAACGAAGACCCAATGCAGCCAAAAATAAATAAATTTTAATAAAATATATAATACAAATGAACTAATTTACAAAACAGAGACAGGCCCACAGACATAGAAGACAAATTTATGGTTACCAAAGGGTGAAGGGAGGGAGGAGGAATAAACTAGGAGTTTGGGATTAGCAGTTGTAAACTACTATAAATAAAATAAACAACAAGGTCCTACTGTATAGCACAGGGAACTATATTCCATATCCTGTAATAAACCATAATGGAAAAGAATATGTAAAGAGTAGATAGGTAGATGGTTAGATAGAGATATATATAGATATATAGCTGAGTCACTGCTGTACACCTGAAACTAACACAACATTGTAAGTCAACTATACTTCAAGAAAAAATTTTTTTTTAAAAATTGTGCTCCCTTAACACAGTTTGTCATGGGGTAGTTTGTAAGTCTGGGTGCTCATCTGTTCAGATATTTCTTTGTGGGACAATTTGATCACTGTCCCTCTTCCCCATCAGGTGATAAGCTCGATGAGGACAGAGAACCTGACTGCTTTGCTCGCCAGGGTTTCCTCTGCTCCCTGGCATGGTGACTGGTCCATCAGTGGGCATTCACTACACATACATGCGCGAATAATGTGTGGGACACGCCCCTTTACCTACTGTGTCAACTTAGGCAAATTATATACATGATCTCCTGTGGACTTCACAAGGAGCCGTGATGTAGGTATTACTATCTCCGTTTTACAGATAGAGAAACCGAGGTTCTGGGTGTTGAGTAACTCTTCAGATCCACACCTGAGCTGGGTGTGGATCCCAGCCTGCCAGGCTCCAGACACAGCATTCTCGCCCCCTCAGGGGTTGTGCTTCCCCAGGCCAGCGCGACATGAAGGCTCCTCGGTCGCCCTGCTTCCCCAGCTGTGTCCCTGGACATCCCCCGCTCCACATCACTAACTTGGGTCTCTGCTGTGCTTGTCTGCAGGCTGAGGAAGCAGCAAGGGCAGAGCGGCCAGCTCTTGGACACAGAAGGCCGAGCCGGGAGCCAGGCCCAGAGCAAGCTCCAGGACGGGTGTAACAACGACATTCTGGCTCACGCCTGCTCCCGTGGCTGCAGCAGCTAAGCCACCACCTGTGGCTTCCAGCGGGACTGCACACACCTCTGCCCTGCCCACCAAAAGCCCCTCTCTGTGCCACGATGGTCCCTGTCTCACCTCTAATAACATCAGATGCAGAGAAGGAACCCTGGGCTCGGAGCTGGGGAGCCTGGGTTCTGGTCCCAGCTGCCCGGCTGATACCTGCTTGACTGTGGACAAGCCTTGCCCTTTCTGTGCCTCAGTTTTCCACATCTGCCAAAGGGGTTAAACAGCTCTCTGCCCCACCTCTAATTACAAGGTTATTCAAAGAATCCAATTGGGTAGCGGACATGCAAAACCTTTATAAAGTTGTTTACACGGGCAAAATAAAACCTTAATATTTGAAGTGCACTCCCCTCCCCCAAAGCAATTAGACCAACACAACTTTGCAATTCGGTCCATCCTGACTCTTAAGACAGTACTTTCGAAAATGCAGCCCTCAAACATCTGATGTGTTAGCCCAGCCTATGGAAACACCATTCCCGAATCCTGGAGCTAAGCCGGAAGTGTCTTCTTTTGCCTTCTCTGTCAGGCCAGTCTTTCTGACCTTCTAAGATGGCTCTCCACCATCTCCACCTTTAATTTCAGTAGGTCTCCACTCCCACCCCACCCCTGGTGCTGGGATGTCCCGTAGATGCCCATTCAGAAGGTCAAGTCACTGACCATCAGTTTCTCCTATAGAGTGTCAGCAGAGTTCCTCCCAAAACCCAGTCCCACAGCAGAACTCTGAGTCTCCGTCCCCTTCCAAGTTTTCTTTCCTGAAAAGGGGTTATGTCATCTCATCGGCATTGTCTTAAAGAGGCTCTCCAACTGCCATCCAGGAGGCTGCTCCACACTGATAAATTAGGAAGCACAGGTGGTTAGAAAGTGTAGGAGGACGGTGGGCTCACACAAAGAGCAAACTACTTTATGATCTGTTCAGGGAGCACTTCATCTTTGAAGTGGGAGATGCTGTAGCATAGGGGATACAGCTTGGACTTGGAATCAGGACTGTGTCCAGAATCCAGCCCTGCTGTTTACTAACCGGAAGACCTCAGGCAAATCGCGTAATCCCTTGAGTGTCAGTTTCCTCGTTTTAAAAGGAGGATAATAAAACTAACCCTCGGGGGTTGTTGTAGGGTTAAAAAAAGATCCTGTGTGTGATATACCCAGCACATAATACTCTGTGAATGGTAGCTGGTTTTTTGGTCTGCATTATCATCATTTAAAGAAACTTTCCTGTTTCATTCATTTGGCAGTCAGTTCTCTGTAGAAACAAGCCTGGTGTTTTAAGATTCTTTGAACTTTTCATCCTGGAGTCTCTGATATCTGTACATTCCTCTGAAAGTTCAATTGTGTTTTTATTTTGCATCCAACTTTCACTTTTTACCTCATAAATCAATCCTTGGGACTGTCAAGGCCATCTCTTAGATTTCTTAAGAGACATTTTAATGTATTATGTGGTTTTATATTTTTATTTGAAAAAAGGAAAGAAATGATTATTGTTTTCCTCCTTCAAACCCAGGCTATTTCTAGATGGTGTTGCCCACGTGTCCACTTGTCTTGCACACTTTTCATTCGTTGATTCCCGTTGGCACCATCCTGTCCCCTCCAGGAAATAACGGGGCTGCTTCTCTCTTCACTGTGACCCTGGCAGCATTTAGGGCCCCTCACTGGGTTGAGTTCATGAATTAGGGGCAGGAGCTGGAAGTAGCTCAAGATGCTGGATTTCCTGGCTCTGTTCAAGTTAGCCTTGTTCGTTGTTCAGAATAAACTATTTCTTGGCCATTCCTTCCTACAACTTTGTTCTTATTCAGGGTTGGGTTGGATGGGCAATGTCCCCTCAAAGACAAGTTTAATGAGGAACATAGAGACTGGGGGCGGGGAGGTGGGAAGACTTTCAATTCAGTGATGTGTTTACTTTGCCCACAGAATAAAACCAAACTTGGCAATTCAAGGCTCAATCAACTTGATCACAATTCATGTTATCATCATCACCATCATCATCACCATCACCATCATCACCATCATCATTGCCGTCCTTATCATTATTTTAAAAAATACATAAGATTCTCCACCTAAAGAAAAACACTCTTAAAATCTCCTCAAATTACTGCTCAAACCTTTATATAGCACACACGTGGATGCAAATGAACAGTAACTGCTCTACTGTACAGATTCTAACTTAACTTGCCGCCTTCCTGCTTTTGCCCACCCTGCCTTCCCTACCCAGGATGCCTTTCAACTCCCGTCTCTACGTGTTAAAATACGTGCCTCTCATGGGCCAATTCCACCTTTCCCATGATGCCTTCTGGGTCTCATGGCAACCCTAACCCAAGCCAGGTGTAATCTCCTCCACACACCCTCTCACGCATTTTCTGTGACTTTCTCGCAGCTCTGATTGCTGCCAACTGCACAACAGGGTTACGTTCGCCCATGGCTCATCCTCAAGCTCCTATGAGAGGTCTGATTCTTGTGCCTATCTCCTCTCATCCTCCATCTTCCGGTCCTAACAGTGCCTGTTTCACAGGAGGTAATCAATAATTTGGAATGAATGAGATAAATGCAAGCCCAACACAAACTCTCCAAGTGGGTGAAGCTTGCTTTTTGGCAGCCTCCTGTCTGGTCCCAGTGCCACCTCCCCTGCTTTTTTTTTCTCTCTTGGTCCCAGTGGTTTCCCAGAGGCTGCCTCCCCCTGAATCACCAATGAGGTACCCAGTCCCCACCCCCAATCCCCTTAAGAGCATATCTCCTCAGTCTCAAGTTCCAAATGAGTTTTCCCTTCTCCCTCATCCAAACCCCCATTCCCAGAGTACAGAGCCCCAGGCCAGTTGTTGGGAAAGCAGTCCGATCAGAGAAACATGTATCCAAGCAAGAATTCGCATTAGGAACCACCTTATGATTTGGGGTTCAGGCACAGAGGGACAAGCTGTAAACTGGTAACACTGACAGGGCTTTCCCACCTCCACTGAAATATAACTTGGGCTTCTCGTGCCAGTAAGTAAAAATAGGTCACGTTTATAGTAATAGTAACCCCAAGCTGCATGCTCTGAGTCCCTTCCCACTTACTGGCAGAAAGTACAGTATATTTTCCGTAATCCTCCCCAAATTTGCCTGAGTGACCACAGCATAATTTCCTGTTAGCCAGAAGGGCCCCCTCCCCACCACTGGGGAGAAGGGGATCCCCTGTGGATCCTCAGTGCCTTCAGCTGTTGTCATTCTGCTGTGTTGACCATCCTGGTTCCTGGCCACCATGAGCCGTGACCCTCACCTACAGGCTTCTGCCAGAACACCAGCTGCACCCCTTTTCTTTCTCTCCAGCCTCTAGAGACACAGCTTGGACTTCTTAAAGTCAGCTCTTCTAATGCTGGTTCCAACGCAAAACTCTTGAGCTGTAGGCAACTCAGTTCTTGCCTTTATGCCTCCTCCCTCACCTTCTCAGAATACACGATGTGGCTGGTCCTGGGACGGTCCTGTGCAGGGACACACTGACCCTGGGGTCCCTGCCTCCTGGTGCTCCCTGGCCCCCTTGCCAGGGCTTATCTCTCAGCTTTCTTCAGGGACCCCTGTCCATCAGACTCACCTCCACTCCCATCATGGGTTGGTCCGCTTCCCTTTCCGGGGTCCTCGGCCCACAGAGAAATCAGCTCTTGAGGCAGGCAGCAGCTTCCATGTGCTGAAGTCTCCAGCGATGGCTGGGAGGCTGCTCCCCACTGGACACACTGGTCCTCTCTGGGGTGGGCATGAGCCCACCCAGTCTGATACTGGCCCAGCGAGAGCTGGCTCTGCAGTGGGAGATTTGGCTTCAAATCATGGCTCCACAATTCACTGTGTGGCCCCACTGGGAGGCTCTCAGCAAGTGCCTACATCTCTTGAGTGTCAGTTTCTGCACCCATGAGCAGGGCCTGGTAATTCCTGCTCTGCCTTCTTCATACAGCAGTTATGAAGGTCAACTTCAGGGCTCTAAGCGGGCGCACGTGTTAACTCATGTTACACTCATGCCGTGTAAAGCTGAAGTCCTCACCATGGAGGGCATCGCTTCCCACTTCATGAAGCTCTTCCCACACATTGTCCAAGTTGATCTCTGCAGACAGCGGTCTCCACCACCCACCCCCTTCGTAAGCCCTCCATCTCTGTCCCTTCCCATGCAGTCTACTTCAGGCTTCGGGTCAAATAGCTACCACTGACCTTCCCAGAAGCCACTACAAAGACCAGGCGTGAAGGGAGCCCAGCAGGCAGTGCCCCAGCCTGCTCGTCCCCCAGCTACTTGGTGATAAAGTCAAGATTTGAACTGTCTGCCAGGATCCAAACTTCATGAACTTTCTATTACATAGTGGAGACCCCACAGGGTTGGCTTGGGGGTGCCCTTCCCAATCTCTCTTAGTATCACAAAGCCACCCCATTAAGGTGCTCTTTAGCTAAGCACAAGGTGCATGCTAAACAAAAGTGGCCCTAAGGCAAATCCTCCCCCATCCCTCCAGAATGGTGCCCTGAGTCCCTGCTCTACAGAGATCCTGGAGCCACCCTGCCACTTGTCACTACAAGGAGACTCTGTCCCCTACCAGGAAACGCATTTGGAAGAGAACCTTCTCAAGGGGGACAGCACCCAGCTTCCAGCTCTGATGTATGCTCCTTACCATTTCCACGCTGCTGTGAACCAGGTTTAAAACGCTTCCCAGTACATGGGTTGTTTGTGGCCCCTTGCTCTAGGAGGGAGAAAGAGGGTGGCCAGGGGATGGAATCTCTGAATCAGGACCCGGTCCTAGCACTTCTGACCTCGAGCATCCTACAGAAGATTCCCAGGGACCAGCCAAGCATGGAGTCCAAGGAAAGGTAAATGCTACCCCTTCTTTCTTTCTTGTGGAATTAAAAGCGCAAGGAGTTGCTGGGAGAGGTTGCCTGGAACCCTTTACCTTGACAGGTTGCTTGACTTTGAGCCATCCAGGAAACTTCCTTCTCTTCAGGGAAGGGAGGTGTGTCAAGAGACTCCTAAGTCATCAGAGGGCTTCATTACTAATAACAACAGCAGTATCACAGCATCAGCAAGTACTTGTGCTGCCTTTTGGGCCCCATTTCCCTGAGGATGCTGTGGAGCAGGCCAGCAGACATGCACATGCAGTGGGATGCATCACACAAAAGGCACCCTGGGCTCAGGGAACCTGGATGTTTTATAACAGGCAGTGAACACACCAGCCCTTTGCTCCCAGGGAGACACAGTCTCCATCAGCCAGGTTTGTCTGCTGCGCAAACATCCTTGAGAAGACCTTCTAGAGCAGAAAGGCCATCAGTCTCACTTATAAGACATACACTGACACAAGATGCCCATGGAGAGTTGTCTCCCAGCGTTGTCAAACTGTGAACAGTTAGGACTCTCACACCGCCCAGCCTGCGGGGTATATGAATCATCTCCATTTTACAGGTGACAAAAGTGCAAGCACCATATGTGGTAGTGACGTATGTGGAGGCCTCAGGAACAATCCTTGTGAGCAGCAGATTCTAATTCAATGGGCCCCAAGTGGGGCCTGAGATTCTGTATTTCTAACAAGCTTCCAGAGCATGCTGATAATAATGGACCAGGGACCACACTTGGAGTAACAAGGATCTAGTCCCTTCTGTCCTCAGGCCAACCTGGCCACACCCATTTGCTTCCATGTGTCTACAGCTGCATTCAAACCACAACTGCAGAACTGATTATTTACAACAGGGGTCAGATGGCCTGCAAGGCTGAAAATATTTATCGTCTGGCCCTTTAGGGAAAAAGTTTGCTGGCCTCTGGTCCAGGAGGCACATCTGGGACATTAGATGGGCGGATTGAGAATGCACCTTTGGCTTGCAACTGGCAACTCAGCCCCACAAGTTCCCCATGGCGAAGAATTTGCTGGGCCTTTTCCCAACTGTGGACGCTTGTCAGTGACACCCTTCCCAGTTGAGTACTGAAAGTCACTCTCTTTCTCTCTTCTTCTTCCCGGTGCCAGCAAGTCCCCCCAGCAGCCCTCTGTGTAGCGTCTCTGCTTTTGCAGTTTAATTTTTTTTTTTTTTTTGCGGTACACGGGCCTCTCACTGTTGTGGCCTCTCCCGTTGCGGAGCCATGGCTCACGGGCCCAGACACTCCGCGGCATGTGGGATCTTCCCGGACCGGGGCATGAACCTGCGTCCCCTGCATCGGCAGGCGGACTCCCAACCACTGCGCCACCAGGGAAGCCCTGCAGTTTACTTTGGCAGCAATTACCACACTGGACCAATTGAAAGGAGCTCTTTTGCCCCTTTCCTGTTTACCCATTTCTGTTCCCCTCTAACCTTAAAAACCAAATTAAAGGAATGAGATCACTAAGCAATTGAAACTAACTCCTGAATTATGCTTTCCTGAATGCACACCATGCCTTGTCTAACCTGTTGATCCTTCTCCTAGATAAAAAGAAGAATAAAGAATCCAGTAGTTAAGGAATGATTAGCTCGCTACGCCCCAACAACCCCCTAAGGAATCCTGCAGGCAGATCACACGGACAAGGTAACATCTGAAGATAGAGGGTCAGCCAGTCTGCGTTCAATGAAGAATGATGCAGAACCCAACCTCCTGCCTCAATGATTCACTGAGATTCTTCCCCTTAAAAAACTGTCATGGCTGAACAGAATCTTCAGAGTTTGTCTCTGGACGTGAGTCTACCTTCTCCCCAGATTGCCGGCTTTTCTGATTAAAGCACCTTTCCTTTCTACTGGCACTTGCCTCTCGAATTATTGGCTTTTGAGCAGTGAGCAGCTGAACCTGAGTTTGGTATAACACAATGATGGTTATGTGTCCCACACACCCCACTCCAGGCCGTGAACTCCATCAGGGTTCACAGGTTGTGTATAGTTGCCCCCCAGCACAGAGCTGCCTTAAAGCCATCTCTCAATGGACATGAAAGAAGTGCAGACACTCCCACCTTGGCACCGAGCTTGGGCCACATTTAGCAAATGCCTATCGCTTTGACGATTCAGCCCACACACTGTGCCTCTCACCGTTCACTGTCTGTCCCATTTCCTCTTCTGACCTCAAACATGAAATCATGGCTAGGCCTCTCTCATGTTTAATTACTAACTGTCACAAGGAACAGGCAGGTGCTTCTTCCTGGGTAATCACAGACAGACATGATTAATGCATTTCCCCCTCAAATACATTAATCAATGTCTCCGCACTTCATGTTTATGCTCCATCCCCCCAAACACACACTTGCTAATTATTTCCTCTCTGCAGGGAGGATGGCAAGTTACACTCAGGCCCTTTGCAAGTGTAGAGCCTGCATCCTTCCTGGCCTTGTCTTCATTCTAAGAATCTATTTGTACAACCACCTTCTATGCTCAATTCAGTGGCATCTTCTAAATAGGAATTCATTTCACATGTCATGTTTAGTCAACTTAACAATTAAGGGTGAGAATGGGGGCGTCCTGGATGGTGTTCTGGCCAGGAAGAGAAAAACCTGAATCCTGTTTTGCTGATCAGCCCTTCCCCAGCTCCCCGGCTCCCCTCACAACAGGTTCTCAAGGGAGCTCAGCATACAAGAACATAATAGGAATCAACGAACAACTGACCTTCTCAATGTTGAAACCCCAATGCCGAGCCAGCCCTGTGGGAAGTTCAAGTTGAAGTAAGAAGCCCAGGATCAAAGCATTAGCAAGGCCCCCTACTCTTCTCAAAATCTGACCTAGGATCCAGCAACCTCAAGGGTGCCAAGCATGGCAGTTCTACCCATTAGTAATAGTGGCCCCATGAATGGCTACTATCAATTAGGCTCTAATTAATGAGATCAAATTCCTCCTTTATTTTGAGAGAAATGGGAAAGGATTGATCACCGACATGCCTGGCAAAGCAAAATGTGTGAAAATTCCCCTTTTCTCTTAACTATGAAGCCGTAGGAGAGTCCTTCTCTATCAGAGAAACCAAAATCGAATAAGCCCAGGATTTATTCACTTGCCTCCTCTACATCTCCTTCCATAGGGTTTCTCCACCCTCACCTATCTACCACTCGTTTAAGTCACAGCCAGGGTATACTCATAGACATGCTCTTTTGTATTACATTTCACATCTATGCCTCTGAAAGGATTAGTCCCATATCTTGTAAGGCTCTAGGTATTGCTAAGGTTTTTACACTGTCAGGCTACCCACCTGACAATTTGAACCGTAAACGTCTATCATTCAGGTAGACGACATTGCACAGGGGGAGGGGGAGTTATAGGAACACAGAGCAGGGATCCTAGCCCAGCTTTAAAGGATCAGAGTAGACTTCCTGGAAAAGGTAAGAGTCCCTCAGTCCAGAAGGAAAAGTGAAAGAAAGAAGGAGTTAATTAGGGGATGAAGACTAGGAGGAGGAGAAGACCATTATTTTGCAAAGTCCCAAAGATAAAAAAGAAATCTGGGCATCTTCCAGGAATAGCAAATATTCAATATAGTTTAAGCAGGGAGTGGATAGAAGGTTGGAAGAAAGTGATATTGTGGATATTGGACTTTCAGGCTCTAGAATTCTGTGGTCATTAATGCCCTGTGCCCTCTCATGGCCAGTCTGGGTTTTGGCAAGTGTCAGCTGTCCATCCATAATTTGGATAGTTAGGAAATTTCATTGCCACGATAGGTGGAATCCTCCTTCCAACCACTCATAACCCACTGGGTAGTTGCCACAGTGACTGGTAATACGGGCTACTCCGTCAGTCTGGGTCCCAGAGTGAAGATTTTTTGCAGCAGAACAGCAGTCAACTTTTGATGGATATGTAGCAGAAGTGGTAAATAGGTCTTTGCTTTGTAAGCCACTCAGTTTGGGGGGGGATGTTTGTTACTGCAGCACAACCTAACCTAGTGTAATTCAGTGTTATCGTCTCTTATCAATCAGTCCTGGCCTCAGAACCACATGATTACCAAGAACAGAGACTTAGAAGCTCAAGAAAAAGATTTGTCAGAAGGACCCAGCGGAGTCCTGCTGATCTAACTGGGGAACTGCAGATGGCCTCATGGGAACTGGGGAGTCAGCAGGCAGCTACAGCTGCCACCGTCTTCTCTGAAGCTGCACGAGCTCTTCCGCTGCTCCATCTCTGCATGGCCATGCCGTACTCCTGCTCCTCTTCCCACACTTGCTTTTCCAGCTGCTCCATCTACTTGCCCATGGCCCAAGGCTTGTTCTTTTCATAGTTCCAGAACATCTCACTCCCCGTCCAAGTCCCTCTCTGTATCTCTTGGTCCAAGTGTGAGAGAGTTTGGCCCAGTTCAGGTCAGTGACCGTCCTGATTGAGTCAGGTGAGGCTGTGTGGACAGGAAGTCCATGTCTAGAACCCCTTGCCATTTACAAAGGGCTTTATTGAACTATTTACAAAGGGAACCCGTAGCCAAGGTTAGGCTCATTTTTAAGAATTGCATTGGGTTAAGTATCTGGTGTTGCTCTTGTAATTTAATTTACATTTTCCCTATGTCTGATGTTCTCGGTGTTCATTTACGTTTTTCTATGTTATTAGGTTTCTTCTTTATGAGCCACCTCGAAACCTTTGTGGAGTAGCTGGGCAATAAATAGAGAGCTCTTCCAATTATGTTCATTGGTTCATTAAATATTTATTGAGCACCTACCACGTGCTAAACGTTGTTCTGAGTGCTGGAGGCTCAGTGGTGAGAAGGTCCTAGCCTTCATGGAGCCAATATTCTAAACAGGGGAGTCAGTCAAGGAGAGTAATTGAGAAATAAAAATAATTCAAGTTGAGATGAAGGTAATAAAGGAAGTACCCTGGGTGACACACAGAGAGGAGCTACCCTGGTGTGCTCAATGAAAGCCTCCTGTGTCAGGACCTGCAGGTTGAAAACATCATTCCAGGCAAAGAGAACAAATGGGCAAAGGCCTTAAGTTAGGAATTACTGGAAGAACAGTAAGGAAGCCAAGGAAGCTGGAGCTTGGTGAGTGGAGTGAAAAATGTACAAGGTGAGGCTGCAGAGACAAGCGGGACCAGATCATGGAAATCTGAAGGGACCACAGGAAAGAGTTTGGATTTGCACACTGAGATGTCCTTGAATCATTCTGGAGAGAGGAGCGACCAATAGACAGTGCAGACAACAGACAATAGGCAGTAGGTGTGAGGGAGTTGAGACACCAGTTAGATGGGAGATGGCGCAGACCGGGAAAGGGATGATGGGGCTTGGATCAGGGTGGTAACGCCGGAGATGGAGAAAAGTGGATGGAGTGGGGACATTTCTAGAGGACTTGTCTAAGGATTGGATTGGGGTGGTAAAGGAAAGTGGCAGGACTTTGGAGTCAGATTTTAAGCCACTTTAAATCTCTAAGCCCATCATGGGGAGTCAATAAAATCATGTATTTAGAGCTCCTATTGCCTGACATGCAATACACACTGAGTGAAAACTGTCCTCTCCTCTCCTTGATCCCTCTTGTGGGAACAGTAAGCACCCGATGCCTTCAGTTGAGCTCTTTCTCCCACGTGCTTCTCTTAGCTGGTTGCTCCTCTGCTCAACACTCTATGTCCTGCTCCCTTTACACACAAATACACACACACCTTCTCTCTCAGATAAAAACATCAGCCGTGTTTAAAGGACATCTCTGTAAGAGTCTCCAGAGAGATATTTCAAAAAGGTTGCTTGTTTGCAGGAGGATTTTTCTAAAAGTGTAGTGTATCCGTTTTCTTTCTGCTATAAGCAAGAAGAAACCCAACTCTAACCATCTTATACGAGAAAATGTATTATCCCACTTAACAGCAAGTCCATGGGAGGGAAAATCCCTGGCACAGAATCTTATTAGGTTTCTTCCTTATGAGCCACCTCGAAACCTTTGTGAAATAGCTGGGCAATAAATAGAGAGCTCTTCCAATTATGTTCATTTGTTCATTAAATATTTGTTCACAGATCGACAGCATCACCAGGAGCCCGTGTTCTGTTCATCCTTCTGCACTGATATCCCTGATGTGTCGGCATTGTCTTCAGGATGTTGACCCTCTTGGTCATTAAATGGTGGCCTCTGTTGTGCACATCCTATCCAGATAGAGGCACATTCAGGGGAAGAAGAAGGAAGGGTACATTCCCATATCTCCCTCTCAAGAGTGGCAAGGGAGGTGGGTCATGGGAGAGCATGGCAGTTATCCTGGCACCTGTGGGCAGGACTTACTGACTCGCTTCTAACAGATACAATATGGAAAGAGGAGGAAAGTATGTTATAGTAGAGAAAACTGACAGACACCACCTAACCCAGGTGATCAAAGATAACATCACCAGGAAAAAGTCACATTCATATCGTGTACCCCGAGTTAGATGTGATGAGCAGGGCACTTCATCTCTGCGGTGTGCTTCCCCAAAATCCATAACCCCAGTGGATTCATGAGAAAACATCAGACAAACCTCAACTGAAAATTCCTGACCACCACTCACCAAAGTATCAGAACCATGAAAGACAAGGAAGACTGAATAATATCACAAATTACAAGAGACTAAGGAGCTACGACAATTAAATGAATGAGGTAACCTGATGGCCTTGTGGAGCAGAGAGAGGGCATTAGTGGAATAACCGGTGAGATCCCAAAAAAGTCCAGAATTTAGTTAATGGTAACGTACCAATGTTCATTTCTTAACTTTGACAAATGTACTGTGGGTACGTGAGATGTCGACACTGGGAGAGGTAAATCATGCTGTCTTTGAAGCTCTTCTGTAAATCTAAAATTATTATAAAATAAAAAG